>NC_089873.1:42490000-42804444 GCF_040182565.1 Anser cygnoides | reverse complement strand
TCTGGATCTGCCTAGTCCAGAACAATTTCCCATTACAACAGATATTTCCTTGGTACTTGTAGACACCCAACACAATCCTAAAACACATGAAGAGGATTAGGAACTCACAAATAAGAGTGACGGGATCATCTGTTAATCACTAGAGAAAACAAATGTAATTATGTGAAAGGAGATCACTAGCCAGTCTGTTTTGTCTCAGAGCTCTTCTGAGTTGTGGTCAAACAATAAGCTTCACTCAAGTGAAGGCCTGATAAGGCAGCTAATCTTATTTAGTTACAGTGACCTTCTCCATTTTGTTTTTAAGTTTTACAAATATTAATACAATTTACAAAACGTATAGATGTATGCTTAGACCTCAAACGTTAATGGATACTCAGTAGTCTGAGGCACCGTTTTTAGGTATAAATATTCTTGGAGAATATGAAGATGCCCTAATGAATGTGTGAAAAGATTCTTAAGTCCTATAGGTCCTCCACCTGCACTCATTCATAGACACTGAGACAGTGCAAGTGCAGAACACTTCAGTGGCCTTTCCAACACCCAAGTTAGCCCTGAATTACAAGAACAAAAAAGGTTTTTGAATTTCATAATGTTTCTTCACAGAATCTTTCCAAAATAATTACATTTCCTTGTTGACTTTTACACTCTTCATGCACTCACGTATGTATTTTAATAGTAGAAAAGACTACATATTATTATGAGTATTTCACATAGTTACATTCTTGTATTTCTACTTTTTATTTCAGGGCAATATATAGAAGGGAAGGTTAAGCCTGCCCAATAAATGTAGAGATGGAAAAGCTTTGTAATATTCAGATGTAATAGATAAGAAATACACTTTACCATTTCACAAATGCTAAAATTAACTTACTAGTAATAGAAAAAGAATGATATTTACTTTATCCCATTTTGTTTCTTCTGATTTATTAAAACAAATCTGAAACATAATCGTAAAAGTTCATTCCTTTCTAATGTATTTCTACGTTCATAAAAGGTATTCTAGAATCATAGTAAATTTGATGACTGGAATAAAATCAGAAAAAAAAAAGGTAATTTCATATTGTTCAGACACAATAAATGATTTACTATAATTAATATAACATATTCCCTGAAAATACATTCTTAGCTTAATGACTATTTAAGGTTTTCATGTACTTACAAAGGGCAATACTACAAGGAGTTTCCAGACTTGGAAATCACATGCTTTAAACTTTTGTTCCTATATAAGGAAAAACCATTAACCTATTTTTTCCCCCTCAAAATTGCACACTTGCAAATGATACCTTTTTCAACTTTATTCTTTTTTTTGTCAAATTATTTTCAATTTTTGGTTTTAATGCACCTTCAATGATTTGGATAGAAGGCAATATTTGAATAACATAGCATAAAATATCCCATTGCACGTTGTCTAGGGTAAACGGTTTCCATGAAATGCAAGAAATTATGTTTATACTGCTAAAGACAGCTTTTCAATACTCTGGTTGTAATTGACAGCCTGAAATCAATGGATTTAGTTGAAGATACTGCTTTGAAGATGTGAACTGGACTGAACACTAACCCTGATTTAATGTCATTGCTTTCTGGATATCAAACAAGTGTTAAACACAAGTGGACCACTGCTAAGTAGTGTACTTACATAGATGTTGGTTTCTGGTTTGTGCTTCATGCAATTATTTCCACATTTGTATCAGTGAAGCTCCAAAGGACAAAAAAAAAATCAATACTAACATACTGGACCAATTCAAATTTGTTCTCCAGAATATCTTGTTTAGTGTGTTACTCACATACTCTGAAATCGTATGTGGCAAGCCATCAATTTTTAGATCATAAAAAGTCTTGTTTTTCTTAAATCAGATCCATCTTAGGAAAATGCATATTAGCTCAGAAAAGAACAGAAGAACTCAGTTACATAAAAACGTCATTAAGAAGCCACCACTGACAAGCTGTAGTTCTCCACCTGGACCACAACAAATGTGCTAGATCCATGACTTTCTGAACTGATGACTGTTGGCACCATTCGGCTCATGCTAAAGAGATCTTGTTTTTTATAGAACTAACGTCCAGTGTACACTGAAAATAAAGTTCCTTTAAACCCCCAGAACTAAGTATTCCTAGGTGAACACTGAATATAAAATGTATGCAATAGCATGGTTTGCATGTACTCCTATTAAACAATGGCGAACCACAGTAAGTTTGAAGTACCCAACAGCTATTTCTATCTCAATATTTACGAGGATGTGCAATGTTTTAAAAAGAACACTATGCTCACATCTGAAATATTTTAAGCAAATTCTAGAACTAATGTTCCACTATTGCTATAACTGGAAAAGATTATATGTTTCCTCCTTTGCTTCAGATCCAGCTGGTTTATTCTGTACATTTGACAACAGCTGATTAATAGTTTTTCTAACATCTTCTTTCCCCTTTCCTGCCTTCCCTTCCCTCCTTCGCTCTTCAAGGGAAAAAAAGAACACTGCAACAATGAATTAATTATATTGCCTAAATTAGGAGGGAGACTCAAGTAGTGGTGTTCTTTGAAACTAGTTTAGAATACAAATCTTTATTTAAAGTAGAAACATATTATATACTAATGGTACATTTATGACTACCAACTTACAATAATTCAGTTCAGCAAATGGGTGACACAAGGTGATAAATCCTAAATAGCTTGACAAGATGTCCCCACTAAACTTCATTTTAGCTTGTTAAAAAATCCACTACACATTACTTTCCCTGGAATTTGATTTTGAATTAAAATAAAACAGGCTAGGCTATTATCTGAGTTAGAAGTTAATGCAGAGATTTTTCTTACCAAGTTAACAACATACTGCACAGGATTTAATAAAAACATAATTTTATAAGCCAGGGTTAAAAAACAAAAACAAACAAAAAAAACCCCACCACCACCACCAAAACATTTGCAGCCAGCAGCAAGCAGGAGGTATGGTGAACAAAATCTTAGTGAAAAAGACAAGTCTAGGGCAGAGTAGCACTGAGGCTTTGACCATTTTGTCCTTCTCTGTAGGCAGTTATCCCACACAAGACTAGACAGAGAGATCATTTTCACCCCCAAGTTGTTACACGGTCATTACTGGGATAGTCCCCGCAGGTAGCAATCAATGAGACACAAACGTTTCAGTATGGATTGGCAGGTGTTTTTCATCTCAGTCTAAAGTGAACAGAGAAATAAAAACAGCATGCAGAAAAGATGCCACTATTATTTGGTCTAGATTAGTCAAAATTCAGCTAAAATAGAAATGACTCTTCACACATACCAGTTGTCTGCTCTCATTGCTGACATCTATTCTTCGCATCATTTATTGAGATAGAAGGAGACTTGTTCAAAAAGTGAAATATGAGAAGTCAACATCTATTACATTTTAAATTTGAACAGCTAAGGTATCAAAGTTATTATGCCTCTGAAAAAATATTTTATGAATTCCAAAATGAACATTCAACAAAATTCATTCAAAAATATAGCTTTTGTAAACAATGAAAGAAGCGTTTAAAAATACTTTTAAAGCATCAGTTTGTTCCAAAATAATGCTACTTGAACATAATGTGGCATTTCCCCATGATTTCCATGTAGAACATGTTACATAATGGAGCTGGATTTCTATTTGCATTGAGGGCAGAGACAATGAATGCTGTATGTATTTCTTTATAACTATAGCTAACAGAAAGAAGTCAGTGTTTCATAAAAAATAAAAAAAATAAAAAAATTTATGGGTCTAAAAGTCTTCACCCAAGAAATAATCAAAAAAAAAACACAAAAAACAAACAAACAACAAACATACACTTGTATAATTTGACAGCTGCAAAATCACTAATTTTAGGCATTTTTACATCTTCAAAAACATATTTATGACTGCTGTATATCATAGTTAGATGCATTGAGGCTTATTCAATTAAAGGATGCTATTTTGGGAAAGATGCCATAATTTTTTGAAAGTAATTTCTTAATCCGAAATGAAAAAATTAAGTAGAGTCGGTGGAGGAATATTTTACAAATTCATGCAAATCACCCCGATGGATTATAAATACAATGTGTGTATAAATATAAAATAAAAAAAATGATTTCATGGAGAGTCTGCTGTATGCAGCAAGCTATGGCCCTGGGAAAGAGCCATGTCAAATGCCATTTGATGCTGCTCAGCCAGGCACATATAAAGGCACATTGCACCAATAATATTTGACAACACTGGCTGTGCTTTTTCTGCTTCAGTGGCTAGCTTGTCCAAATTCCAGGCAAAGCAACGCACAAATAGTTTATAAGCAGCTACACTGTCAGCATCATCCTTTCAAAGCAATGACCACACTAGTTTCCTAATAAACATACTTCACATTTCAGGTTTGAATTGATGAAATAACAAGAAGGGGATGAAGAGAAATCTACTAGCCTTGGGCCATCAAAAAAGACATCATGTGAAAACAAAATTACCAGCAGTTAGCTTGACATTCAACTTTAATGTCCAGTAAGCACTTATTTTTCTTCAACAGTGCTTCCAAAGCACTTATTTTATTTTTATTTTCCCCCCAGCAACTACACAGTACAGCTCCTGCAGCTGGACAGATGTTTGAACAAAAATGGCTTACACTTCACATTCAAAAGTGGATGCATCTCAAAGCACAGATTTTGGTTGCTGCATTTTCCTAACTGCTGGTAAGGAAAAAATACCAAGCTGTGTAACAACATAATAAGGAAGCTTCAGACACGAATAATTTTCCTGTATGGTGTAATTTATATGCATTATGAGAATGATCTGTGCTGAAGTCAGGAAGGGACAGACTCCTTCCACAACTTCCACAGTCACAACAATGAATCACTTTGGTCTCTTCTCAACAAAAGTATTTCTATTCTTGGACTACAGCAACACTACAGTTTGGTTTGCACACCATACTGCATGTTTTCTTTCTTCCTTCCCTGACGCTGGAGTCTGTGGAGGAGCCTGGAGATACTCGATGTTAGACAGAGGCTTAAACCTAGAGCCAAAGGCTTGAGGCCCTGTCCCTCCCACACTAAACTCCTTAACCTGAGCCATTTAATTTTGCTTAGCCTGACTAGGAAGAGCTGGTACAGAAGGCCACAGCCCTACGACTCCAGGCAGAGACTGAGCTCCCACTGAACTGGGATATCAATGCAGAGTCCCAGGAGCTTCTGTGGTCCTTTGAGAAATGATGATTGAACTTTAAGTTATCATGCCTCTGTTATTGTGTGGGGATAGTGACAATGTGCAAGCTCTCCTACACCACTTCAGAGCTAATCAAAAAGTGAAAGGCTTAAACTACTCTCAGTACTGATGATGTCTTTCCAGAGACTTTATTCATCTTCAGTCTCACTTCAGCAATCATAGCTTGGGAAAGCCTCCATACCCGCAAGCCTTTATTGAATAGCACAGGAGCACTGTCAGGCAGCTCCAGGCAGCACAGGGGTGCTCTGGCTTGAAGCTTTACATAGGCCAGTCTTAAGTAGTATCCAAGCTCCAGGAATCCATAAGCAATTCAGTTGTGGCTTTCCATGCCTCTGACAACTGAAACCAATGGGATGGCTTATGGGTGACTAAGTGTTCAGCTGGAAAAGTGGAGGATTCAAAAGCCTTGTGTAAACAGTTCCAGCCAGCAGCCCATCAGTCACTACTCCTAACACTCATGCAGTGTTTGAGGGTCTCACTGTTTGGAAAGTCAACTCATTTGTAAATATCACCTAAATGAATTGTTTTTCATCTCTGCTCTGTTACCCTTTCCTCCCTTGCCAGCACCTAGTGTCCTCCAGAAGGGTGAGGGGAGAGAACAAATGTTTGCTATCACTGTTGCAGTGACAGATCACTACACAGCTTCTTCCCACCTCCTGTGTTCCACACCTCCTGGGAGCTCTGATCTGCTCCTTCCACCCTTCAGCTCTGGAGAATAAAGCTGGTTCCTAAGTGCAAACAATATGGAATAAACGTCTTCTTTTGCACTAGGTTTGGTTAATATGTGTGGAGCCAAACAGGGCCCAGCTATATTTTATGTTATGTGACAAATTTCACGTTTGATTACCCTCCTCCTTCTTGCTCATCTTCACTCCTTCATGTGTGGATACAATACCATGTTGTACTATACATAGCTTTTTCAAACCCGTGTTCTAATAAATAATAATCACCATTAAGCTACTGTACTGTTTCCATTCTAATTACCTTGTATATTTAATATTATTTATATTTGCTTATTATCAAAATGTCATCAGGTAGTCAATATTATTACAAAATCACTAAAACGTAAGTCAGATTGCATCATTTTCATGCAAGGGAAGCTCTTGTTCTAGGAAGGGTGAATCCTGCATAAGAAGTAGGGCTACGGAAATTTGGAGCTAACTTTGGGAAAGAGGGGCCCAAGAAAGCTGGTTAGTATTCAAGGATCACCTTCTCCAAGCTCCGGAGTGAAGCATCCCAACAAAGAAGAAGTCGAGTAAAAATCTTAGGAGGCCTGCATGGATGAACAAATTGCTCCTGGCCAAACTCAAGAACAAAAAGGAAGTTTCCAGAGAGTGGAATCAATGACAGTTAAGCAGGAAGGACTACACAGACGTTGTCTGAGTAGCCAGGGATCAGGTCAGGAAAGCTAAAGCCCAGAGTGAATTGAATCTAGGCAAGAACATCAAGGGCAACAAGAAGGGCTTCTACAAGTACGTCAGTGACCAAAGGAAGACTAGGGCAAATGGGGTCCCTCTCCTGAAGGAAACAGGACAGTTTCCTACCCAGGACAGTGAAAAGTCTGAGGTACTGAATGTTTTCTTAGTCTCAGTCCTTACCAGCAAAACTGGCCTTCATGAATCCCAGGTCCCAGATGCCAGGCTGAATGGCTGGAGCAAGGAAGATGTATCTTTGCTGGAAGAGGATCAAGTCAGGGAATATTTGATCAAACTGGACATATGCAAGTTCATGGGCCTTGAAGGATGCGAGCCCATAATGATTGTGAGGCCACTGTCAACAATCTGCTTGATTGTGGCAACTGGGAGAAGTGCCTGAAAACTGGAGGAAAGTAAATGTCACTTCTGTCTTCTGGTCAGCCTCACCTTGATCCCTGGGAAGGTCATGGAACAACTAATCCTGGAAATGATTTCCAGGCACATGAAAGAGAAGAAAATCATCAGGAGTAGTCAGCATAGATTCACCAAAGGGAAGTCATGCCTAAACAACCTGGTGAGGTTCTATACTGCAATCATCAGCCTGATGGATGTCAGGGGAGCAGGGGATATTGTCTTCCTAGGCTTCAGTAAGGCCTTTGACACTGTCCCCCATAAGATTCTCATAGAAAAGCTGCTGAAGTAGAGTAGACATGAAGTGAATTGAAAACTTGCTGAACAGCTGGACCCAGAAGGTAGTGGTCAGTGGTGCAATGTCTAGTTGGAGGCCAGTAATGAGTGGAGTACCCCAGGGGTCAGTACTGAGTGTAGTTGGTTTAACATCATTAACAACCTGCATGATGGGGTAGAGCGCACCCTCAGTAAATTTGCAGATGATACGAAACTGGGGGGAGTAGCTGACAGAGCACTGGTACAGGTTGTCCAGAGAGGTTGTGGAGTCTTCATCCTTGGAGATCTTCAAAAGCCATCTGGACATGGTCCTGGACAACCTGCTGTAGGAGGTCCTGCTTGATCAGGAGATTGGGCCAGATGACTTCCAGAGGTCCCTTCCAACCCTAACCATTCTGTCATTCTGTGATTCTTCCCTGGTCTCTAAACATCTAAAACCTGCTCAGCAACAGTCCAAAAGATTTAACTTTGGGTTTTTGCTGACTACATTGGTCCATGACAGAGATCAGAGGTTCACAGCATTTCTGAAGACAGGTCTTCCAATAAAACTCATCCAGCTACAAAGAAGCACAGACTGACTAGAATTCACCACCAAAGTGTTTAAGTATAATATAATATTTATATCTGTTGTGCTGCTTCCCCCAGTGAAATGGCATGAAGAGCTACGTGGGAGAAGGGCATAGCAGGGAGGAGAGAAGGAGAGGGATGAGACCACAAGGTGTGTCCGGAAATCATATATTATTTGGGAGGGAAGTAGGAAAAGACATCTGACCTGTGCCCAAGTGATTTCATTTTCCATTTTGTCTGAAATTATCCTGTCTCTAACTTAAAACTATATCCTGACTGACAGCCCAGCCTCATTCTGTCTGCTAGCTGGGGACAGTCTGTACTTTCAGTCACTATGAGGACATTCTGAAACAGTTCTCCCTCCAAGCTTCACTGTCACATATGGCAAACAGGATGAAAGGTTTAAATGAAAAGATGAGGTTAAAATGAAAGTGCTGCACCGATTAACTGTTTGGATTTTTAGAAATGTGTGGAGCAGTTCATCTTCTGTAGTTATGGAGCCCATAATCAAAGATAACCTAAGATCACCACTGCAAATTGCTAAACCTGAGTTGTAGTTTTTCATTTATATCAATTCGCTTGACAAGTCAAACACTTCACAGCATTTTTTTTTATTTTTATTTTTTTTTCTCTGCAGGAATTAGAGTACAAAAGAAAGCTGGAGGGGCTTATACAAGGAGCAAAATGTTGTCAGCTTTGTTCGAAGTCTGATATTGAGTCTCCTAACTTCTAACCTCCCACTGGTCCATAATAGGCAGATCAGCAGTTTTGTCACTTCCCACTTTTCTACAAACAGCTTTTGTGCTGCTGTAAGGATTTAAGTCAGTAAATTCCAAAAAGAATTTTTGCTAAATCAATCTCAAGTTCATGTCTGTTTAGCTTTTCTTACACAACACCTTTGATATTAGACTGTCTAAGCCTTAAATACAATTGCCAGTGTGGGATAATACATATTAAGTTACTTTCTAATTAATACTGTGGATTTATTTGTGAAAATTTATAAATTTAAATAACTTGTCTCTTCTTGAGACACCAAATATTTAATTATACATTTCTTTTAACTTATATCTTCAAATATGCAAGAAAGAAAGCCTCATGAACATGTACTTACATACTTTTGCCTCAATATAAAAGACATTCTTGACATTTCTTGACAGAAACATTTCTCAAAATGTATTCAAATATGTGTGAGTAAGAAGCCTATGAAAAGTCTTCTACAGCACACTTCTACAGAATGGTGAATTCTCAAGATATTTGGAAAATAAAGAGTTTTTGCTTAGGATAGAGAAAGTTGTTACAGTTGGTATCTAGCATTTCAGAAAATGTTTCCTAGCTTCAGCCTTATCACAGTACCCACTACACAGTGGTATGACCTATACTAACTTAATATTCAATTGTTCTCTTCCTTTCCTACAATACTTCTATCATGTTCCATGTAAGTTATTTTCTGTGGAGCTAATAATGGACTAGGAATGTTAAATATTAGTTTAGTTATTATTTTTTTTGTTGTTTTTCAGTTCTGGACTGAATTATTTTGGCAGAGAATTTTTTTTTTTCCTGTGAGAAAACATGTGTATCACCCAAGTAAAATGTTCCAGCTCCAACTAATAACACTAAGCCATCAGTTTCAGCTCATTAAATTCACTACTCTCTTTTACAATTAAAAAATTATAAGTGTAAAAATAGGAACATTTGAGTAGATCATCTATCAGTAAATTAAATGCACTTTTGCATTAATTTGCAATTCCATATTTGACCTTGATATTTTCCAAGGTTCTGACAATCAAAACAGAAAAACAGTATGCTGTAAACAAGTACTCACCAGATTTCTTGAGAAAGGAAGATGGCACAATATTAAATAAGTTTTTGAAAATGGGCTTAACTTTTTCAATAGAAGTAAACTGTCAGTTAATGAAAGTCTGACAAATACTTTTTTTTATCCTTTCATGGCAGTCATTTAAATCAACACAATACTCTATTAAATCCTGTAATTGATTTTTTTCTTGCTTTGCTCTACTGCTTAATGAGTATGATTTATATACTGAATTTTATAAAGAAGTAAATTCAGTTTACTGTGAAAGATGTTTATCTCCAGTCCACAGCTTATCAATTCTGTCATATGGAGAGATGTAGAAGAAACTATTTTAAACACTACGTGATAGGCAACAACCTCAGGCCTATTCTTAAGAGCTGTCAGTACTTCTGATTATATTACTGTTTACTGTGCCAAATCTGTTTGCCATTGAAATATCCACACTGTGTATCTTCCTCAAATTGATTAAAAATATACTACTTGGGGAAAAAGACATTTTTTGGGGGAAAATTCCTGTAAATGTTTCATGAAGAAATTTTACTTCCCCACCTGTTTCCTCTCTGGCAGAAGGTTCACCTTGGCACCAGAGGTGTGCTGATTTCTGTGAAGTGTCTAAATTCAGCTAATTGACAAGTCTTCAGGAAAAAAAATAAAAAAATTCCTCAGTTCTTCTATTTGTACTAGACTAGAGATGAGCATCCCTATCACCAAATTTCCATTGACAATCAATTTGTTCCAGCTAAGAACTGGAAGGATCAGGGATTTCTACTGTACAGAAGAAGAAGAAAATTATAAGAATATTGCCATGGAACTACGTACAGGAACACAGAACAAAAGGACAATTTCTTCTGTATGAATTACTACAGGCAAACAGTAAGTATGAAAAAGCATGCAAGACAGACTTGATTGGCTTTCAATCAGAAAGAATGGAATAGATAAAGATAAGAATCATCTTTCTAAGGGGGTGGATGGCTGTTGGGGATGTACATGTTTGTATGTCCTAGGACCAGCACCAGGCAAGAAGGCTAGATAGGGAAAAGGGATGGAAACTGTAGGCAGTGCCAATGGACCCAGCCAGCCCAGCAACCCAGGAAGGAAAGGTGAGCTGAAGAAAGGAGAGAAGGGACAGAAGGCGAGAAGGAGCTGGGACAGAAGCACGTATGTGTGTATACAGACCAGAAAAGATCACACAAGAATGTGACAGGGTAGCATGAACAGTTCCAGGAAGACTGTGTGTGTGTAGAAGATGAACTATTACAGATGGAAGAAATCTAGAGAAAAGAATCAGCAGTTGCAGAAATAGAATTAAAATGCAATGCCATATAGAAACACTCCCCTCCAAGTACCCGGCTTTGAATTCAGCTTCTCCATACTTTCCTGCTCTACTCAAATCACGGTGAAGCCTGCTAACTGTGTGTCTTGCCTCCTTCCAATTTTAAGTCCCTCCAAGTGAGGCTTTTAATGCATTATATGCTACAAAAAATACAGCAGTCTGGAAGAATCAAGATGTTAAAGGTCTTATGCTCACTGGACACACAAAATGAACGGATACTCTTGTGCATTGTGTGCTTTGCTGACCTACTTATAAAATGGAACCAAAACCTCCTCCTCTTTTCACACCCACGCTGCAAGTTTCTTACTATCTGTGTACTGTACTATTACCCTTACCAGATAATAAAGCTATGTATCACAGGCAAAAATAATGACCCCATCTTCAGTGAAAGATTTGAATAACACATGTAAATATCCCTCTAAACAATGAGGATAAAACCAAACTCTGAGTACCTGCTCTTTTCCTGAACATTCTCCATTTTGTTCATGTTCTGGAATGCTCTGTCTCAGTCAGTTTAGGATATGGTCATACAACTAAAATTGCGTATGTTTTAGTAGTGGAAGCCTTGTTTATTAATACCAATCCCTAGTTTTAAGAGGTTTGATTTAAAAACTGTACTGATTTTAATCTACATATGCTACATGCATCTACAATGATACTGTGTTGTGATGAAATTAAATGAAATATGAAAAATACATGAAAAAATTGTTTGACGGTTTTTAGTGACAAATTATTTCCATTCCAGACTTCAGCTTGTGGCCATTAAATATTAATACTTCATTCTGTATTTTCATCATTGCACAACTATAGTTTATTAATTTGGTATTTTAATGACAAAACAGGAGAAAGCATTCATGTTGCATTCTCATGGACACAAACTTATACATATTAATATACACAAAAGGTGCATAATTTAAAAGGCGCACACACAAATTTTCATATATAAAAAAATAAGTACATTAACTCCCCCCACACACCCTTCAACTACGATCTTATATGAATATATCTCAGTGGGACAAACAGTATATTTGTTTTACCACAATGACAAAATCCAAATTTAGCCTTTTTCTAAGGACAAGTATAACTCACTGAACATTGAATTTCTTTGCATAGGACTGAAAATGTCTTTTGTTTCCTATCTTGAAAAGACCATTGTCCCTTTCAGTGAGAATACTTGTTGGATACATAACACTGAATAATGAAAAATTATAATATGATGAAAGCAGTATTTACAATGATAACGATCATAGCTTGAATCATCTATAGAACATTACTTCTGTTATGACATGTTAGACCCAGGGTCTCCTGTTTCTAATGTCACTGCAGAACTCAGGATGAATATTTAAAAATATTTCAATACAAAGAATATTTTGCTAAAAATGAGTTTCTTACCTGTACTGGTTGTCTTTTCATACTCACTATATATTCTCTAACCTTCCATTCTACTTTGTTGTTATTCATATATGGAGAATAACACTAATTCACAATGAAATAAGTTATGACAGCACAGAATTCACTTGCATTATTTTTAGACAATACTGAAATCATATATTCAGATTTTTTTTGAGATTGTTCTGTTTTCTCACCTGCAGCAGTCATTGCATCAGATTATTATTAAATTTATTCAGACATATAAATAATAAAATTAAGACTGTTTTTTCAAGCCACTAAAAGCATATTGATTTGTAACCCATTAGCTCATTTTAAACATTCAATTTGTCCAAGTATACTTTCAATCCAAACAACTCTAAATCGAATCATGTACATTTCATCAAACAGTTCTAAAAGAATACTGGGTTTATTTTTTGAGTCTTTCTAAACCAAACTGGCCCAAGTCTGTGAATTTTGAATGTCTTGACTTGTGCTGAAGAGGTAGTTGAAAATGGGGGTTTGGTTTCCAGCTTGTTCAAGATTTCCTGATGCATACAAAGAAACTAGTTACTCTCCATTTAGAAACCTAGGGAACACCAACCACAGTGAGCTACTCTTCTTTCCAAAGTAAAAACAGAAACAAATTACTTACAGAATGAGCAATAAGAATTTACCGGAGAGCAACTGACTTAGTTGAACAAAGCCCATGTTTTAAATGTCCAGTAGCATTTACAAGATAACTGAGGTGGCAAGCTAATTTTCATTTCAGCCTTGGGTTTGACAAGTAGCACTCAATAAATATGTTGAGGGTTATGGAGCATTCTGTTTCTGTTGCCCAGTGTAGTGTACCTTGCAAATTCATTTACCCAAACTGGGTTTAGTTGTTCCAGCCTGACAGACAACAAGATTTTTCTGAGCCAGCTTGTGGAAGTCTATAAGGTAATTCTTATGCTCAGGAAAGCTCAAGATCTTTTTCATTCAGTCTACATCTGTAGGGGTAAAATGGGTTCTCTGTTCATGATTTAGCTGAAACATGACTGATGAAGGGGACGGGGCAAAAAGATAATGGAACAAAAATAGGATAGAAGGAGAAAATACTGAGCATAGAAGTAAAGGGGAAGTACAGAGGAGGGGAGGGGAGAGGAAGGGAGAGAAGATGGAAAATGACAAAGTGAGTACTTAAAATGGAATAAAAAGATTCCTCAGTTGAAATTTGTTTGAAGGGGAGCAGCACAATGTAGAAAACCAAATGCAGAACAAAGAGAAATTTATTTATCTATTTATTTTAGAGAAAGCTGCCGTATTCAGCTTTTTGAATTTAAGGCTTATTAAGAATCTAGCTAATTCTAGTAACAACAACATAATAAGACTGATGGCTTTTGACAGAAAAAGGATGACACATTCCCCTCTGGGACTGACTCTACATAGCTGCATGGTCACTCTTGTATCCCCTACTTGAAAAACCTGACATGATAGCAAAGCTTATAATCCCCTTTCATTAATATGACCAAAATCCAGACATGCTTCACTTTTTTTTACTTTTTTTTTTTTTCCCCCCCCAGTGTTTCAGAATGGGCACTTTCCAGACTGATATAGGATCTACAGGTGATAAAGAATTTTCATTTTGCTTGAATGGCAATTCAAAATATATTTTTCATAATTCAGCCCAGATGTTGTGCTGTCATAAAGCATAAGCTCTGAAAAGCTGTAAGGGGAGCTTTTAAGCTGTCTTTCTGAGAATCTGTTTTTGCACATTTTCACCGGGGAACTTTTCCACTGGAGAGAAAAAACAAACAAACAAACAAACAAAAACAACAACACAGGTTTGCGAAATTATATTGACTTTGAATAAAACTGCCCTGAAATAAAGATTTGAAAATAAAGATAAATTTATTGAAATTTTATATTCAGAAAGTTACTGGGTTTTGTCTTTAAAAACATTTTTTATTTTTATATCACAAAATTTGTATATTCTGTATATGAATTCAAAACATGATACGACAGACTACTTCGTTGTTGCTATTGCATGTCAGACTTATTTAAGTAAGCTGTATTTCTGGATCATAATGATATTTATCTGTACGTGATGTGCTCCATGGGAAAACATTGTGGGACAATGATCATAAATTGAAACAGGGAAGCTCTAACTGGGTAAGAGGGAAAACACTTTCACAAAAAGGACAGTTAAGCATTGCCACAGGCTGCCCACAGTGATTGTAGCATCTCCACTCTACAAGTATTTCAAGACTTGACTGGACAAAGTGCTGATTCTACTTTGAACAGAAGGCCAGTCTGCAAGACGTCTCAAGGTCCCTTCCAACCTGAGTGATTATGTGATTCTACAGTTTAAGAGTCCAACGAACTCCATCAGGTCACATAGTGGGAATATTACCTGGTTACTGGCTAATTGTTGCATCTCCTCTTAGATCTCTGTGTTGTCTGCTCTTCAAACCATTCATAAGCAACTCTGACACTTGCAAGAATGGGCTGCAGGAGCTGTACATGTCGATATTGCAATAACCTCTTAACCATGACAATACCTCATGTGATGGAATGTTTTCCATGTACCAAACTATTCAGGTTTATCATCAGAAGAAACTTCAGGATAAAGTACATTACCTTAAAGACATAGATTTACAGTACTGTCAGAAAGGTACAAAACGGAAAAAGAAATGCATTGTTTTGATTATACTTTAAAAAGATACTCTTCACCGAAGATCTTCCCTCTTTCCTTGTCTTAAACTAATCTTGTGTTTCCCCTCTCAAGCAAGGAGGAGTTTCTCTTACTTCCTTTGCCAGAGACACGTACTGACACCAGTTCCCCTCTTTGCATTGATTGTGGAAGGCCCAGTTAGAAACTTCTGAATCTTTTCCCATGACATCTTAGTTCCAATGCCACAGCTGCCCTTCATTTTGACAAGTTATTGCTTTCTTGACTTGTGCAGTTCCAAGGCCATGTAGGGCAGCTATGCAAACAAAACAGTGACAGTTTTGTTTAATTTAGAAAAACACGGGCAGTTGAATCTAATCGGTTTATTTTTCACATCACATTAATATGGTATTACAAATATAATAATCATTTTACTACAATTATTAACAACATAAACTTACATTTGTTATTAATGAAACAACAAAAGAAACAGTGGTCTCTTATGACCAATTTTCATGGCAGACTCCATTTTCATCACTGTGGTTTCCATGAGCTGAATTATTTTAATAAAATTAGGTACATCATAATAAAGAAAAGGCCCTAAGAGAAAAGACCAAAACTCTTAAATGTATAATGGATACTGTTTTAAAAAAACAGTAACAGGCATTCATAGCTTACTATAAAACTTGAGGAGGTAAAAATAAACTGATAGCAAACTGATAAGATTATTCAAGCCAGACAGAATTGCCTAACTTGGAAATCTAATCTTAGTAAAGCCGATAAAAATGCAGTATGCACAGGTGTAAAATATGTAGACTAAGACGAAATTTGAAGATCAAAGCTGATAATTTACTTCTTACATAGCTAACGATAATTAACTGCTGGACACTTATCTGCCTGGAAGTAAGACTGCAAAAAAAGTTTTGTGTTTTTAAAATTGCATAATTATTTGCAAGTAACCATGGGAACCAGCATTAACCAAAATGTCCTTTCCCGTGCAGCTTTCAATTATACATATACACTTCATCTCTTCCCCCTACAAAGCCCCTTCTTTCTTCCCCAAGCTTTGACATAAAATATTAATTTAGGGATAAAGAATGAATTTAACGTTTACTGTGGAACGGAAAATAACAGTGTAGGCAATAATAATTGATCTTTTTCACAGCTGCAGGTTACCCCCACTGAAACAGCGATAATTATATACACCCCAGAAAACAACTACTGGCTTCTGATATACGGCTTTTACCTATTATTCCCAGTTCTATTGAAGTCCATTATTCACTCCTTTTTATGTCCTGACATTTCAAGAGACCATGAACATGCCCTACAGTAAACAGACTTATAAAAACATGGTCATAAATTAAAAAAATAAAAACATGCCTTTTCAAGCAACACTTGGAGAAATTTACAGAATTAGAGAATATAACTCTTTTTGTATGGAAAGTCAATTTTGGTTCTCATAGTCAGTAGCTAAGACATCATCTTGGGACAAATTCAAAGTTTCACATACAGATGTGTGAATTGTTCCTATATTCCTTCAACTCCTCTTTACTTATTCATTTATTTTTAAAAATGCAATGTGACTTGGAAAGTCCTACTAGATATCACAGAAAAAACATGGAAATGAACAAATGCCGTATCCCATAATTATAAATACCTAAATCATCCACCTAGAGAAATCAGACTTGAAGAAACCAAATATTTACTAATGGCCAGCAACTGAAAAAATGATAAGAAGCTAATTAAGAGAACTAATTTTGTTAGGTTATCTCAGACATAGAATCATATAGTCATTCAGGTTGGAAAAGATTATTTAGTCCTACCTGAAAGTATCTTTAATTAAAAAGCTAAAAAATTTACCTGTGTGTCATGACAGCTCTGCTGGGACAAATGCATCCATTTCAGTCATTATATTTCAGAGGCATCACAGAGTGCTTTGGATCTGATCTGGATCTTTGGCTTAGTCTCTGATAAAAGGCCATCTAATGGTCTCTTTTTAAATAACGCTCAGCTGCTAGTTTAAGAAAGGGCATTACTGTAATCTGGAGGTGAAGTGACTGCCTGTGTTGATAACATGATATTCACCATAAGCACTAGAGAAAATGCTCTGTGTGTTTCCATAACCAGGCATAAAGACAATTGCATAAGTGGCACGAGAGTGCAGGAGCAACCAAACGTAAACTACAACATGTTATCTGACTTCCTGCAAGGGACGTGGCAGCTTTGGCACCTGCCTATCTTGTAGTGAAGACTGAGAAATAGAAAGCCAATTTCCTTAAAGTACAGGATCTCCTGGCACATACAATGTTCATGAAAAATTCCTGAAGCTGTTTCAAGATCTCAAGTTTCAAAGTTCATAAAGTTAGACAATATAGATATAGACACTAACCAAGATCTATCTGTGTCTCCAAATGCAATAAGCACAGCATAAACCATTAAAAGTAAAGAACACACATAGTAAGATGAATAACACCAAGAATAATGTAATACTGAGCATAAAGAAAAAAAAATATCAAAGAAATCATTAAAAAAATGAAAAAAATTGGAAAGAAAAAACTATCATAACTGAAAGGAATAAGAGCCTCTAGAATGGCTCTCATCTTTTTTATTAACAAGGCTTACCCAGCCAGAAGTCACATCTTACCTAGCAACAGCTATTAACTTCAGTAGAAATGTGCTTTATACTTCACTGAACAAGAGAAACTGCCTTCTCCTGGAAAATTAAATAAGATTTTCATGAAAAAGCCACGAGGGAATAGAAGAGTGATATTTACCCAAAAAACTTCCCCATACCAGCTAGCACTTTTTCAGTGGACATTTCTGTAGACTGTAAGTTATGCTGTCAGATAAGCCCCATGTAGGATTCCCTTGTCACAGGCGCCACTGTTTTTATCAATGGGGCTTCTGCCAAACTCCTCCATTTCAAGCATTTGCCTTTTCTGTACAAGACTAATTGATTTCATAGGTTATCTTCTAGAACTCTAATCTGGAGACCGCGTTGCTTATGAGTTAATAAGGTACCAGGCATACACAATAAAGGAAGGTGACTGAATCTTAGCAGAATACATGTTAGTTTATGGTACTATGTAAATTCTTATGAATTGTATACAATCTGCTTAGTACTTTTTATGATACTATCACAAGGTGATAAGATAATTAGCAATAATGATATATGAAACTCCGTCCAAAAGCAAAGCAGCAAATCTCACACTCTTCAGGTTTCTCTGAGGGAAGTCTTGTTCTAAGACTGGAACTCATTGTTTCAGAGGAAAAAATAAAGGAAAAAAAAGAAGTGATGTGTTTGTAAATTTCAGCCTGCAGAAGAAGCATCACTGCCCCAGAAGCACCAGAAAATGACAGGGCAATCAAGCTGTGGATAAGCTCCCATCAAAACAAAACAAAACAAAAGTCCTAATACACAGAAATACATAGCTTTTTGTATTGGCGAGCTAATTCTGTATGCTTTCCATAAAGGTATAGAAAATGAGTGATGTTTCCCCAAACCCAACTGAATTATAATGAAAACACCATACAAAACCGACACATCCCAAACACATGTGAAACCATTTAACCTGTGAACAAGCAACAATATAAGCTACAGACACCTAGCTGTGAAAGCATCTGAACAAGATAGCATTCTACGTCATTTCAGAGTACAACAAATGTTGCCTACAGATCAGACACCATTTCTCACTGCCAAATGTTTCTACGCTATTTTTTTTTATTTATTTTTTTTTCCAGGCACAATCAAAATGAAAAATGTTAAGCTTTCTGAATGGCTACTTTTATTTTGGGTGAAAATGACAGAAGTTCTACCGAAAATATACAGCAGGTCAAGGCTACCATAAGGGAAAAACAACTACCAGCAATTTTTCATCAGGGTATCTTGAGGAGCTTGCTCGCACGTTGACAAAACCTGCACCTGCATTCTTCTTGCTCTAAGTTATCATTGCTCTTGTTTACCAATATAGCTAACTCATATGTGTAAAAAATGTCCTTTTCATAACACCTTTTTTTTTTTTTTTATCTTCAGAACATAATTCTTGGGCCTCTTCTTTTCTTACATATAATACTATTACCTCTTAACTTACCAAAGAACATCATGAACTTGCATGCATTTACTCACCACTTTTTCAGTGACAGTTTCCAGACATATCTGCTCACCCTTATTTCTTTAATTTCAATCTCTTGCCCTTTCTGAGAGAAATCAATGGAACAAGTCACATTAAATTCTAGGTGACCAAATAAATTTCACCCAGTCAGAGAAGAGGTAACAATACATGTATTAAGAATCTTAAATAAATGCAGTTACTATGGAGACCCCTTTTAAAGATAAATAACGGTGATCCTTCATCCTTTTTCCTCTGTATTATCACTGAAAGTCCCTAATTCTTTTTTTTTCTGCCCAGTACAGTGTACCATATTTTCTAACTATAAGTGGCCTAGAAAAATTTCTGGTCACTGAAAAAATAAATGAACAAATCCTTCTTTCTACTGGCACTACACCAAGTAAAAACACGAAAATTGAAATTAAGAAGTCAGCATCATGAAAGGTAGATGCCATTATTTAGAAACATTCAGACTTCTCCCATTTTCTAATTTTTGGGATTTTCTCTTGGTACTGGTTTGATATTTGTTTGCTTATGACATCTAGAATTGTGACTGGAGCCCATGGTTCACCTGCTCCTCCCGCTTATTCCCATGAGAAGTAGTAATTGCTCTTCAATTCACTTAAAAAAAAAAAAAAAAAACACAAAAAAAACCTTGTATTATCTTAATCTCCTGTAAAGCATTCTAAATCCAGTCTGAGAAAACTCCCATAAGGCAGGTTGCACTATAGTATATAATCAACTGACACAGCTCAGTTCATTTTAAATCTGTGAGTTTCAAGTTGTTAAATGAATTGTCCAATTACCCTGTCATAATTTTCATAGGCATCTTCTGCTAAAGAAGTTGTGACAGCACTTATATTGTATTCCTAAATTAATAAACTGACGAAGCAACATTTTGGTAACCAGAATGTCTACAAATAGGCAAGGCTGAACAGGGACAGCTATGCTGCACGCTGATTCACACCTTGAAAGCCACCTGTTATGTTTAGCCACACAGCACTATTGAGTGCAATAGAAATGCTTTTACTCAGATCTCAGTCAACTTTACACAGAACCCCCAGAGAATGCCTTAATGTCTCCTAGTAGCCAGGACATCTTTAAGCAGCAGTGATTCACAACTGTCATACAGTTCTTAGAGTGTAAACTGCTTTCCGTGTACCATGCAATTCATGACACTGTAACTTTTAACCCGTCTTTGTCTTTCTCCTTTGCTTACCAGTATCCAGTATTTAACCTATGAAAGTGGTTTATTAGTCAGTAAACAGGCTGTTCAACTGTTTTTTATACATGTGCATCTGTACACTTTTTTTTTTTTCTTTAAATCTCCTGTTGGTACTGCACAGAAATGGATGTGCTGTTTCTGGAGAAAATAGTGACTTGCTTTATCACTCATGTATTTTCAGTGTTGTATCTGTATCACCTAGTTGACTGATAGTTGCACTTTGGTGTTGCTGTTTCTGGGAAGCTAATGCTGAAGAGATGCTGCAGCCCTGATTTAATATATTGCAACAAATAAAAGGGCACTTAGGATTAATAAGATGGAGCTTTATTTATTCTGTAGAAACAACCAAGTAACCCCTCATTCAGATAACCCCTCGAGGTTTCATAATCTTATCATAACATTTCTGGTTTCGTATGCTAAATCTTGGAGATCCCTTTTCACAAGCCTAATACTCTTCTTTTAGTAACACACTTTTGTTCATTTAAGACTCTTAAAATTCAGTTTCACTGTGAAAATGAAACATTTTTCTGGAGCTTCTGGTTGATTTATTTCGATTCAGCACTGGAACTTCAGCTGAGAAGAAGCTATTTGACAACTAAGGACATAACACTCCAGCGAAATAGAGAAAAAGAGCACAGGAGAGAGCAAGACCAAGCACGAGAGGGAAAGACACAGAATGATCACACACATAAGAGGAAAAGGAAGAAGCATAAACTTTTTTTTTTTTTTTAATTCTTACTAAAATATCTAATCAGCAGAAAACAGCAGCTCATCAAACAGATCAAAACCAGTGTGCTATACACAGATATATTAGGGAAATATGCCAAAGTTAAGGGTTTGACTACCAACAAAAAGGCAGGGAATGTATTAATGTATCACCTATCAGCAAAGTGTTCTAACTGGGGCAATGTAAGCTTGTAGCCCCATGCCCATAGAACATAGAAAAGGAAGCAGCTGCAGAAACAAAGCTACAAAGACAGTTTGATGATGGAGATAGAGAAATGTCCAAAGAACTCTGGGATTATGTCAAAGAAACACTTGGAGTATATAGAAACCCCGTGTTCCCTTACCATTCTGTAGCATGACAGTAAGATACTTGAGCACCAGAAGGAAGGAAGGCATATATAAAAAGAAACGGCTCTCTCTGCCTAGACACATAGCTACATGAACAGGTACTGGCCCAGCTTGAGTACCTCTTTGGAAGGTCAGTCACAGCCTCCCCACAGGACTCCAGCAGATGTCAGGTGAAAGAAGCCTTATCTTATCCTTGTTAGAAGAAGATAAAGGACTATGGAAACTATGAAAAGACAAATTAGGTGACACTGGGAAATGAGGGATCTTTTCCAGAAGACTATGGCCAAGGTAGGTCCAGAAGGGGAGTAAAGATTTAGGCAGAGCTGCAAATAATACAGCCATGAAGGGAATATAAAGAAAAATGAAAGGCAAAAGGACAATCAGAAACAATATGGGACTTGATGTTATAGCAGTAGGTAGCAGATTAGGATAATTATACCAGAAATTTCCTCTTCCCTAGCCCCATCCCATAATTCAGGCTTGTAAAGTCTGCTGAGTTTTCCCAGGAGAATGAGTAAGGAAGGCAGAGAGTTTACATGGGTAAAAAATGCAGCAAGGAAGTCTGATGTTTGTAGGATTTGTTCACTGTCTTACATGGGCATTTTCAAGTTCAGAAAACACTAAAAAAAAATAAATAGTGGTTTATAGTTATTTAACATTTATTTAACAACAGATATAATCTCAGTTTCTTTTAACATCCTTCAAAAATAATCAGGTACTGATGAACACATTTATTGAACAGACCAACATGATGGCATCTTCTAAGAAGTATGCTCTACTAGACAAATCAATATTCAGAACAACCTCTGCATCTGAAAGAGTAACGATAAGTAATAGCAGTACATAGATCTGTAGCTCTTCAAGGTCTTTGCAATACTGGGATGCTCATTGGTTCTTTCATTTCATGGCAGTAGCAATACTACCAGTTTCACTACAGGAGTGAATTCCAATCCCCCTGGACAGTTATGTGCCACCACATTCATTTTTAAAAGGAAAGAGACTCAGGGGGCTTAAGCAAGTTCCACAGGTCCACTAGCTAATATCCTTGGAAAATTTCAGTATCAGTCATCTGGGTTTTTCAATGGCATAAGTACTTTTTTCTACATAAGACACCTCAAGCTGTGAAGCAAAATGTCATGGGAAAAAGGATGCTCAAATTAACTGAAGGTTGGTTAACTGAAGCTCTTTTTTTGGAAAAACACAGTTAAAATGTGACACAAAAGAGAAGTACATTAATGAAAAAGGAATTTCCGGCAATCACACCAAAAAAATCCTGAGAAGTACAAACCCCCCTTCCCTCTAGTTCAGGATAGGGCTTTAATATTCAGGACAGTGGCATGATCCCTACTAGTACTGCCACAAATAGATGGGGCAAGCTGAAGTCTCTCTGTTGATCAACTACAAAGGACAGCCCTCATAAAAACCAGAAAGTACAGCTGTCATGCTTCTTGAATGCCAGAAAGCTGTGAAAGCCATTGTGTAAGATCCATGATGGGGCTGGATAGCATTGCACAGCTTTCCACATGCTTGAAGTCACTGATTCAGCTTCAAGGGCAATTAGCGCATGTGGAAATCTAGCTGTGATTCAGTATAATCATAGAATAATAGAATGGCTTGTGTTGGAAGGGCCCTCAAAGATCACAGAATCATAGAATGGATTGGGTTGGAATGGACCTCAAAGATCTTCTAGTTCCAACCCCCCTGCCATGGGCACCCACTATATCAGGTTGCCCAGAGTCTTGTCCAACTTAGCGTTGAACACCTCCAGGGATGGGGCATCCATAGCTTCTCTGGGCAACCTCACCACCCACTGAGGGAAAAATTTCTTCCTAAACTCTAATCTGAATCTCCCCTCTTCTAGTTGAAAACCATTACTCTTTGTCCTATCATTATCTGATTGAGCAAAATTTGCTCTCCATCTTTTTTATAATGATCCTACTCAGTAGATTATCAAATATAAACAACAAGTATTACTTTGGGATGAAACAGCCTTTAAAATACATGTGAAAATTGTACAGAGAGCTTGCAACATTTTTGTGTGCTACTGATAGCCTCACAGACGTTATATATAACCTACCTTCTTTTGAGCAACTGTTTTTTAAAAGGCAGTCAGGCTTCAAATTCTTTCAGAGTTTACTATTATTTTTAAATGGATATAGAACTAGTCCATTAAGGACTGGAGTGTGGACTGGTTCCATAGTGCAACCAGAATGTTTACAATGACAGGTCATAGCTCCAGACACCAAGGCTGCAAATAGGCAAATTTCAGAGAAAAATACAAAAATGATAGTGATACAGCATCTGAGACATAACAATTCCTTGTTACAAGAATAGCTGCGTTCTGCAAACATTTAGATCTTTCTGAAGAATATACCACTTTACGTATGAATGGCCATGGCTTCTATTCTCCTTAAGAAATGTCTAAGTACATAATTATAAAGTTTAGATGTAATTCCCTTTTAAAACCTCCCTCAATGCATATTTGCCCAATAGACCATAACTCTCCAAAAGGAATCATTGTTATCTGCAGGATAAACTATTAACAGTTAAATAGCTAGTGGTTAAATAACTAATAGTTTAATGCAGTTTAAAGTTCCTAAAATTATTTTCCCTGAAGTGAAATTAGATCTTTAAATAAACTCTGTTGGTGTTAAGCATTTCATTTAAACTAAAGATTCAAACATGGTGACAAACTTTAAGAATAAAATCCCATTAAAAATAGCTAAGGTTGTACAGTCTAAATGACATCTTACTCCTTTTTTCTCCTCATCCTTCTTTCTAAAACAAATGTTCTCACTTGCCATCACAACTTATAAGGATGGGTGATATAGACTTATGGTATAAGAGCAGCCTGGGCACTATTTCTCTTAGAAATGAAAAGGTATTGGGAGACCTATTATTGGAAAGATCAAAGTGTACTGCTGTACAGTACTAGCAGAGACCTCCAGGCTATCATGCATTTTACACAGGATTGCCAGACTTTGCAATAAGTGTTTGGGAGTTATTCCTAGAAGCTCCAACTTCTGGATCCATGTGATTGCATGAAAATCGCACCCTTCAATGAAAAATACACTTCTTAACCTTTAAATTTTGGAGAAACTGAAGCACAGTCATGGAAATCAGGCAATAATGAGGAAAACTCCCAAATATATAGCTCATTTAAAATGACCTAATGACTTAACTAAAGCTTTTTAGTGGTGGAGACTGGGAACATGGCCTATATGTTATGTGCGTTATGACCACAATACTCAAAAACATGTGCCTTCAGCTCAAATCATTGTTGCATTTATTAATGTAGCTACAAAAGTCACGAGTAGTAAATGTATCAACCAAGTTTGCTCTAAGAACCCTTGTATGGAGGATCTTCTTCCAGGAAAACCACATCCTTGCCTCTTTAGCTTACAGTTCAAAATGGAAACTACAGCAGCAGAAGCACATTGCAGTTCCATTACCAATATATTCAATATATTCCAGTGCACTCCTAAATTGTAGATGTAGTTTTATGCAATAAAAATCTCAAAAAAAAAAAAAAAAAACACAACACTATCTTAATTTCACATGACTGAAGCAAGGAATAATGCTTTTCAAAATCACTTAATTTTGAATTTTACTAGTATTTTTTTCAAAAGTATTTATTGCAATAAGAAAAATTCAAAGCAAATTTTCATACGCTTCAGTTAGCAAGATAAATACATAAGATTACTGTCATAAAATACATTTTTAATCTGGTATAAATTCTATCAAGTGTATATCATGTATTTTACTAAAACTGATACGTTGACTTCGGTAATGGATTTGAAAAACATTTTTGTTTACATGGGAAAGTAACTGAATTTCCTATTATACTTCTCTTCGCATATTCTGAGAAAAATGCTGTCAATATACTAGTAACTTAAAGATATCACTGTAAACAGGTCTAAGATGCATCTTTTTATTTCTGGATAGACTGACTTGAATGAGTTTCATTCACATAAGAAAAGCTGTCAAAATGTGATCTTTATGATGGCTATATGTCTTCAAAATAAGATTTACTGCATGAAACTTTAAAAGAAGGAAACAAAATCATCACTGAAAAACAAAATCACACTTGGAGAGGATTCAAAACTGCCGAATAATGCTATTTGGCTAGTACAAACTCCACGGGTGGGAATCACTTTAACCTTTCAGTATGTTATCACGGGTATCATATTAGCTATTTTTTTAGTTAATCATAAATGCCAAATAGCTGAGTTGACAAGAAACAATGTTCTTTTTGTTCCTCGTCAAAGCTAACTCACTACAAGAACAGTGACAGAACAGGTTATCTCTGATGTTCTACAAAACATGGGTTGGAATTCACCTACCACGAATTACCAAAGCTAACCTGGTAGTCTTTAGAAAGGGTTTGTGCAAAGACAGTAAGAATTACAAGCAAAAGATAAGTATTGATTAAAGCTCTGTCACAAAAAAGAACACCAAACTGTCCCCCAAAAGCATACAACACCAGAGATTTCTACTAATTTTGTTTGACTGTACTTGAAGACAGAACTACAGCAGCAGTTGTGTCATAGTGCAGCTTTGCTGATGTTGGCAGTATAATTCTGCTTACTAAGAGATTTTAATCACAAATCTTAAGTATAGCTGGTGACTAAATAGTAAAAAAATAAAAAATAAAATAAAATGATCAAAAGACAATTATATGAGAAAGGGAAGTTTAAAGGTAAAACTTCTTTGATATGTGGATCACAGAAGCTATTCATTACAGTAGATCATTGGAAGTTGCCACAGTAATTGTGCAAAACTGTTACCATGTATATACACAGTATGACTTAATAAAAAACAACGCTTTTTTAAATTAAAAGCTGAATGTGACTCTTAAAGAACCTGATTTAAATCATAGCCATGTTGATATTCTATGTAATGTTTAAAAATAGCAAATTACGGTATAGAAACACAGTACACAAGATGAGAAACAAAGCATATGTTAACCCTACTGACTGGAGCTGTCTTGTGAAATTCCAACAAGCAAATTAAGCTAGCAAAGACTTTGCATTTGAAACCTAACATGCAAAGGTGGCTAAAGCCTACTGCAGTAGCATCAGCCCAAGGTTTTGGCTCCTACACTTAAAAAAGGTGCTCATTTACTTTGCTATTTTTTGAAGGACAGAGATGCAGTTAGTAAATACGCATATTTCAGAATAAATAAATACACTAACGTTGAAAAATGGAAAATGCAACACAGATTTGAAATGCAAAACTTCCAAGTAATAGACACAATATGAGCCAATAATTTATTTAAATGGTTCAACTCCTAGCTGAGAAAAATAAGATTACATGACTTCTGGGGCACTTGGAAAACACATCATTTGAAAATGTGTCTAGAAAAGTATGTGTTTACCAATTGAAGAAAAAGCTGAGAAGCTGCAGAAGACAAACTAAATAGTAGAGAGTAATCACTCACAGTGCTAAAATGATAAATGGCAACTAAACTGAAGCCCCAGGGAAGTACATACACATAGCCATTTTGCAAAATTAGGTTGCATAACTAGCATACCTCAAAGCACTACAGAATCTAAATCCATGTCAGAGATCTCACATTAAAAAATGCAAAGCTGTGGCTGTAATGCATGATCAATAAAAAAAAAAAAAAAAGAAAAATGAGTTTTTGAGGCACAAGATTTTGTAAGCAGATGAGTCACAGAGAATATACTACTCCGAATAGTATTAACATCATAACCAAGATAAAATAATAATAAAAAATCCTTACACTACGCAAATATTACTATACACTTTGCCAGAAGTTCATACTTCCACTGTGGAAAAAAAAATAAAATTGAGAAGTGAAACTAATTTAGGGGAAGACCTCATTAAAGAATTCAGGTAGTGTGAACAGTCAAATGAACTCTTTTATCCAAGCCTACAGTATATGCACATGAATTTTAATGGGCAATGAGAAAACCTGGGAGCACAGGGAATGAGGGCACCTCTATGCTGCTTCTAGATTATTGCATTGCAATGAAAGATTGAAACTGTACTGTAAGGGAAGATTATTGTGATTAGCAGAGAACATTCAGAAACCACAGGCCCATTTCCTTTTGAAGGCTCATAAATTCAACTTTTACAGAACTGACCCTTCCAAAACCAAGGAACCCTTCATTTAGCTACTTTGTCTCTGGTACATTACACACCCCTGGATATAGTATGGAAAATGGTAAAATATAAAACCCAGTAGGCTTTTGAAATAGATATTAGGGTAAACAATGGTAATATTGCACGCTCATGAGCTAATGCTAAGTTAGTTCCCCTCCATGTACTGGAGTCAAACCGCCCATGCAATCACTCTGGGCAGGCCAGGCCTCGCCTCACCCGATGGCAGTCAAATGCAGCCAGGCTGGGTCTACCTTGCATTAGCTCTTCAGCCGTGCAGTCTCCTAATCCATGCCACATTACCCAAACTTCTCTTTATTGCCCAAGAATAATGAAGAAGCTGCCATTAACCAGCAGCCACCGAAGATGTCAATTATAACATAAAGCAGAGCATGTGGCAGATGAAATTTGATTGCTGCTAAATACACGAGGTCAACAAACGCCTTCTGTGGAACACACTGTGAGATTTTCCCCTCTACAAAAAGCCTCACCTCTTGCAGCATCAAAGCCAAATGACAAAGACCCTTGCATTTAAAATAAAGATGAGAACTATTAAAACCTACTAAATATAATTCACGTTCCAATTTTTTTATTCTATCATTTTCTTAGTAAGAACTAATATTAATTTTATCCTCTTCCTATATCTGTAATCCAATACTTTTGCATTCAGCAATCGATACTTGGAAATTTAGTTTTTAATTCAAGAAAACAGTCAAGAAAAATCCTTTAAAACAAGGATGCACAATTAATTGATCTCAGTGTCAGAAGAATGACTTATAGCTTAGTGTATGAATAACAATGTTTAGAAGGATGTTTTAAGCAGGCCCAAAGGTAGCGCACATGAACCTCCCCACATGGAGGAATGTATAGCCTGATTCAAGCCAGTAACATTGCTTCTCACTGATGATGGATGAAATTTAAATGTAATTTTATTTCTGTTTTATTATTCTAATTTTCCATGTATATTCCAAAGAGACTGTTAAATAAATTACATATTAAAAATGTTAAATAACCACTGTACAGTTTCATTTTGATAATTATATATTCATTGTTAGGTCATTTGTAGTTTATAATCATAATACCATGACTGATAAAATTAACTGATGGACAATATGAAAAGGTTCCATCAACCTATTCTGCTAGCAGAAGAGAGAATTTATATGTGATGGAGTACCAATAATAGTTGATTAATTTTTTCTCACTGTGCACAAATAAATCCACGCTATTCTGAAACAGCTGCCTGTGAGTTCTGGCCACTTGACAGAGGAATAATAGTGAAGAGAAAGTGTCTGAGTGCCTGCAATAATGAAATTTGCTTTCTACAAACAGGTCTATCACAACTCCAGGATTTTTTGCATGCATACATCATTTGAGTTAAATGAATTGCTTGGAATTACTAATATTTATCTATGTTACTATCAGTCATCTGCTGCCAAGACTTCTGATGCTGGAGAACAGCATAACTGGTTTGTCTGAAGGTAAACCATGCGTCAAACAACTCTCCAAACTTTCACCATATCTTTCCACAAATAAAAAATATTAGAGCCGATTCATAGTACTATATATTGCAACCCTTCACAAAATTCTCATGTATAGGTATATGGCATTATTCAGTACATTATTTACTGGTAACACCTATAATGCTATAATGCTCTTGGTCGGTAAAGTATCTATTTTATACTAGAAACAGCAAGCTCAAAAATTTCCAAAGATTGGGAACATACTGCAAGGCAACTCTGCAAATATGAAGACGAGATGGCACTGTGTGGGAGACGTGAGGAAAAACTATGAAGTTGGAGCAGGTTAGGTGTGTAGGTATAAGACCGGAAAGACATAAGAAGAGAGGTGTGACACACGTAGGGAATATAAACCACAAGATGTGACGGGGAAAATGCAGAAAGAATGGAAAGTATGATTGACAGAAGAAGCAATGGAAAGCTAAGAGAAATAGGTGAGTTTTGACAGGGATCTTTAAGCTTTTTTTTTTTTTTTTTTTTTTTTTTTTTGTTTCCCCCTAATGTTTCATTATAAGCTAAAAAATGCCTACTGGTAGCACAGTTTGGTACATTGTATAAATAATCGTACAATCGTACATATACAGCACCAGCTTTTCAAACATGTTGCCCTCACATTCAGTGAAATGTCACATATTTCCTTTCATGATGACTGATTAAATGTAACATTAAAACTCATCGCTGATCTTGGTTGCCCAGAGAAACACTAGGCATTTTTTTAGCTTCTGAGGTTTATAAATATATATTTTTTCCCACTAAAGCATTTAATTTTTAATGCTTGCCAAAAAAATATCCAAGATTTATTTATACCCAAATCTAGTCCGTTCCATACATCAGCTTGGCTAAATGAATAGGGATTTCATGAATGACAATAAATTTCTTCAGTTCTACTGCATAATATGCTGTCAACCGTATGGTCTGAAAGTAGAATAGTGCTGAACAGCACCTATTCTCAGTACATTACATACTGTCCACAATCTTCTCCCACGAAGAATCAGGCTCTATTAGCACGTAACACAGAGGAACTGTTATGTTTGAACTGTTAATAGAAATGTCTTAGCACACATTTATTTGCTTTGGTTCTTAAAGGATATTGCCACCTTTTGTTACCCAGTAATGTAGTACAACAATATACACTGCTACTTTTCCCAGGGCATATTACTTAGGATTGGCAATAAAAGCAGTGTCTGCTCTCCGCTGTATCACAACTGGTACTTCACCAGGAACCTGAGATATTTTCCAGAGGACGACATCAATAATAGCATCCACACCACAAACACGGCTTATTTTCATAGCTCTTTGTCTTAATGGACAATGAAGCCATGCATTGTAAGTTTGCAGGCAATTGGTCATACTGGGAAGTGAACAGCACAGCTCTCACCAGCGCAGTTCTGAACGACTAATCAGTGATTAAGTGGATATCTCAAAACCATAACATTCTCTTGCTCATGTCCCCACCCAACAGAATCTGTCTGTACTGATCCAAAACCTAACTACTCTTCTGCAAAATTTCAGGTGTGAGCCAATGTTAGTGTAACACTATTTTATCCTGGTACCTTCTAGCATTACAATTCACTTTGACTGAGAAGAAAAAGGCAATAACAATACTTTCAGTACGGGCAGTGATATAGATGCATTGCACGAATTATCTGGGCTTCTTACCTAAGGTGATTATAGGATTAATAATAACCTACTCCTGTGAAATGAAACTGAGTTGGATAAAAGGCAGAAATGCTCACTGTACTAATTTCTTACACTTGTTAAAAGAACTGCAAACAGGAAAAATACAAAAATGGAAGTACAAATAACATTCACTTACTATTCACAATACAGACTGTGCTTAGCTCTCTTCTCTTTGTTTATTCAGGGTTCTGTGTGTCTGTAAGAAAAACAAATAAGTGTATTTATCATCTACATAAAATAAATGACCTGGTTTCATTTGTAGCAAAGAAGTTTACCATTTTTATATTAAGGTTTGTTAAACGCCAAGATATAAAGCCTTGAGCTTTTGTGAAAGAGTCTGGAAAAGAAGAAAATCCACAAAGGGCTACTTCCTTAAAAGACAATTTGCCAGTCTTATATATAGAAGCAGAGACGGGAAATCTACATGTTCTGGGGACAAATCTCTTAAAACCTCATACCAAATTCTGATTTGCATTTGGACACCTGTGGCTCTTCCCAGTTCAGGGGAGGTGAGAGGCTTTCACACCCATCATGTTGGCAATCCTCTGCTCAAAATTAATTTCTCATGCTGTATTAGACCTTGGCTGGATTACCCTATTAGACTGAGGAGCTAAGGAAAGAACAATGTGTACCTCCAAAGACAGCCACAGCCTCCCCCACAGCTTCCGAAGGACAGTGGGACATGCAGCAGAGGGGTGTTTGATGCTTCACTCCCACTGTTTCATGCAGACAATTACCATAATAAGCAGTGATCACAGCACACCAGCTGCTTAGCCTCTTTGGCAGTTTACAGGCATCACAACTGAGGTGAGTTTTAAGGCTGGATTTGAAGGAACACAGCATACTAGCTTTGCAGATTTTTACTACTTACAATTTTCATGAATAAAGGTTGCATGAGAGAAGGGAGGAAATTGGGACTGATGGGCAATAAGGGTTGTGGTAAGGGCAGCAGTGATGTGAAAGAGCAGACAGGATCAAACTGTGAAGGCAGTTAAATGCAAAGGTGACCAATTTGTTTGATGCTGTTGAAAAAGGGAGCCAAATGAACAGTTACCAAGGTAGGTAAATGTACTTTTAATTTTACACCAACTTTTTTGGAGCAGAACAAAATTGCTATTACCTGAAATTGTCAAACTACATCACATCAACCCTTAGCCTGCTCTTTAAAAAGGCCAAATCATGATTTCATCCAGCAACTCACTCTAAATTAACCAGGCTACCATCTCTAATGACACAAATAATAAAAGATTCAGAACATAATAGATTTAAAAGTCTGTTTTTCCTATCTTTTCAGTAACAAGTTAATGTTGCCTTCTGTATGGTTCTTTCAATATCTGTGATATCCCAGAAATCACTCATTTCCATGTCAGTCTACTTAAGATACTTGTTAGGCAACACGTTTGAGCTGAGGACTACAGCATCCATGAATCTGAAGCATACTGTAATATTTGGATATGAACTTTTAAACTTGCTAAAACAACATGGATTAGCTCTTTTGCTATTGTTATACCCTAGACATCAGTAAAGAGCTGTGGGGGACTCAAGCAATGCAAAGTTAATAGGACGATGCTATGAAACCCCCATTTCGAAATGGTTTATAATTATGCAGAAGCTGGTGTAGAACACAGCTGTAGGATAAACTCATTTCCTTCCTAGAGTTTGCAATACATCTGAAAATAGTCTTAGCAGGCCTTATAAACTTGGTGCTCCTTATTAGCTGTATAAAATATACTGGTACAGGCTGTGACAGACCAAACCTGTACTCAAATACGTCTTGAAGGAGTTCAACTCAAGCTTTGCCTCTCCCTGTCATTTGAGCCCTCCCAAATTGAGGGATCTGAAATTCAGACAGGTTTCAGCTAAAAGCTCTAATCCCAACCTCTTCTCAGGGTTCAGAGCCAGGGCTTTCGTGCAGGTCCCTGTGTACATCTTGCATTTGAACAGAGGTAGCTACAAGTGCCTTAGAGAAATTAATACATAGAGTCACACCTGCTCTGTGGCACACTGTCTCAATCTTCCCCTGTTTCTCTAAGCTGTCTGTGTCAAGCTGTGTCATATTATTACTGAGCCTTTCAGAAAATTAACTATTTCCTTCTGCTGCAAAGACAGAAAATGCAAAGGAAAGAAAAGGCAGATATTTACTGGAGAATTAATTGGGAAGGATTGAACAACAATACAGGTTGTGTTCGAGATTAGAGAAGCAAATTTCAGAAGAGGCATGAGTAACTGTGGTGTGTCAGCAAGAACAGCCAGCCTGCCGGCTCCCTTGGAGTTGACAGGTGGAATTTCCGAAACATTCAAAAACCATAAAGCAGATCTGGAATAAACGAGTAAAAACCAATCAATAAAACCAAACGACAATCAAGGAGACTAAACACCAGCACCCTTTGCAAGGATTTGCACAGCTAAAATAGAAATAAAGTAAACCAAAGATTTGTGTAGAGAAAGGTCATAAAATTACCAGAAAAATTCAACTGTTTCTATTGCTATTAAAGAGAGGCTATTTTTTATGAGATGTGTTGGAAGATTAATTCATTCACCCTTGGTTATGGACTCCTGTGGGTCTTCAGTGCAGATCTCCTGCAGTGACAACTGTATTTCCAGAGCTACAAATAGCATCTGTCATACTGCTAGCATCTTTCAAGGCTCACTTTTCATTTCAGTAATGTTTGAAGGGGAAAACTTTTCCTAATGAAAACCATTGGAAATATCAACAGAGACACATTTTGATATGCCTGAATACATCTTGTAATATCCCTTTGAAGCATAATCTATATTTTACAAATGGTATCTACAGAAGATACTTTAGGGCATGTAATTTTAGGGTAAGTAATCAAGTAAAAGATCTGCAACTTTTATTTCAGTTAGTCATAAGGATATGCAAAAGCAATCCAAACAAAACCTTTTTAGTTAACTTTAAGTTCTCTGTTTTCCATTACATTTAGTGGCAACCAATTATGGAAATAACTCCTTAAGCCAGGATAGAAGAATGGGACCTCTGCAATAAATAAAGTTCAGTCAGCCACACTGAATTTAAGAACACACAGGCACATCTTAGCTTATGAAATGAAATCCTGCTCCACTGAAAAAAAAGGACTTGCACGTTTTCTCAGGAAACTCTTATTTACAGAAGAACTCTAACAGAAGCACTAGAACTACATTTATTACAGGTGACAAATAACGTTTTCAGTATCACAGAATCGTGACAAAAATAAGTCCCTTTATGACATGGTTCATTATTCACTATGAAGCATATTATAAAAGATAAAAGGGAAGCTGCATGGTAAATAAAGATCTCTTAGGCCATCTGCAGTTTTTTTTAATCTATTCCTATTTTTAAAGCCAGGAAGAGCTGTGTGATATTTTATAAACTGTATGAAGAAACAATTTTTGTCTGTTTAGGATTCTGGACTAAAACCTCATTGGTAGAGCGTATGGCTATTATTAAAATACTTTTTCTCTCTTCTTTCAAACACCGAGGAATGATTTTGCAGGCAATTTCTATAAGCTGGAGTAATAAGGAGCTGATGATATATATTGGTATCATGTTTTCCTGACCATTTGGGAGGACAACTGGACAATATTTTTGTTACAAAGAACCAAAAACTCTGGTAATCAGTTAGTTTCAGGAGGGTTTTGGTTTTGACATAGCTGAAACTTAGTCCAGGTGTGCTGGGGAGCTTATTGATCATCTTTCAAACCTGAGTAAGATCCCTTCATGTGGCGTATCTGGGAATTTTTGAATAAACGATTTGAAAATGTTGGGTGGCAAAATGAAAACGTAAAACAAGCTTCAAACTAAAAACAGCTGATGTTTAGACTGATGAATTTAGCCACACTGCCTCAAAACTGCTTCAACAGTGCTAGAAATGAAAATGGGAATTTCAAATTTTATTATCAGCCTTAGAATAACTTACAAGAGAGAAAATCAGAGTAATTGAAAGTGGAAGTTATACAGTATTATGAATAGACCGACATCCTCTAAAACATAAAACCTGACATCTGGGAAAATGAGGATAGCATTCGATTATGAAGTATAAATTAGCTAATAAACCAGTACATAGTCTGGATAATTTCTAGTTGCATAATGTGCAACAAATTAAATGTATTTTGGAAAAAAAAAGATGTGGGCATTTATTAATTGCTGCACATACTGAAACAGAAATTGTCATACATGATGAACTTTAAAGTCCTTGATCATATGCATATTCTAATATTTTATGGGCTTAATTTGTTCAGCATAAACTTTTTCCTGTGAGTAACATTGATTTTGTTGAAGCCTCAAATAAGTCACAGAACAGATCTGAGGATTAGTTTAGAAGGGATTTAAAGCACACACTGTGAATCCCTATACAACCACCACTTAAAACACTATCCGTTCAGGCCCAGATGGATTGCTATGGCAACAGAATCCCAAATACCAGGTTTGTAACTAACAAAAATGTAAATTATTGATGAACTCAGAGTTGTCTCTCTTGGACACCCTCCTATTCAAATACCAAGCCTTATGGTTAGAGTACAGAGAAAAGGTTCATATGCAATTTCCCCAGCCCAGTGAGCACTAATCCCAAAGGATTTCATTAAATCTTTTGGCTTAAATTTTTATTCTTGGAACAGCAGTCAGCAAGCAGGGATTACATTAAAACAGGCACTATTGAGGTCATTACTGGCTGAATTCGGACCTGTAATATAGCAAAAGAGAAAGCAATTTTAAATTCACCTCCACAAAAATAGCTAAATAGCATTCGTCTAAGTTACCATGTATTAGACGATAGCATTCTTCTCCTCACACCCATCTACCTCACTCCTTGCCAAAAAGAAATGATGGACAACAGTACAGGAGAGTGGAAAACCATATACATGCTATTTGATAAAGAGATGACATGTATGATGGTAGAGGTGATAGTACATAAACAACAAGTTGCAGAATAATGAATGGACAGAACCACAGTAGTCTGATATTTCGTATATCAAAAATGTAGAGCAAAAAGTTCTCTAGCAAGCTGGAAAAAAAGTATTTATTGTCATCTTTATTGCGCATTTGGTGAAAAGCTGGTAATTAGCCAGTCTGGTTAGGAAATAAATAGTAGTAGGAAAGCTGAACACTTCTATGAACTACGTGTTTTGGAAAGCCTCTCAGACTGTACACAGAATGGAATTAAGTCAGTGAGTACCACACAAAAATGAACTCAGCAGCTCTCACATTTTGGATTGCATCAGTCCAGAGGGTTTTAAAACAACCCAACGCTTTAAAAAAAAAATTCTCAGCTGCACGCCTGCCAGTAGGTGTCAGTGTACAGAGAAGAGACAGCAAACTTCTGCCTGTAAGAGCTTGATTCCAGCGTCTCTGTCCTCTCAAAACTAGGAGGGAAAAACATGACAGGGAACACGTTTGTGGGTACGTGCTGCTGGTTTTCCTAAGGCAAAGAAAATGGCTACGGAGTGGGAAATGAAAGAGAATAACCAAAAAAAAAAAAAAAGGAGCCATTTTTTTTTCAATGCAAGGCAACAAAATACAATCAATTACAATCAAAATGCAATCAATTACAAAATACAATCAATTACAATCAATTCAAATACAATCAATTTAGGACAACAGAATGAAAAATGACATATAATAAAAGATAAATAGAGAAAAGGGATCAAAATGATACAAAGAGGGAGTGAAAAACTAGTTGTGACAAACTTATCAACAACCATTCCAAACTTCTGCTTTATCCTCATGCTTGGACTGGTAAGAGCCATCGACTTTGATATTTCAGTCACTCCCACTTAGGGCACTACCATAACTTCATGATCAATAAACAGTCATATGAATCAGTGGGCACCAAAGAATTCTCTTTTCATGCAAGATCACCTATTAACAGTGATAATGTGGCCAGTGACAATATAGGGAAAAATTAGTATCTGAATTGATTCAAGCTTATGTTCCTAGGACAGCTCTTGGCCATACACAGGAAATGTCAAAGGATCATTGGGATTTTGGGCAGTTCCATCGCTCCCTCTGGAGGATGGACATTATCCAGGACAATGTACGGCTCTTCCCCTATGAAGGCCCATTTTACAGTGAAGCTACACTACTCTTGCTGTATAAATGGGATGTCAGATGTGCTAGAGATATGGATGTGCACCAAATGTGGCAGAGGCTCCCAGGAAATCTCTGCAAGTGACAGAGCATTACAGTAGACAAGCTGGATGTGTTCACGCTATATAGAGATACTTCAACCACTTTGCTGCATCTGCCATTTAGTAGCTATAGAGCTGCTCTGGGAAGAATCTTCACCATGCATAGCTTGCTATTCTGGCTTTCTTGGCCAGTATCTTAGCATACAGTAGAATTTATAACTTTACTTGTAGCATACATTTTTGCAACTATGAGCACACGAGAATACCACTAACATTTAAAAGTAACAAAAAGACTGAGAAGTTAATCAGAGGGTAACTATGCTGAAACAACCAGCACACCAGACATGGAACTTCATCAAATTTAATTCCAAATATTTTCAGCCTTTCCTAGACTAAAAAAGATAAAGAAATTCCACTATCTTATGAACCATTTCAGAACAAGGAAATCCAGTCCTTAACAAGTTGCTTCGTAACATTATTTATAGTGTATTTCTTTGATTATATGAAATGATCAGAAAATAATTCCTAGTAAAAATTGATTTCAGAAGACACATTTAGGTTGTTTGTTTCAGCTATAGATCAAGATTTATAAATCTAGTGAAGGTTATTAATCAGTCTCCCAGATCCTACTTAGATGGATAGCATAAATTTTTATATTAATAGCTGGTGTATGTTATAGAACTAACACAAGTCTTCTAAGTATAATTACAAAAACTTCAGTACCTTCGATACATACTTAGCTGTATTTCAGTGTTTGGAGATTCAAAATTGCTTTTATCACAGGACGAAAGAACCTGCTGCAATATCCACTGCAGGAAGTGATTATATGTTACATAACACTGCTGATCTTTTTGTTCTGCGAGTTTGGCGTGAGGTTTTTTAATGTATTTCTCAATTCTACTTTACAAAAATGTTCTAATGTGAGCCAGCAATTCACCCATGAAACTTGACAAAGAGTATCAGCACATCAGCAGAATAAGCAATGTAATCTATGGGTAAATTCTTTTAATACCCCTTCTATACTACCCTGAATAGACTTAGAGTGGCAACAACTTCAATTTTTGCTGGCCACCTAAATGCATCCCTCCAAAGAAAGCTGTTTAGAGAAACAGCTTATATTCTGAGGTTCTCTTGGATATGTGCAGTAAAAGATGGTAATTCACTGTGGGTATAATGTTAGCCTACACTTTCTCTCATAAAGTAAGTTTTATTCATGCTGCTGTTTTAATTCTTCTAAAGAAAATAATTAAAAAGAAAATGAAAATCTACCAGGCCTAAATGCAAGCAAAATCAAGTTACTGTGTACTGTTTCCTTTACTAATCCAAAACGTAATGGCTTATAAACTGCTTAGGCTTCTGGAAAGCAACAAAACAAATCCAATGAAAACAGGTATATCATTTTCCAAAGCTGCCACCCACAATCTCTCACATTCCTTTTAACATTGCTTGCTCTGCACCCAACATAAAACATCTTTTGCTCTATGCCAACTGCTCTCTGCTCCCTTTCATCTTCCTGAAACTATCTGGGACCTCTTATCCCAGGACTACTGCTTTTAAACTTCATGTGAAATTTCACTACTCACATAGTCACAGTTGGCAGAGGGTGGAGTGAGTGGGGGGCATGGGGGGCACCTTTTTATTTTTAATTATTATTTTTGAACCATAATAAGAAAATGTAATATCATCAACTTAAATTAATATTTTTCTTTAGAAAAAAATAAAAAAAAGTTTTTCCTGTGGTCAGCAGCAGCAAAGAATGAAAAACTCAAAATTTAGTAGCCAAACTGGAAGCAGTGATCTTTTATACCGACACTAAATTGTATTAATAATAGAATCACTAAATAAGAAATATACTTGCAGATTTAAAAGATTTTTCCCAGTTACAACATGTATTTTATTAATTCATTTACCCAAACAATTGTTTCTAATCACTTGCTATGATTTAACATTAATGTTAACGTAATGCAAATAAACAGCTGTATCATCATCAGTGAAAATACCTTACAACACCATAGCTAAAGAACTTGGATGATAAAATCATGAGCAATAAGTTAAAAATCCTGAAATATTTGCAGCCTTCTAATTATTTATTTTAAAACAATTTTTATATCTTTTATATATTTGTAAGAAGAATAGATTACTATTATGAGTCTGTTGTATAAACATTGCAAAGACTGTCGAAAAACATGAATTCATCTTGCACCATCTTCTTTTTCTTCCTCTGCAGTAATGTAAGTGGAGGATTAGCTCTCCTTACAGTTAGCCAAAAAGTCTTAAGCAATTGTTAAAAACTGGGTTTTGATAAGTCAGGATTCTATAGCACAGAAGCCCAAAGAAACCAAAATAAAATGGATTAGCATGAAAATAACAGGATTTGTAGAGATGCCCTTGGAAATTAGAGCTGTTTTTTAAAACTGTCGGCTGTATTCACATTTGTCACAGTCTACTTCTGACACTGACAAGTGTCATTCTTATTTAGTACCGTCCAGAACATTATTTTTTCCATGACTGTCATTGTAGCAGACAGCCCTGTCTCCTGGGAGGGGCAGTGTATAGTGCCATTACAGAAGTAAAAATGAGATGCGCTGATCAGTATCACTGATCCTCAAACACGAGTAATGAGATGACCCGTACATACAGATCTGTCTGCTTTTTCAGTGCTTTTCCTTTTGCCTGGACGTAGATGAGCAATCACACAGACACCAACAAATAAACCAAACCAAACCAAAAACAAGCAAACAAACAAACAGTGACCAAAAGCATTGTCTGGGTATAAAACACATGAATTCCAAGAGCGGTGCAAACCAGTGTTTACAGGCAGGCAGCAACTTGCTGAGGAAACTTTTAAAACCTAAATGCCCAGAGCGAACCTTGAGTGACAAATGACAACAGGCTGTGTTTTCAGCCCTGCCTGCATGTTTAGTGGCCACAGCTGTGAATGCCACCTTGACTCTCAGAAGCTGCAATGCCAACTCAGCAGTAGCTGAACAGTTCAATGGAAATGCCTCTTACCCCAGAGATAAATGTGGAAGTGAGAGAAGAATTCGGTGGTTGGAGTTCCTAACCAAGCACAGGTGGTGTCTTGGTGTAGCATGGCTAAGCCACGCCAGTTCCCAGAGTAGATCACAAACAGTAACGTCCTACCTGGCCCCCTTGGCTTCCTTACCTGACCAATAATTTCAGTAGGGTTGGCCGGGTCCGATAAATTAAAATTCTTCTCCATACCGATGGAAGCACAGTAAAAGTTTTAAGTAGTCTATTGCAGCTGGGATTTGGGTCTAAATTCATAATGCTATTACCTCATGCAGAGATATCACTTCAGTATCTTAAAGCATTTTTTACATAGTATGTGCACATACCTGACAATTGCAGCTGATTTTATACTCCCAGAGATGAAATTTTGAAGCATCATGACTTTTTTCATCTTTAAACTAGAAGCAAAAACCTAGAGACTGGGGAATTCAGGCAGACCTTTTAATCACAGGTGTCACCCTGAGCTGTGACAGGAGAGCTTAACAGCCAATCCTTGCAGATTACATGCAAAGATACTACTACAAAAAGCAGGATAAAAGACAAGTGCTGGTTTTGCAACTCTACATGAAAGGAAGAGGAAACATCAAGTCCACATGCAGCAAATCTGATAGCCTAATCAGAAAGTAGCACATCATACACTGCATAGTGTCTAGGTACAGATGGCTAGGAACATTAAAGGAGGTGGTTATGGTTATTGTTCCTTACGTAGTTGAGTAAAGAAAAGACATCTTGATATTGTATTTGGCTATAAAATGAACTTCCTCAGCTAGATATTGCCAGAAGGAATCTAATGGAAATGTCTATTTAGTGAAAATCAAATAATTACTGTGTAATTATCATCTCATGTGTCACATTTAATGTTAGCATCTCTGAATCAAGGAAAATTCAAGAAAGGTCTATTTGAAATCCCTAAAAAACCCAAATGGCAAATATTTTAATTGGGCTACTTTTGCTAATGAAGCTAAGTATTTCATGCAGCAATGTTTCTCCTTCTTTATAGAGCCAAATGTTAACATAAACCACCCGTTAATTTAAGCTTCCTATGCATCTTGAGGAAACATGTTAAATTTTTGATTATTAGATTCTCTGAAATATAGCTTATTCAGACCTAACTTTAGCCACTTCATAAAAACTACTGATTTGCACTCAAATAGCACACTGGAGCAGTTTGAAGAGAAGAAAAAAAAATAAAAAACATTTGTTCTGTCTCAGCTGATGTATAGAGTAATTTTCTGAGATTCTTTCATTGCAATTTGCAAACACATTAGCTTAGACTATAAAACAAAAGCAATCTGTACTACCCATAGCCCAGAAGAGGCAGAAGCAGAGAGTTAGAAAACATAACAAATGTCTGAATCATCTTGAGGCAGGGACGCACTCTACCTCAACACAGAACATCATTATCCAAAATGTGTCTCATCTATTTTTCTAACTGACAAACCAAGCCTGGCCACTGAACACCTAATACTCCAACATATTGTTAACACCAGCTGTGTTATACATTTGAGGAGGGGCCTAGAGAAGGAAAATGTATGGCAGACTAATTCAGGGGAGCAACACTAGTTATGTTATGAGACTTCTTCTGTCCCCTTTGTCCAGTTATTTCCCTTTCTTCTTTCTCTAGCAAACTGCTACAATGGCAGAGGTCTCACAGCAGCCCCAAAATAGGGCAGCTGCTTAACACCAAAATGCTTAAGTTCTCTGCTGAATGATACAATGCCGAATTTAACAGGTCCCACCAAACAGGTTTGGTGTTTGTATATTTTTTTTTAAACAAACCAGATGTAACGGAATAAATTGTGAGTAGGAAGGTGCATGTGAATAGGGCTTTGGTAAACAGCTAGATGAGAGCACAACTGAATTCATGGGTAGGATAACAGCATAACAGACATCACTAAGCAGAGCAATTGTTTCAACACCTCTCAGCATGGATTTTAAACAAATCAAGAAAACACCACATGATGTATCTAAAATTGCATTTCGGCATCTGGCAAAAAAAAGGAAATATCTGTTCAAGATCATCTAGTTCAAGGAAGCCCTTAATAAGAGTTTCTGTAAAAAGAAAATTTGAAATTGCCTGTCAACAAATCAGTAGATGCCCTTTCTGAAGCTGACAGGTGCTTTTTGGCATTAATGTAATGACCATAAATATTTCCTTGCACAGGGTACAATCAATTGCTTTAATCAATTTCTACTATCACTTATGAAGTATGCAGACAATTTTCTAATCTATGCTTTCCAGTGACATTAAATACGTATGTTCAACAAACTCTGGCAGAGCTGACTGTCAGTTTCTTTTCCTTTTGACAAAAATCAGCATTTTGCCTATAAGGTTACAGTCCTGGCTCAAGAGCCGCTGAAGTGTGGGCTCTTAGGCTAAATGAATTCCCCTAGAATACAATAACACAACCCACAGCAGTGACAGTCATTAGCGAAGCTCTGTGATACATGGAGATTCTAGGATGCAACGTGAAATGTTGCTTTATGAACAGAACAACCTGACAGCTGAGAACAGGAACATTAGGGCTAAAATTAGGTACATGGATATATAGCAATAAATGAAACGTCTTCGTTAACTTTTTCCTTAAAGCTTGGTCCATACATCAGACAATTTACATCTGTATAAGATAAGGAAGAGTCAGAAAGAAAATAAAATATCAGAGAAGCCAAATGTCTGGTCCCCTGGCCCTGGCTTAATTTACTCCTTCTTGATATGCTTTTCTCCTTCTCCACCTTCTCCCTAAACTAAAATGGGCACCAGACAAAGTTGCTAACTTGCTTTCATAGAACATTCTGAGTTGGAAAGGATCCACAAGGATCATTGAGTCCAACTCCTGGCTCCACACAGGACCACCCAACAATCGGACCACGTATCTGAGAGAGTTGCCCAAATGCTAATTGAATTCTGGCAGGCTCGGTGGCATGACCACTGCCCTGCTTTGCACCTAGACAGTTCCTCTGAGCATACAGTAAGAAACTTCTCTACAGTACTTTTATATTGAATCTTGCAACACCCCTAAGAATAAGCAAAAAAAGGAGAGAGAGGTTAAGTTACCCCAACTGCAAAACAATTTCTGCTCAATATGAAATCCAGATCTATTGTCTTGTAATTTACCCAGTGTTCTCTCCTAAAGATGAGTTTGCAATGAGATATAACAACAAAACAGACCAATATGCTTTTTGGTCTTTCAACTGCTATCTTCCGTGCTTATTACAGACAATTCCCCTATCTGGGCCTGTTGAGAAAATACATCTGATTTCAGTTTTTGCTTTGTCAATATTAAGAAGTAAAGCATTTGAACAGATCACTGAAAATGTTGAGAAAAGCAAAGAGGACTCTCAAAAGGGAGATTTAGAGGAAATGAGGCAGACAGGTACTGCATAGAAGACAAAGGGCTGAAAAGAGAGTAGGAAGCATCTGAAAGATTGAAATTTGGACAATATTTGGCACATGACCAGCACTGTAAGCAAACAGAATAGAATAGGGAAAGAGAGCACTGGCTGGATATCAAAAACTCTTTTGTTCTAAAATACTTTAAGGGATATAGTAAAGTTCAGCTATGCATGAAATTTAAAGCTGGACGAGGAAAAACATTATAAAGTAGACAGTTGAAACCATCAGCTGAGAAAGTAGTTGAGCTAAACATTCGTTTTATTGTTTCCACCTTTCCCCTCAGACAATACTTGTGGAAGCAAGTGGAGCAATTGGAGCTAATGCGGGGTGAGAAGTCAAGAATGCTAGAGCTGTAATCCTGGATAGCTCACCAAATTGCTTTGATACCATGTTCAAGTCACTATTCAGTTTCTCTACTAATAACACAGACACAATAACAACCAACTTATGAAGGAGCTGGGAGAATTAATTAGTTAAAAGTCTGTAGCATTTTGAATAAACAATGACACCTTTTAAGCTTCCTAGAGTACTTACAAGGATCAGACTATAGGACTGGGCCTTAGCTTATGTCTGTAAAAATGCTGACTTCAGTAGGAGAGAATCAAGGCAACCCTTGAGTGTTTTCAAAAATGTCACCTTTGAATTACTCATCTGTTTGCTACGAGGAATGAATGTCTGCACTTCTGGGACCTTGTCTGATTTCCAGAATTAAATCACAGAACAGTCTGAGTTCTTCTTTGTCCCTAAGGCCATAGATTTTTTTTTTAAAACATTATAAACAATAAAATTTTTATTCCTCTGTATATTTTTTGTACCATCTTGTTTCACAAAATTCTTTGAAGATGCAAGCGCTTCTCACCAATCATCTGTAGAGGGCTCATCACATCTGACTCTCTGGGCAAGGCTGTATTAGAAAGAAATAACGTGTTTGATAATAAATTTAGCATGGTTCACCTGCCACTACTATTACTGCTAAATCCCAAAGAGGTATCCTTTACCAGTGGAAGAATTATTCAATCAGAAAGTAAACGTACTCGTGGAATGGTCTAAACCAAGATGAAGAAGTACAGGGCCAAAGGACTGCAAGACTGAACAGTATTCTCCATCAGTTGACAGTATTTACTGGATTGGTTCTGTTTCACTCCCATAAAGTTTTTATTTTGCTTACTGTTTCTTTTGCAAATTGCACTTACTACATTACATAACTAAAATACTAAGATAATTAATTTTTATATTCAGCAGCTCTAAGTGCCTTATGTATAGGCACATGTCTGTATTTGCAGATGTATGCCTCTGTCAAACTGTATCCACACACACCCAGAGCCCCCAGAAAACAAAGGTCCAAGCCTGCAGCATTCAGATGTTCTGGATTTATTCTGGGATTTTTGGTTATGAATTAAAGTGCACCATAAAATGATTGGATAAAGCTCAGATGTATGCTCCTGGCAGACATAAATTATATTCTTCTTATAATTAAAAGACGGAGAGATAAATACTTACTTTGGACTGCACACAGTGCAGTGACACCAGTATCTGCATGTAACTGACTGTGTGAACAAACATCACAGTAGAAATTTAATTGTTGTCATTTCTCAATATATAAAAAGGTATAGTCTTTAGAACAGCATAGAAAATATGCTGTTAAAGGATCACCCATATCTGAGATACTGCACTACACAGACTTGATTTACACAAGGGAAGAGAGGAGATGATCCCAATTTAGAAGCCTCCATGGTAGCAGTTAAGAGATTTATATCCCTCTGTGCAAAATCAGTGAGGCTTTTGACGCCAGGGCTGTGTAAAAACCTTCAGTTTGGTCAGTGTACCACTGCAAAATAATAACCTTAACACTATATAATTTATAGCATAAGAATAGCAGAGGAAGATGGTGTGCTCAAGCCCAGATATGACACAGAGTGAGAGACATTATTTAACTGGGTTCTAGGTTTTTATTCTGCCTGATTCCCTCTGAAGTCTTTAGCAGGGTAACTAAAATAGAGACTGTAACATACTGTCATTTATAGTGATAATTACCTTGGCAGGAGCCAAAAAGTTGTGCTGCAGGAATACAGGAACACCTCTTTTGGAAGTGCACTAAATATATTGATTTGGCATATTCTGTATCACACGCCAGTTTATTAAAAACAACACTTTACTTATACTAATCTTCCAAACATCAATAGAAAATTTCACTTCTGAAATTTCTGATTTAACATAATAAATACAAATAATAACTATTTTTTTCCATTACAGTACCCTGAATAAAGTGGATAGCTCATTGCAAGAAAGGAAGGAGCCAGAAACAAAACCAATTATCAGCTCTTAGTTATTGTATGTGCACCAAGAGTATATCCATGAGGCAATACTATGCTAATACTATACATACTATACAATACATGAGTTAGATCTAGTTAGACTTAGGCACCATACAGCATGGATCTCTACCTGAAGGTAACAGGTGGCACTGGAGATGGCAGTCCCATTAAACCTATCCCCTTGAAGGAGGGAGGCAAAAGACGTGTTCCATTTTAAGATTAAAAAGACAAAACAAAATGGAGTCAAGTTCAGCTGGGTAAAGAGCCTTGCAAGAAGGATTTCTACCTCGGAGGCTCCAGGGATAGCACTGAGCTGGCCAGACTGCTGGCCTTAGCTGCTCCTTAGTACTGGAGAATGACCTGGCCTGAAATTTTTGGTACAGCATGGAAAACATTCTTGTCCTGAGAATCAAAGTAGACGGACTACTACAAAAAGCTGAGTCTGATTTTTTAATTTATTTTATTTTTTGGCTGAGACAGCGTAATTCATCCTCCTGCTTAGTTCAACCTACCTTGTTTAAAGCAAAGCCATACAATTCTGTGTGACTTCACAGTTTCCGACAGAAACAAGATGCTAGCACTGCTTTGAAGTGACAGAGAATAAAACAAGGAAGTCCTAAGACTTTTGGTACTTATTGAAGAACCATATTAGAATAAGGAAAAAAAAATATCCCTGAGGGCATGGAAGGGATCTCCCCAGGCACTGAGTGCAGCTGTCCTCAATCCCAGACAACCATGGAAGAGATGGTTAGGCCAGAATGGCCTTAAGGAACATTCTGTGTGCATTGCCTAGACAAGTTGCAGAACACTCCCTGCTACCCTGAAACAACTTGACAATTTTCATGCCAAAAGCTAAATAAAAAGCACACAAAAGAGATAAAAGCTGTCTAAGTCTCTAAATCACTGAAAGGATGAAGGAGAGCTCAAAAATACCCAAATATCATAAGAAATTCTTGGGTTGTGGCAAAGCCTTATGTGAAAATGCCCAGTGGGCAGCACAAGGGGATGGGCAGGACTTTTCTACTTGTTCTACTATCTTTTTCTCCTATTTGCAGAGTGGAGGGGAATATTGAGTTCTTTGCATTAGTTTTGCCCTTCTACAGTGCTCACATAGCTTTTGAGAATTTTTATTCAGCTCAGTGGAAAGCTGGAGGGCCTTGCTCACTTCACCAGATCCTAGCATGGTTCAGTAAAATTGATCTCTGCAGTTTTCATATGGCGTAATACTGCATCCCAAAACTTCCCTTCTGCCTTGCACTGGCTCTCCGTGTTCCTCTCCCCAGGTAGTATTCCCTGTCATTGTTAATATACTAAAAGTAAATGTTTGGATGGTTGGCTTTACATTTACAGTTGGCCTTACATTTACAGTTCTAAACATATGTGCTTCTCCCCAAATCAAGAAACAGCTATTTAGTTTATATTTAGACTTTGCTTTATATTTAGCCAGTTTAACATGATCAGAAGGCATTTTCCTGTGAGATGCCAAATTCCCTAACAATAGCTATAGCTTGTAGAGAGATAAAGAGACTCAGCAAGATGCTTAAGAACATACTCAACTAGTTGTCTGAAAACCTCTGAGACCTGTTCTGTACTTAAAATTAAACATATGTTTATATAACTAAATCAATGAACACTACTCACAGTCAGGGTTGAAGAGAGCCATAATGGTAAAATTCGGTGGAAAAAGCTCAGATGTTTTCTGACAATAAATCAACCACAAAATCATAGCATTTTAATTATGGCTTGTTGTTCTGCTCAGAGATGCCTACAGTTTTGATTTTTGATGGCTGCATGTTAATTTAATTCTGTACATGGACCAGGCATGCCCTGAGACATATCTCATGCATTATCATATTGCACCATCAGACATGGTTTTCACGAGTCAAATACATTAGCTTTCTACATGCCTTTGTCTCATCTTGAAATTAATTCAATTCATAGTATGTGAATAAAAGGTAAACAAACAACTTATAGAATTCCTGTAACACTAGCATTCAACAGAAGCCAGGACCACCTCCTGGATCTTCCCTATAGAGACTATAAATACCCTATCATTGACCTTGTAGTGATTATGCACATCTTAGGCTTAACAAACTTTCACTGTTAACTTTGGGTTATGCTCCTTGGCATCTAAGACTCAAATTATCCTAACACTGGTCTGCAATGATTATATAAATATTTTAAATTACTGCAGATACTCTCTTTCTCTTGAAAATGCTCTTAAAGTTGTAAGCAGTCATTCATCCCAACTGTCATCTAACTCCACAACTAGAAATGATCCCATGTTGTAAAAAGTTAGATTTTGAACAGTTCTGGAACAATCAGTATTGCTATTTCAAGGAAAGAGTAGTATATTTCGAAATAAAAAAACTTAAATGGACTTTCCTCAGAATGTCTTTGTCTTCCACATTCTCAAGTCAATTACCTTTAAATTTGGGTATATTTTTTGAATTAAAGTAAATGTAAAATAGTTTTTTAGTCAAGTAAAAGGAAATATAGAGTAGATTCCAATACCCTAAATTGCTTTGTGTTGTCCTTTGCTTCTAAATTATCTCCATTCATCTATTTCTCTTATTTGAGAACTAGCCATAGCTCTTGTCATTAAAATTAAGATAGGGAAAATAAAAGTATCTGGTACATTAATAGTAAAGTAAAGTAACTGAGTTATAAAATACAAATAATTAATTCAGATGTATGTACTTATATTTGAATGTTCTTTTCAATGAAATAAACCTATTTGTCAATCTTTTCCCCATCTACTGATGAGCTCCAGCTCTGTCCCTGTATATTCTCCGACATATGGACAAAACTGCACCCTAATTAACATATTCAAATAAATCCTGTAAAACTGCATTGCTACCTTTTATCTCCCAAATGCTACTTTTTCCTCTTTGACGATGTTTTGGAGAAGAGCTGAAAAGAAGTTAAATGGGATACTCTATTCTAAAATTAAAGAAGAGGGTAGAAATTCCAAATTGGAAACAATTCTCAACTTACAGAATGGAAACCAATGAGAATTTTAAAGCTCATTTCAACATTAGCAGGATCAGATTTGGCAAATCAGTTACTTTACGGAAAAAAAAAAAAAAGTTAGCCTGGCTTTGCTGCCAGGTCATTTCTCATTGTCTAAGTAAAAAAGGATATTCTGTAATGTACATGGTAAATATTCAAAAGAATGAAAATATTTCAAGTAACTAATTTTGATATCCAAAAGGATTTTTGATGAGCTGTACAAACTGACATTAAAAAAGAAAAATCATTTTTAATAACTTAAAAATTACTGACTTGAAAATGAGAACGTTTAATAAGAAAAAAATGTATTTAATATAAAATGTCTCCTTCATACAGTTCCTCCAGGATGACTTTTCCAATACCATTAAAGTATATTACTTTTGTAATGCTGGCAGAACTCTTAGACTGACTCCGAGAGAATTTTTTTTAAATGGAAGGTTTATAAAATTGATTGTTATTTGAAAGCAGACATTGCTTTAGATTATCTTGTATGCTTTCATTCTATAGCTACCTCAAGTACAAGGAGTTCTAGAAATCTTAAAGCCTGATGAATGCTTTGTATGTAACCTATCACCCAAAAAGTTTTTGGAAGGATTGTCTTTTCTTTCATTTTTGTACATTCCCTTGTACAAGCAAGGTTGGTCCGTAATGCAATGGTCTTAGCCACTGCTATAGCAGTAATACATTCTAAGATATAATAATCCTCCTCCTCATCCTGTTCTCAACTGCCCAAAGACCTCCTATTTTTTTGGATGCTTAGCCTTGAACATCATACAGTCTTTTGACAGAAAAATGAAAGACTTATGCTCTCTTTAGCTATTAATTCTCCGGGTTTAAAAAAAAAAAAAAAAAAAAAAACAAGTTTGCATACATTGTGACAGAAAAAACAATATCTTTTAATTAACTACTCTGGATAATTTTTTAAAGAGAGCTTGTAAAGTGATTTCTATTTTGATATTGTTGAAAATAAATGTTTTGAGATAAATGTGTTAATAGCAGTGACAACATGGCTCAGGGTCTGAAAGGACATCTTGTACTTTGCAAAAACTAAACTGTCTGTTAGTTTTCTGATAGGTCAGCCTATACAAGAGATTTATGGTTTGAGGTCAGGACAAAGCTGATGGATTTCGTGAAATATGAGATTCCTTTTAAAACAATATAGAACTATTTTCAGCTCAATGAACATATATTTTGCGGTCCCTCCTCCTCCTCCATTCTTCTTCTGACCTACAACCTCCACATTCCATTTCCTATTTCTGTTCATGCTGAATGCCCTTGGGTGAAAAGCTAGGACCAAATCAATTTCTTTCACTACAAATCTGTTCTGTCCTCTTTCAGATCAGCTCCTGTCCTGGCCAAGAAGCAATTATTTTCCAGTTCTAATGAATATCCCACATTCTGCTTATATAAAGTTTTCACTTTACCTCAACCTCTTCTACAGTCATGTGATATATGAATTTCTTCAGCCAGTTCAGGAGTCAGCCTACCTTTTCAGGCTTTTCTATCTGCTGCGTACCTTCTCTCCTCTTCTTCCATTTCCCTCCCTCCTCCTGCTCCCAGTTCAAACCCTTTTTAAACTTTTATTCCTTCATCTATTCCATGTCACTTTGCCTTGAATTTTCATCCCCTGACAATGCTGCAGAATGCGTTGTCCTTGTTGACTCTTCCGTCCAGTTTCTACCGCCTCCCCCAATTATTTCCTTCAGCTCAATTCTCCTGCTATTTCTGCCCCTGCTCTTTGACCTTCTGATCTCTTCTGTTTTTCTGACTCACTGTTTTCAAATACTAAGCAAGAATGAGGCAATTTCTAGTTTCAGTACTTTTTTCCTATGATCATACTACTGAAAATATTTGTCTCGGCTACTGCAGCGTAGTGTGGGTGCTTCACCATCCTAGTTCATTAACTGAGAGACTTCTGGTCAGTGATGTCAGTCTACAAAACCAGAAATGCTTGTGGTTCATATTTATCGTTAAGCCTGCAAGTGGTGCAGTTCTCCATAAAATAGCCAAGATTTTCAAAAGCGATGACAAGTCATTTTGTGTGTCTGACAGTTTGGATTTATATTCAGAAATGAATTAAAAACGTATGGCTTCACAATATTAAGCACCCTTCCCCAGCAGGAAAAAAATGCTGTTTTACGGTTGGACATGGAAAAAAACATCATCTCAAATCCCTATACCTTTTGAAAATCTCAATGGGTATATATTAATATACGGATTTTATTTTTTATTTTTTAGCCTGTAGAAGATTGCAACCAACCTGTAATTTTGAGTGAGCAGAGAAAGACAAAAGGGTTTACAGGTACATTACAAGGAAATGTGCAATGCAAAAATAACAGTATGGAGCATTTTTAAATTTGCAAACAGACTTCTCTACATAGAAGACATACACTAAACTGACCCTGTACAGAGACAATACAAGTATTTATCTCTTTTTTTATGACATGTAATATATGGTAGGAAGACAAAAACTACCAAGATGCCTAACTGTGTCTTGTCCCTCTATCTTAAAGATAAAAGGTGAACAACCCAATCCAGATTTGCACATTAATAAGTCTTTCATTAAGATGTGGTGGAAACATAGTATCATGTCTTAAAATCAAGTGCAGTTCACATTCATTAATCTCAAGCCATCCCAAAGTATCACTCAATTTTCTTTGCTAGAGTTCAAGAGCACTTGCATTTATATTTGTTTTTGCTTCCCATCTAGGAGCCTCACTGTATAGTTCATTCTTTCTCAAGAATTTGTTTAATAAATGGACATGAATCACAGAATGGTTTGGGTTGGAGGGGACCTTAAAGACCATCTAATTCCAACCCCCCTGACATGGGCAGGGATACCTTCCACCAGGTCAGGTTGCTCAAAGCCCCATCCAGCCTGGGCTTGAACACCTCCAGGGATGAGGCATCCACAGCTTCCGTGGGCAACCTGTTCCAGTGCCTCACCACCCTCACAGGGAAGATTTTTTTCCTTATATCCAATCTAAATCTACCCTCTTTTAGTTTAAAGGCATTACCCCTTAATCTATCACTACAGTGCCTGATAAAGAGTCCCTCCCAAGCTTTCCTGAAGGCCCCCTTTAGGTACAGGAAGGCTGCTATAAGGTCTCCTCGGAGCCTTCTCTTCTCTAGGCTGAACAACCCCAGCTCTCTCAGATTGTTCCTATTGGAGAGGTGCTCCAGCCCCTTGATCATCTTTCTGGCCCTCCTCTGGACTTGTTCTAATACTTGTGTCCTTCTTGTGCTGGGGGCCCCAGAGAAGAACACAGCACTCCAGGTGGGGTCTCACGAGAGCAGAGCAGAGGGGGAGAATAATCTCCCTTGCCCTACTGGCCATGATTTTGATGAATCAAAAATCTATTAATAAGACATAAATAAAATAGCTTTTCCTAATTTATTAGCCTTTAGTTTCCAATATGACCATACTTATTTCCATTTCCAAACTTGTAAAAAAGTGATGCACATTTCACTGAAAAACTAGTGGGCACAAGAAGAAATTGTTCACTTGAGCATAAAGTTAAACACACGGATCTTGTAATACAGGACCTCTGATTTTAGCAACACTGGATTACAGGAAAAATAAAAGCAACTTTTTGCTAGCCATTTTTACTCTTCATCGTGTAGTTATGTTCCAGCTAATATTTGTCTGTTATCTGTACAACACAGTGTACAGCTCCTTACATAGGAAAAGCTTGCTTTATGATGCCAAACACAGGAATTGTAATAGTTTTTTTTTTGTTTTTTTTTTTTTCGGCCAGAATTTCATCTGACTGCCATGAACGGAGAGACAGAACAAGGTAAAGACAAAAACAATTTTCCTAATTGAAAGCCTGAAAGCTCTTTACAAGAAGTGCTGACTGCCTTCTGCGTCCAAATTTCTGAATCCCTTTCAACTTGCTCTTTGCAGAGCTACATAGCGAGAACAGATGCCATTGTTTGACTCTGTAGTGACTTCATATAATTACATTTCTTAATCTGTTGGCACTTGAAGATCAGCTTGTTATATTGACATCTTGTGTTTCTACAGTTACCTGCATTTCATAATTTGGTTTCCTCTTGTTGTTACACAGTAAAGCTACATCATAAATTAAAAAAAAAAATCTCTTTGGGTTAAAGAAAGAGTTATTATAAAGAATTATCCCAATAGCTTGAGTTGCATGAATGATGTGTACATCTCCCTCAGATGAGATCTTTTTCAAACACCAGAGCCCACATTTGGACAGTAGCTGCTGTGGAAATTTTGTCAACTGGAAATAGCCAAGAAGGCTCTCAGGCACACAAATCTGTCAGAATTTCTTCTTTTAGCTGCTTAATGCTACCCACTGGCATGAAGCAAATGAGTCACATTCTAGCCTTGTCCCTGGTTAAATTGATTTAGGTAGATTGAAATTACATGTTTGAAAATAACCAGAGTTCATAGATACATAAATTAAAATGCTGTTAATTTATCTTGATGGAGGAGGACCTTGGCAACGTGTTTCATTTACATTGCAGGGCACAAACATTATTAATATCAAGGTCAATGAAGAAGAGAGTTGACCTTCCAAATAATTTGTTTTAGTTTTGAACTGTCAGATTCCATATGAGCTACGAATGTAGTATTCACTCTCCTGCCATGTAAAGTGACATGGGTTTTATTTCCCAAAATGAGGTTTTGTAGAAGCTCAGAGTGTAAGTGTCACTACACAGTGAAGTGTGGCATTCTAAAGCAATTTGTAAGATTATTGGTAGAAAAGATTATTCCATTTATGTCAATGTGGAGCAGCTGCTTCTAAAATGAGGTATATATATATAAAGGAAAATATTTTATATAAATAAAGAGTCAAATAACCTTTCTGTATTCTTTCTCACAATTATTCTCTGTCTGCCGCAATGAAAGGAAAAAGAAAGCTGTTGGGAGCAGACTTGGAGGCAGCACTACAGCATTCTGTAAGTATTCTTCAAGATGTTTAATGCAGATACCGTGCTTCTGTCAGATGCCAGTAATATTCTTTGGTTTGCAATCTTTATGCTGATGAGCTATGTTAGCATGCTCCAGTAACTCTCTTACCTATCTTTTTAATGACCTAACGGACTTAGGTCAGCTGCCCTCAACTACAGTAATTTATTAGTTACCTTAAAGAAATTATATTTTATAGAGAAGCAATAGGAAGAGTTCACTTTTAGTCTAGTACATAGGTTAGTCAACCAATGTGCAGAATTTGTATACAGACTCACCTATACAGATTAAACAAAAAATCAGTAGTGTTTCTGTCAAAGCTGCAAAGTCTAGCAGCTGAAAGTTTAGAAATGTTGTACAGCCTTCATTTTGCCCCCTAGTTAATCCGTCCATCATGCTAAATCATTAATATCGCATCAGAATTTCACATCCACAATGGAGAATATGAACATTTTAGAGGATACGTTTGAGTGCTTAGAGCAGTTTATAAGAAGTCATTCCTTTTTTCTTCTTCACAAAGGGGGGAAATAAATGTGTATCACAAGCACAGTTTGAAGTCTGAACCATTCCAATGCTTCATGGGATTATTTTTTGCTATATGCTTGAACTGCTGTAAGCGGTAGTTACAAAGTTGAGAGATGGAAGTTGGTATTCCAGCTGGGAGGAGGTCAGGTTGAATTCTGTGTCCACCTGGAAGATCACAGAATATCCCGAGCTGGAAGGGACCCTATAAGGATCATCAAGTCCAACTCCTGGCACCGCACAGGTCTACCCAAAAGTTTAGACCATGTGACTAAGTGCACAGTCCAAACGCTTCTTAAATTCAGACAGGGTTGGTGCAGTGACTACTTCCCTGGGGAGCCTGTTCCAGTGTGCGACCACCCTCTCGGTGAAGAACCTCTTCCTGATGTCCAGCCTAAACTTCCCCTGACTCAGCTTAACGCTGTTCCCACAGGTCCTATCACTGGTGTTTACGGAGAATAGGTCACCTGCTTCTCCACTCCCCCTCGCGAGGAAGTTGTAGACTGCCTCAGCCTCCTCTTCTCCAGGCTGAACAGGCCCAGTGACCTCAGCCACTCCTCATATGTCTTCCCCTCTAGGCCACAAGATCCACTAGGTGATGGGAGACAGGAGAAGAAAAGTGTGGTTTTACAAAAGTCATGTAGTGGACATGAAGCAGACAAGCAGAAAGAATCCATGGGGAATCCATGCTTGAGCTGGATTGCTTCAGCAGCATCTAGGCAATCTCACTGCACTGTTGCTATATTCCTATGCAGCTCCTCTGTTGCAGATTGGATATTTCATATCACACAATCTTATCAGAAAATCTCTTAGGAAGTATACTAACCCCATGGGAATTTCTAGTCAAACTGAAAAAAAAAAAAAAATAAATCATAAAAGGAAGGAATGGAAACTGAATTAATGCTGAGCTACAAAGAAAATATTTTCATTATGTATTTCCAGTGCTTTTTTTTTTTTAAATTAAGTTTATGCATACCTTAAGAGATTTTAAGTAAAAACAAAGCAAACAAAAAAAATGTTTTCCAGATGTCTACAAACTTCACATCAGATATTACTTTTATGGTAAATCTGAATGGATATTAACAAATCAATTCCAAGAATCCATGAATAACGTAAATACCTGAATGAACCTGAATAAAGTTCAGTGTAAACTGCTGAATCAAAATACTTTCACTTCATAGAATGATTAGTGTTGGAAAAGACCTCCAAGATCATCTGGTCCAACCATTCCTCTACCACCAATATCTCCCACTAAACCATATCCCTAAGCACCACGTCCAGCCTGTCCTTGAACACCCCCAGGGACTCCACCACCTCCCTGGGCAACCTGTTCTAATGCCTAAACACTTTTTTTGAGAAGAAATGTCTCCTAATTTTCAACCTGAACTTCCCCTGGCACAACTTGAGGCCATTCCCTCTAGTCCTATCACTAGTTACCTGTGAGAAGAGGACGACCCCAGCTCCTTTCAGGTAGTTGTAGAGAACAATGAGGTCTCCTCTGAGCTTCCTCTTCTCCAGACTAAACAACACCAGTGCCCTCAGCTACTCCTAACAAGACTCATGTTCCAGGCCCTTCTCTGGACATGCTCCAGCACCTTGATGTCCTTCTTGCAGTGCGGGGCCCAAAGCTGAATACAGTACTCGAGGTGCGGCCTCACCAGAGCAGAGTACAGGGGGACGATCACCTCCCTGGTCCTGCTGACTACACTATTCCTGATACAAGCCAACCACAGCACTCTGCCTGTGCTGGATCTTATTTTAAAAACAAAACAGGATACTGGGAAAAAGTGTGGCTTTGACATGAAATCTGATTTTATATAAAACATACATTCATGTAACTCTTTAAACGTATATGGCATTTGACTGCAACCACGATGCTGAAAGCAAAAGGTAAATTTTAATGGATTGTATTTCAATCAAACTTGAGGAACATTTCAAAGGATGAATGCAGAAGTCCTTCTCTAGGGTCTTAAGATTTAGGAATAGAAGTAGTAGAAGCCAAATTGCAAGGGAACAAGTGAAAGCTATCTAGACCAGGAAGAAACAGTTTAGCTCAGGAATTTAGAAGTTAACAGATAGCAGCATGGCACTAAGTTGCAAAGGAGAGCAGAGAAAAGTGAAAAGGTTGAGATATATTACAAAAGGAAAAGAATTTCTGAACAGGGTAAGGGGAGAGGTTGCATATATTTCCCTATTTCTGAAAAAAAGAAAGTAATTCTGTGTTTTTGGTTTTCCTCAGTGGAATCAGTGGAAAAATAAAAGAAAGCTAAGAAAGCTACTAGACAAACAGAAGTTTGGCAGTTATTGATTATGCTTCCATAGAGTTAGAGAAGTAGCAGATTTTGCTTGTGACTATTGACTTTAAAATACCAAGCACATGCTCAAATATAAAACTTGAGAATCAATTGCAAAAGCTGCCATCAAGGAAAATAACTCAGAATAAGCAAAAGACAAGATTTTACACTCCCTTTTTCCAGTGAGCAATATTTTCAATTCAAAATCTAGTCACACTAGCAAAGACTAATGCACCTATTCAAGTACTCATTAATTTTAGAAAAGTAGTTTTTACTTTGAATACATGACTCTGTCACAAGCCTATGTTTCCATTACTGTTGTTGTTGGCTAATATTTAAATTGATTCTGATTTTGAAAAACCTGCCTATTTACTTTAAAAGTAGCCCTCATATATCAAGATTAAACAGAATAGCCATTTTGCACAGCATTGTAATTACAAACAGCACAAAAGATACCCAGCTGAAAATCACAGCTGTTCAAATACAGAATGTGCTGCTTGTAAGACAGATATATTATTTAAAAAAAAAAGAACAAATTTAAACCCCAAACCACAGTTTTAACTCCATTTAAAAGTTTCCCTTAGAATCAGTAATGTGTATGTTTACCATCACAGATATTAGCACAGAGCTTATATACAGCTGCTTAATGCTAAGCATTAAATGTGTTTGAAAATGGTATCAGTCAAACTAGTGCAAGAACAATACTAACAATACTTGAGTAGCTAACATGCTGAAGGGAAAACTTTACTTAGGATATTTTATTCAGAACACAATTAAAATCAGGAAAAGTTTTAAAGAAAAGAAAAAAGTTACTAAACATGCTGCTGTTCCTCCTGTTCGGATGATTTTCCCCACAAACCATGTGAAGTTAACAGCTGACAACCCGCTCCCCCTTAACAGAGCCTTGGGTTTTACTAATATTCTAACCCAATTTTATTTATCATTCACATTAATGTTAGAATGGGCTGAAATTAATTACATAAACTTTGTGAATATGATTTGCATATGAGAAGAATTTAATAAAGAAAATACTGCCAAAGTGGGGAAGCAGGATAGGAATATGGACAGAGGACAGTAGTGTGAAATTTCATGTAGTAAGTGCTATTTATCTGGTGAAAGTAAACCAAGACCACCATAGACCTGCATTCAAGTAACATGGTAAAAAGCACTGGTGGTCACATGTACAGAGTCATGTGTAACAGCTGTTTGTAAAGGCTACTACAGCCTTAGGGTGCATAAGCAAGGGGATTACTTATAAATCAAGAGAAATAATGGTTCCATTAAATAAAATCCTCATGTCAGAGGCTATATCTAACTTCTCTGGGTTTTAATCTTTGCAATACCTGTATATATTATTTTAAAGGCTTAGTCTCTGCGTTTGAGCTTTCCATAAAGCAGATAAAAGTGACTTAGCCATTTACCTCTTCAACGGCAAAAATGTGATCAAGGCAATCTTCCAATAGACAGCATTCAAGAGAGAATCAAACTTAATAGAAGAATCTTGTTTATTGTGCAGGGTGGGAGAATGTGTATGAGTTGAAATACTCATAAGACAGAAGGATATAGTAGCAGCTATTAAAAGGAAATCTGATGAACTCAACTAAAATTTATGTCAGTAAATTATGAGCTATTATCTAGCTAATAACAAAAAATACACTGATTGCAAAAGAAACATCTGTAGACAACCAAACTGTTCAGCCTTTGACATGCAAGCTACTTTTCTACATGCTCAAAACACTTATCTCTCTGAAGACAAACTTATTCTAAAAGCATATTCATTTAGCAGGTAATAAGAAAGTCATGTATTTTTAAGACCTACTGTAACTGATGATTATCAGGCTGGCTTCTAAGCTCAAACTGTAAAGACGACCAGGGTATCTTTTGCTAACTTTTGCCCTGTTAGCTGTTCCATTTAAATAAATAAATAAATGTTAATAATAATAAATAAATTAAATAAATGTTCTATTTATTTAAGCTAAAATGGATTACTTGGACTAGTAGCTGAATTCGCTACTAGAGTCAGTCAGAAAACACTGCTGTTGAGGCAAAGAGAAGTAGAAATATCTGTTTATCAGAATCTAAAACAAGAAGTTGGAAACTGCCTTTTTTGACCAGAAATGGTAATTAAAAAAAAGGAAAAAAAAAGACTGAACAACTCCAAAATGCAAGCTACAGACATATGCTATATACCAATCTTGAAGTGCTGTTAACAGTTCAGGATACTAAAGTGAAGGACATTCAAATTCTTTAACAGAGAGGGCCTGGAGAGCTTATCTGGAAATCCAAAGGTTATGTTATGGTGAAAGACTTCAAGAGTTCTGAATCTGTTCAGTATTTAAAAGGGTGAAATGGTCATAGCAGGTACTGGTGAACCTTAAATAGTACTGCATAGATTATAAGTGCAGCAGAATGAAAAATAAGGATAGGATAGGAAGATAGAAAAGGAAGTAATACACCCAAAGAAGGGGAGATCATATGTCTCTAAGTTGTACAGGAAGCACTGGAACATATGAAGGTAGTGAAAAAAATTGTTAAGAGGATTGACGGTTGCTTCAATTTCAATATCACTGTTTGCCAGCTGGTAAACTGGCTGCGTATAAATCTATAAAGGCAACTGGATGGAGTTCGTGAATCTGTATATTTTCCTCAACTTTCACATCTGCTAGTATATTGTCAGAGCAATTGGGATTGTTTGTCTAAGCAGAGTTTTCCTGCCTGAAATTTTAACAACACAACATACACATTTGTTTGGTATTTCATGGCTGAAAGCAGGACCTGTTACTGTAATATCTCTTTTTCTAACTTGTTCAGGATCTCACGCTTTTAATGGGAAGAAAATCCAATGGGCTTAGACTTATTTCTTCTCTCCTTTACCTTTTTTTTTTTTGTGTGTGTTTACTAACTAAAGCGTCTTCCTCTTGTTCTATTACTTATTGTTTGTGACACTATCATTCTTGTCATACTGACTCTATTTCTTGCTCCTACTCCATTCTATTTCAATAATATCTAATTCTGTTTGCTGTTCCATAGGCATTGCAAATTAGACTTTCGACTCCACCTGCCATTTTACTATCCATTTCACAGTCCTATTTTCATCCCTTACCTTTCTGAACAATTTTTAAACATAGTTTTAAAGGTTCCTTATAAAATGCATATGTTCATCTTTCCTTACCAGTGTTTTCTACTATACTGATCAGTTCTTAGACATGTCTTAAATCCCGCTACCCTAACATTTCTAGATCCTTTCATATTGCTGTTTACACTCTTTTTCTTAACATCTTTTACAGAATCTGTCATCCTGTGGCTTAGCATTCACTCACCTAACTTTTGCCTTACAGTTTCTCTTTCTCTATTGTACTGTACTTTCCCACTTTTTAATCTCTCTGGCAAACATTATGTGGACTCAGCTATAATTTGGGTCAATGGCTCACCCCTTCTCCACAACCAGACCATTCTGTGTTACACGTTTGACTTTCTTTCCAACGTATTGCTTTAAATGGCCTGTTAACAGCTGCAACTTACTATGCCTACTCCAGAACAACTTGGCCTTCTCTAAATCCTTTCTTTCTTGGTACTTATAATCTTGCCTTTCTCCTCAACTCTTGCTCACCTTTCACAAGCCTCTCCTGATCTGTTCTTCAGATCTTGTTTCTTACTCATTCAACAAAAACAGGCTTATCAAAATAATCGTATGTCTTTTAGTTCTTGATTTTAAAACTTCTTTCAAGCTGCTCCCAAACAATGCGATCTTTATCAGGTCCCAACATATCCATAAATAATCCATTTTGTGAATCACAAACTCTTAACTCTAAGCTCAATTTCTACTGCACCACTGTATAGTAATGAAAAATAAAACCATAAAGGAAACATTTCCCATAGACTTCTAAGTGCATCATTTAGCTGCAAGATCTGAAACCAGAGACTGTTTTCAGTGAGTGGGAAGCAAAAAAGAGCCAATATTGTCTTGCATCTACTGAGGGTTCTAATACACGATGAATCTGAATACACGGCATCTGGAAGGCACCAGCTGGGCGGATGTAACTGGTAACTAGCCTGTTCCTACCTCAATAGGAAATTCCACTCATAAGCTAATGATGCTCCAATGTGAGTCTTTTGGTGACAATAGAAGACTATTCCCATCATACTAATAGCAAGCAACCTTCTAACACTAGCCTGAAGTAATTTGTGGACATTTTTACATCTGCTTGTTCTGGAACGTATTTAGGTATTTCATACATACTCAAAAGTAAGGAAGGTGAGTAAAGGTTTACCATACAAAGAGAAAATAGAGACTGAAATTTTGTCCGTACAGAAAAAAAAAGTGTGGAGGAGACTTGAAAAGCTTTATTTTTGGACACAGTCTTATGTTTCGTAACCTTACATCAAAAGCTGGCACACATTAACAGAGACAGAGGTGTTGGTACCTCAAATTAAAAATTAACCACAGTCAGTTAAAGTGAAAGGAAAAAAATACACAAGAGGAAGAGTGAAGAAAAACAAACTTGGTCTTATCTTCAGATCATCAACTAAGATTATTAATACAAATAAGAAAGAAAAACTAAATGAGATTAGAAATACATTCCTATGAGAAGCACTGCTAACAAGAAATATCACCTGTTAGAGCAAGAATTAAGAAAAATGCTTTTAAAAGTGAGTGATGTACAAGTGTGACAAACTATACCACTAGGGATCAGGTGATACCTATGCATTAGTTAACACTTCCTAATTCTTCTGTATACACAAACCTTGTAATATATTTTGTCTGCTATTCTTTTTTTCGTACTAGGTTGTAGCCTTCTGCCAAAACATTGGCTCTATGCAGTACGTGAAAAGTCATTTCTAACTGTAAAATATTTTTTTGAGGCTGGAACTCTCAGTATATACAAGACTATTGCCTCTTTCTTGTTCCCCACCCATTGAAAATATTCCTGAGCTTTCTGCTAATAAAAATCTAAACAAATCTCATGCCACAACAAAGAAAATTAGAGTATTAAAAAGAACAAAGTTACGTGAAATATTTTTTACTTCACAGAGGTCTTAATTAACGATACATTATTGGATTCATATTTGACCTGTTTACTTTTTTGTCAAATGTAAATTCAATAGCTGATTAGTAGCTAGACTAGGTGAAGGAACCTCAACTTCAAACTTTAAAAAGGTAGTTTAACATTTACAGTCTAAAATTAAATGTACTTTGAATGCTAGCACCATATTAGATAGCCTACCACCATCTATATTTAATGTTGTGAAGCCTACCCAAGAGAAAATTGAGTTCCTATAATATGATGTAAAGCATTTTTATTTCACTTATTTGAAGTAGATATTCCTGTTGCTGAACTTGTTTTGAAATTCACCATAAATATGAAGAACTACTTATTTTCTGTATTATTGACTCTTCAAATATGGCATGTGATATATTATGGCTGTGCTTGCAACATAGAAAAATTTTCATATAATCTCAGGAATGATCTCTGAATCCACATTTATCTCCACATAATCAACAGACTGCTAAACATTACCACATGCCTATACATATACTCACACACACATATACATGTGATCAGGTTGAAAAATCTATGCATATACATAATGTACACACACATACCTTTCCTGCAAGACAGAAAAAATGTAACTGTAGAGGTATTCAATATATACACACATATCCGCAAACATGATTTTAATGAACAAGCTAATAATTTAGAAAGAACTTTAATTACTGTTATTACTGCCTTCATATTTCTTAGGATGGGCAAAGGACATTCTTCTGTGATTCCGATAAGAATTTAGCAGCAAAGACATTGTGATCATCAAATACATGTAGTGTTTAGCAAGGCTTTAATACATGCACTGCCAATATTGACATGGAATATTAACTGAATAAGGTGGAGACAAAAGTTCAGGGCAATTCAATAAATAGAGAATCGGATTGTTTACAGTATAGTCACCTAAATATTGAAGTTGATGCTCAAGTCACATACTTTCAAGATCACCAAACAAAGAAGGTACTAAAAAGATTATTCTAAACATATTTTCAAGAATAGGCATAGATAGATTTTACTCATTGAGTCAGATGCAGCATACTCAATCCTTCATCTTGAAGCTAGAAACATATTGCTATCCAAAACCATACCTGCAAGACAGAGTAAGTTATTCATGAAAGTAAATTATGAAGAATGAGTAGAAAGCATATGGCATGGCAAGTTTTAAATTACAACTCCAACTAACCTACTGGGACACTGCTCTGACATGTTTTATTCCCTTACAAAACTGAACACTTCCATAAAATTTCTTCCCAAATTCACATCTAGAGTGAAACTATTTGAGAGTGTTTTTAATTTAGCATTTTTGTTGCATAACAGACACTGTATATACAAGATTTATTAAATAATAATTTGGAAAATTTCTGCTGTGCTTGGAATTGTTAACATGTAAATTCTTTCATTAAGCATGACATTAAAGGAGAAGATTTAAAGAAAAATTACATGATGTTGAGTTTTTCTAATGCTAACCTGTTGGCTTATCCTACCCATCTTAATCAACACAAATTAAATATTCTTACAGTTTTTAAAACAGAATAAAAATCTGTTAAAAAACACAGGGAAAGAAAAAATTATATTGATAAAATAAGCTGCTCCACTATTTATCTATTATTATTTGTTACCCATTATAATTATTTTTTCTTACCCCCTCATTCATATCCTGTTATTTTTGCTGCTTTCTGTAAATCACCAGGTTGGGTAGGTGCAAGATAACAAATCATGACAGAGATGTTTACAGATGTAACTGACCATTCATGTTTAAAGATAGAGAAGTCTTACCCAGTTTCACATACTTGTGCTGGATAGATAGGAAAAGTGGATGGCAGAAGGTATAATCACCTCCAGCCTTCTGCCCTTGCTCTTCGGGTAGTTTTTGCTAAGTTCCAGGCACAGACAAGTGATGGGATCATTGGCCAGCTCCTGCCCACCAGTTTGTAACACTGATGTATTGCAGTGACCCAAAGACCAACTAAGTCAAATGAACTGGCTGGACATGACTTCCTCAAGGGTGAGGACACAAACTCATCCCTCCTCAAGTCAACTCACTTCCATCCACTGTTAGGACCGTCAGACCTCAAAATGAAAATAGGGTATTAGTCCAAGAAGAACTTTAGGAACTGAGCAATTAAGCTTCAGGTAAGTAAATAAATAAAATAAAATAAAAAATAAAGCATGAGACAACTAAACTGAAACTAAACTGGAATGTTGGGAGAGCAAACTTCTAAGAGTGTTTGACACTTCTGCTTTTAATCTGAAACAGGTTATGATATGAAATAGCTAAATGAAAAGCAAAAGTAACAGTTTTCTTCCAAAATTTATAAAACATACTGTAGAAGATTTAATCTAAAAAGCAGGCTGAATAATTTATCCAAATGCCCATCTTTATCTCTAAATATCACACCCATTTTCCACAAAATTCTATGTAAGCAAACAAATATATGAAGAAGCCAATACTTCCATAGATTAACATAATTTGTAAGGGTGGTATTTAAAAGCAGTACAAAAGAGAAATCCTGTAGTATTGGGAAACATTCAGCATATAAATAAATTAGCAGTGAACCTCATTGTAAAACTGTTACTGTCCTGTCCTTGTGTGCATGCACTGCCATGCACAATGAAGGCTTGAGGTAATACCAGAATCACAGAATGGTTTGGGTTGGAGGGGACCTTAAAGACCATCTAATTCCAACCCCCCTGACATGGGCAGGGATACCTTCCACCAGGTCAGGTTGCTCAAAGCCCCATCCAGCCTGGCCTTGGGCACTTCCAGGGATGGGGTATCCACCGCTTCTCTGGGCAACCTATGCCAGTACCTCACCACCCTCACAGGGAAGATTTTTTTCCTTATATCCAATCTAAATCTACCCCCTTTTAGATTAAAGCCTTAACCCCTTGCCTCATCACTACATTCCCTGACAGAGTCCCTCCCAAGCTTTCCTGAAGGCCCCCTTTAGGTACAGGAAGGCTGCTATAAGGTCTCCTTGGAGCCTTCTCTTCTCTTCTCTAGGCTGAACAACCCCAGCTCTCTCAGCTTGTCCCTATTGGAGAGGTGCTCCAGCCCCTTGATCATCTTTCTGGCCCTCCTCTGGACTCATCCTAATATTTCTGTGTCCTTCTTGTGCTGAGTTCCCCAGAGCTGAATGCAGGGCTCCAGGTGGGGTCTCACGAGAGCAGAGCAGAGGGGGAGAATAACCTCCCTCACCCTGCTGGCCACACTGCTTTTGATGCAGCCCAGGACACAGTTGCCTTTCTGAGCTGCAGGCACACATTGCTGGCTCATATCGAGTTTCTCATCAATCAACACCCCCAGGTCCTTCTCCTCAGCGCTGCTCTCAATCCATTCCCCACCCAGCCTGTATTTGTGCTTGGGACTGACCCAGCCCAGGTGCAGGACCTTGCACTTAGCCTTGTTGAACCTCATGAGGTTCGCACAGCCCCACCTCTCAGGCCTGCCCAGGTCCCTCTGGATGGCATCCCTTCTCTTCTGCGTGTCGACTGCACCACACAGCTTGGCAGCATCGGCAAACTTGCTGGGGATGCACTCGATGCCACCGTCCATGTCACTGACAAAGGTGTTACACAGCACTGGTCTCAATACTGGCTCCTGAGGAAAACCACTTGGTACTGATCTCCACCTGGACACTGAGCCATTGACTGCAAGTCTTTGAGTATGACCATCCAGCCAATTAAAATTCCTTACGCACCGAGTGGTCCATCCATCCATGGCTCTCCAATTTAGAGACAAAGATATCATGTGGGACAGTGCCAAATGGTTTGCACAAGACCAAGCAGATGATGTCATTTGCTCTTCCCCTCTCCACCAATGCTGTAACCCTGTTGTAGAAGGCCATGAGATTTGTCATGCATGATCTGCCCTTAGCGAAGCCACACTGGCTGTCACCAATCACCTCCTTATTTTCCATGTGCCTTAGCATAGTTTCCAGGAGGATCTGCTTCATGATCTTGCTGGGCACAGAGGAGAGACTGACTGGCCTGTAGTTCCCTGGGTCTTCCTTTTTTCCCTTTTTAAAAATAGGGGTTATGTTTCCCCTCTTCCAGTCAGTGGGAACTTCACCTGATTGCCACAACTTTTCAGATATGATGGATAAATAGAACAAATAAGATCAAATAAGGGCACCCTTCAAGAAGTCTGTATTGTTTTCTGCCTCTTCATGTTTATAGAGTTCACATACTTCACTGGCAAATTTCTTACAACTATAAACAAGCATAAGAAATTTGGTATGTGACCCTTTTGGGGAATGTGAGTTATTTCCCACTGAGAAATTACCTATTGTTTAATAGAAAGTCATTGATCTCTGCCCACCACCTGCTTAGTCCAACTGCTTATTTAACATGTTGGATGATAGCAACACTTTATCTCAGAAATTACCCTTGCTGAAGCTAATGAATATCATGTTGTAATTTTAACTAGATTCAGATTTATTGCTAGCCCTAGCCATGCACTGAGTTCATTAGCTGCTGACAGTGACTAGCATGTTTGGCTAGCATCTTAATCCAAAAATTGGCCCACTGAAATCAATATAGCCAAACATGCAAAAGTTGGCTCAACAACTCTCAGGTGGGATACAATGTGTATTTCAAGGTGTCATTCTTTCAAGAGATCTGTATACCACCCTTGGGTTTGATTAAGAAAGCTCATTTAGGATGCTTTTATGCTACTAATTTGTAGAAACATATCCCTATCTGTAAACCTCATGGTTGATCAGAAGGCTTGGCTGTGATGCCTATGCAAAATATCGAGTAACTGATAACCTTTTTTGAAGAGAAAAAAGAACTCGTATATTCCACTCAAAATTACTTATATATGAGTGAGGCATCCTCCCATCCTGTAAAAACTTTGTAATTCAGGAAACACCCGACCGAGGAATTTACAGATTCAAAAGAATACCACCAGACACAAGTTGTATAGAAAATTGCCACCCAGGCACCTGTACCTCTTTTATGTCCTTCCCATTGACAAGAAATGTACTGATTAGTAACAGAAGCAGCTGACTTGCAGAAACCAAACAGACTGAGAAACTGGCAGCTTAGCATTTTCTATCCAACTTCCTCATGCTGCTCAAGAACAAACATGCCTGAGCAGCCATAAGCATAAGCCTGCATTATACACACACAGCTGCACACATGAATATAAGTTTCTCATACCTACTATGTAACATTATCCACTCAAGAACACAGGGAATAAAGGGAATGTATTAATACAGAATTAACAGATTGGTTGCTGGTGGAAAAAGTAGCAGAATGCACAGCAGCAGAGAGATTAAAAAGAGAAGATACATTTTTTATATTTGTACATTACTGTGGGGTAAACAACTATTTATTTGCTAAGTGATTTCTGAGCTTACAAATATGTCAGGCATACCCTCGTATATGAATTATGTATTTGCAGCAGTGGAATGAAATTTTGCAGCCAACACCCTTCATTTTATAAATAGTTTGTCCTGAAACAATTTGTCAATCTTATTTAACGGTTGCTATTTCCTGCAGTACAAGGACACTAACTGATGCAGGTTAGAGTTCTCCTGTCAAATAAAAGTAATAACAGCTGTCTCTCACAAAATACAGTAAGGGTACCTTGCACCTTTACTGCCAAAACTAATCTCATATTCTAAGGATGCCCACATACTGTCATGTATCTCTTCTTCTGTCTCTGAAAAGTAGAGCTACATTCCCTATTTCTACATTTATAATTTCTCCATAAATTTGCTATTTTTGTTTTATACCATATTCAGGTTTGTAGAATGGAAAGGAATCCCACTTCACTGCAGTCATCTGTTCCTAAGACAGAGGAGATGGACCAAGATGACAAGATGGAAGCTCTCTCCTGTCTCCACCTGCTCCCTATTTTTTTTTTTTAGTACTATTTCAGTACACTTTAAACCTTACATGCAAAAACCAATATACCAGATGACCATGATTGTCCCCCTTGTACATATACACTGTACAGCGTATATGATGTGTCCTCTCCTGGACACCACTATCTGGGGGTAGATAGTTGGAGAGTGACATTTGTTTGCTGCCAAGTTTTTTGAGTTTAGTACAAGCTGCACTACCTCATGTGCTTTGGCCAGGAAATCCCCTGTTGACATTACCACCCAATTGGAAGCCACCGCACACGTTGGACCTGGTATGGGAACAGAAATGCTAAAAGCCTTAGATACTTAATATGAGTTTCCTCTGTCTAGTGAAAATATATTATCTCTGATCACTGGGTATGCATCTTCCTCACCTGTGACCAGTTTATCAAGGGTATGGTTTTCCCAGAGCTGTACCCACCTTCCTTTTTCCTTTATACAAGCTCTTAAATGTGATGAACTCAGAAAAAAACAGTTTCTCTCTCTGCTTCTCCTGAAACACAGGCTGCACCACACTCTTGAACAGACTCTTCTGTGGCACGCAGCACAGCTTAAACTTGTTTATTGCATCTATCAAAGCCTATCAACAGCCTAAAAGAAAGCCAAAAATATTTTTAGTTTTCCTCACAATATAGAGCAGATTGACACTGTTCTTCTGTTCAGATTAGATGTCCTGCTAAGGAAGCATACAGTTCTCTCCATACAATCTTCAGTCAGTATTGAATCTAGCTACCGAGGCCAGGAGCTACAAAGTCAAAACCCTGTAATAAGACCACTCTGCACATATAGCACTGTAAAATCAATAAAGACATGCTCAAACAAAAGATATTGTGGCTTCTAAATAAACAAATATATCTGTATTTTATGGACTATCTAATATACCATGCAGAGTAAGTCTTCTTCCATGGTTTGTAACATGATTTCAACAACCTCAGAAATGATTTTAAGTTTTATCAATTCCATTCTAGCCTAAAGTGTTATCTCTTTGTAGTATGTTTTTCTGCAATTATGTGATCTTATAATGAAGGCTTTTAAAATGAAAATGGACATGATTTCTGATGCACTAAAGAGTAACTTTTTAAATTACATGATTTAGATAATTCCTATTTTGAGAAGCCCTGATCATAAATACCTTAAAATTTGAAAAACAAACACTGTAAGCTCAATTTCTTTTGGCTGGCTTGGATTGGACACAGAACAAAAAATAACTTAAAAATATTTTGGTGATTCTTCTATAATCCCAATGCCAGACCTACTGTTTTCACTAATTTTTTTCTCTCAAATAATTAACATTTTTTTTTCTGATTCAAAACTATAGTATTTTATCAACTGACATTGTACTTTTACTTTTTCGAAACAAAACAAACATAACATACATTTTTCAAAATCTTCACTATTAGGTGCCTAAATTGTTCTCTGAAGGACAGTCCAGAGAGGTAGATCTTCTGGCTGCCACAGCTACCGTCATGGAAAGTGTGGAACTACTGAGCCAAGGAGGCTTAGACAACTGAGAGACATCATGCAGAGTGCACTGTACATTTGATATGTGCACAGTGGCTTTTCTATGTCAGAAAAAATCAGAAGTTATTGGACAAATGAAACTCTGCATATATTGGAACATAAAACCCACCCAAATCTCGTATTTTTCTATATGTGTAAGTCTTACCCCAAATACTCCCCATATGTAATTGCAAGTACACCAGGCAGTTATTGTTTATTTCATTATCCACAAGTATCTCACAGACCAAAGTCATGTATTTAAACACATCCGACATAAAAGTATCCAGTAGTTTCAAACATTTACATTAGAAACTCTAAAGCAAGAGTTATGTCTACAGTTGCTTTATTTATACCCACAGTTCTTTAATGATAGGGCTGTTGTACAAACAAGATCAAGTTCTGTGTTTGCAATCCTATATTTTTTTTCATCTGACCACTCTTATCTGTAAAAAATAGATTATATAGAGTATGTTCCCTCTTTGTACTGGCTTTCTGTCGCTGTCACATCCTCCAGAGTTTGTGGAATGGACTCAAGTCTTACATACCTTACATACAGTCCAATTACTGTATCTATGAAGAGAGATGACTGATTAGTAATTAACAATTTATTCAAAAGACTGTCTGGAAAAATGGGACAAATAGTCCCACGAATGAATAAGAAGGATCTGTCTTGGCTCAATCCTTGTTTAGACAGTGATTTATTTGGTTTTGTGGACACGTTTGCCATCCTAATGCTGCTTTTATGATCTCTGTTTCCTGAGATATCTGAAAAGCTAAGTCTCATGCAAGCCTTGATGGATGTCTGCCTAACTAATGCATGTAGCCATTACTTTGTATTTTCCTTCTTTATTACATTTTCAGAATCAAAAGGAGATAAGCGTTACCATGAGCCACTGTTATCAATATCAAGGAGACATACACACAAAAGATGTTTGAACAAAATGAAATTCTACATGGCAGTAGTAGACAAGCTGTTGTTGGAAAGTGCCAGATAATTAAATTTAACAGAGAACCACCAATTTTGGACCTCTCATAGTGATGTGATCTGTCAGGCACAGATAAGAATTTGTATTTTAAAAATAGACAAAGTTTCATATTGTATCTTTTTTTAATGTGAGAACAAAATAAACTAGTTGTTTGTACAAACAGTTCTAAACAGTATGTCATGCTATATGCACTGCTTTGGTTGGGCCATCACATTTCTGATCCCACAAGACATCAATTATAAATAATAAAGTGGGAATCGATGTTCACCCAGTTTATCAAAGAAGTTCTGGGAGAACAGCAGAGGTTGAACTTCATCTCAGGTCAGTTTCCTACCCCGTGGTCTGGAGAACACACAGCAACAAGAGGAGAGGTGGGCACCAGAAGGGATATGGCAGACCTTCCCAGCCCAGAGCAGAGACCTTGCCAGCTGCCTGCTACATCTCGTGAGTGCCTCTGGCGAGCTCTGAGGGGTTTGCCTGTTCTCTGGCACTGATGTCTCTTTTTCGCTTCTAACACATCCTGGACATATAAATTTTGGATTCAATCTAATAGAGATTGCAAGCATTTCTGAATATTTTAGAGGAAGGAAAATATTTTTTTTCAGTGCCATATGTGAAAGCTTACAGGCAAAATTTTGTCACAACGTGATCTGTTTAATGTGATCTGTTTAATGTGTTCAATGTTTAGTGTGATATATGGTCCACAAATTGTATTGTGGCAAAAATGAATAACCTACTAGTTTGCATTTTCAGCACAGATTTTCAGACATACTTAATATCCGTAATATATTAAACACAAACACAACTTTGTATCTAGCATAAGCACAACCCTGCTGAAAATAAAGAATATTTTCTTAAAATATATCATGGGATTTATTTGGTTTGTACTTACAAAAGCATTTAGAAAGATGAGTTCCCTTGCAATCAGTATTGTTACACTAACTGAAAATAGGTGTCTGGGTGATCACATTATTAAAAAATTTTCAAAGTATCAAAGTTTAGTTAAAAAAAAAAAAAGTTTTCATGAGTATCCTGAGAAAATTACCTTTGCTTTCATTCACTGCTTAAAATGTTTGAGGGGAGCCTTGTGGTACTACGTGCGGGTGCCCTGGCACTGTCAGGGGGCTGCAAGGGCACCTGATGGACACAGCCAGTTCCAATGGCCCCACCACAGGGCTTGGCTGGGCCCAGCAGCCACCCTGGGGCACCTAAAGGAAAATGGATTGGGAAATGGCAAAAATCCCAGACAGTAGAGAGGATTGAGGAAAAAAAGAGAGAGAAACACCCCTGCAGACACCAAGTTCAGTGATTAAGGAGGCTTGGGGCCACATGGAGGCGAGGAGGTGCAGGAGTTGGGAGTGAAGGAATGAAGGTGAGCATGAGAAAAAAATGTTGGGTGGAGGCTTGGTGGTGGTGGGTTGTTTTTGTTTGTTTCCCACCATCCAAATCTATTTTAATCAGCAATAAATTAAATTGGTCACTGACTTCATCTCACCCTATGAGCTTTTCCATCTTACCTTCTCTCCTGTCCTGCTGCTGAGGTGGAGTGAGAGAGCGGCTGAGTGGGTGTCTGACATTCAACCAAGATCAGCCCACTACACTTGGGGATCAAGCTTGGGAACTGATTTTACTAATTTGGGTAAAAATTAGTCCAATTATAGGAAAGCAAATGGAGTTCATTATTCATTAAAATGCTAAGCATGCTTGTGACGTGACTGTCATTTGCTACACGGAAGGTAAATGGTGGTGTCTGGACACATTTCCCCCATCCTTCTTCTGTGAAGGCTCAGAGTTCTGGAGTGCTTTCAGGAGCTGCTTAAACATATTTAAGGTTTTGCTGCTGCCAAAACAGATGAGATCCTGCCCTACTTCCCACACATCACCACACTACTCCTTGTGTGTCAGCAGTAAGGCTGATCCGGCTGAAAACTACTCTGTTAATGTTTAGTGCTGGAACAAAAAACATCATTTCCAGCAAAAGTGCAGTTTTAGAGGATCGTAAAACTATAACCTCGGTCTTTTCCAAGGTCGTGACTCCAATGTACCTCAGAAAATATTTGCCCTTTATAGACTTGGACCATAGTTGTTACCCTACTTTTACACTGGATTTTCTTAAAATGTCTGTCCTGATTTATTCAGATGTAAAGCTGGGCAGATATATCCTGTTGATTTTTTTTTTTTAGCTAATTTGTCACAAAATTTTATCTGTATTGTTTGACCAGACCTGTGATAAGACCTGAGGACTTTCTGAACCACATTAAACTTATGATCTACCTAATCTTGTATCTTCTTTCTGACCACTGACAGAATCAATTATTTCAAAAAATGTGTGACCTCCTGCAGTAGTTATATGGAACGTACTTTGCTGTATGAAAAAAAAATCCTATCCACATATCCATTTATTTTGCTCTATGTATGTTTTTTTCTTTCCACTGGAATCTTGCAAGAAATTACTGTTACAATTCTTGTTACAATACAAATTCCAAGTGATTCTGATTTCTGCAAGCTTCTTCCTGTAGGAATCCGGTGGACCTTCTATCCAGACAGTTAAAAATGGTAATATTCTTCCCAGGTATAAAGTATACTATAAAGTACACTTGTAGATATATTATTTCCCCATAAATCTCCACCCCCCCCCCCCCCCCCCCCCCCCCCCCCCCGTGTTTTTAGTTTCTTTTCTGCCTGCCAAAAAGTAAGGAAAAATCATGTTCCCCCCTGCCAACTCCCCTCCCCACCCTACCACAAAAAAAAAAAAAAAGGCAGGAAAATGAAGTCTGTTTTCTGACCATCACTGGTGCTGAGGTTGACTGGGAGAAACAGCAGGGACTCCAAGTACCACCTCTGGCTCAGTGAGCTGACTGTTTGATTGTTCTCATTTTATTTAACTGCTATGTATAATTGCTGCTGTTTTAGACTGTAACACAATAAATGCAGCACTGTGGGAAGAAAGAAACCTTTTTTACACCAGCAATTTCATTCTCTTCCTTATAGGGAAGAGAATAGTAAGACCTGCATTTAACTATATTACTTTGTGAAATTTTAATTTTCCCACAAAAAAATCATTTGGTATGTCTGATTTACCCTCAATTGCCAAAACCCAGAAATCTCATTGCAACCTATGTTGCCAGTATAAGGTAGTAAGCTACTTTCAACTAAGGAGGTTATACACAGTTAAATAAATTTCAATAGATTAACTGAAGTAAATTTTTCATTACTGTTCTCTGTATTTTCAATAGATTAATGCACCACAGACCTATATAAAAATCATTTTTCATTGTTGCTTACAGGTTTACCTTTAAGATGGAAACGATTACAGAAGGCAAGATGTATCCATCTACAGCCTAGGGATTTTAATTTATCAGTGGAAAGTTGACTCCCAGAAAATAAATTAAGTATTACGTCAGAAAAAAAAAAGTTAAAAATACAGGGAAAAAAAAGGAATTGTGCTAATATTTATTTTATGACAACCTTTTCTGAGACAGGTCTGGAAACTGTGGCAACTTTGTGCACCTGTAATTTTGGTGTTCACTGGAACAATGCTTTTGTGCTTGATTCTTGAACACTCCCATGATAATATGTGAACATCTTTCTAGTAGATAGTACTTTGTTGTCCATGAAATCTAGAAATGTAATATAATTATATATATATATATATATAAAGGCATAAGTTGGGAACTTTTCTTTTTCCCCCTCAACCAACTTAGAGAATACACAGGGAACATCCTCTACCTTGTGAAGAGTTTAATATTAGTTTATAAGATACTTTCTTTTTAGTGAGGTATACCACGTATAAACCCTAAAATTAATTCTGATCAGTTCTCTCCTCCAGTCAAATACACTGATTGAAATGAAGTTTTATTTGTAGTCCTTCATGCTCCATCATAGTTAGTGGTGTTTTACTAGCAGGAGGGTGATACAAGTATTCTAGGACTTGTTCTTGTTTTCCTGAATGGTCTAGAAGCAAAATACTGCTAAGGCAAGAAAAGCCGAAAAACTTGAGAGCTTTGCTATAAACTAGAATGTTTTTTTGCACTAAATGGGGTCAGAGTACTGAAAGTAGTTGGTTTGGAACCTCCATCATTTACAGCCTTCCTCTGTGCTCTGTGGGGATTCCTCTAGTGGTGACCCAAGCACCAGTCTACATTTCTTGAATGGCCAAACCAACTACAGTGGAAGTAGTAGCTCCTGTAATAGGAGAATACTATAGTCAAAAAAAAAGCAACAAAATAACACCAAAATCAACTGACCAGAAATATGTATAAATGGAAAGAGAAACTACATCTAAAACACTTGAAGGAATATTGTTAATATTTTAATGGATTTTTTAAATAGGAAGATCCCTTGTAATGCATAACTATCTACAATTATTTCTTGTTTCAGTAAACACTTTCTAATACTCAACAAGTCTCAGAAGGTGTTTCCCCATGACTCTGCTTATTAAAGTATCCCCTTTAACCCACTTTGTAGTTTTCTCAGTATTGTTGAATTGTCTATATATAATATGTTACCAAAGAAATTCTATGAATTGGATGACAGATTAAGAAGCATTTCTAGTTCAGATTTGTGTAACAGATCCTCAGGTTTTACTGCATTTTTTTAAAGTGCTTGCTATAGATTTTTTGACAAGTTCTTGGGGTCATTCTTATTGAATTTTTGCTTTGATTTTCTTCTTCATTTTGTATTTACCTTATAGTCAACTTTATTCTATTTCACATTCCTAAGAACCCTATTGTAGCTCATGTGTCTATGCAGATAATCTCTTTAGTAGCAATCCACCTCAGGACACAAGACAGTCCAATGTGCATGCAAGTCCTTGAAGCTATTGTTCAAATGAAAATTCAGATCCCCAAAATTTGCCTTGATTTAAATTAGAGTTATCTGTAATAACATATTTAAACATTGGTGAATTACTCCCAGACACGTTCATAGACAGTATTTCATATTCTCAGAAGAAACTGTCTGTAACTGAGACACGCACGATAGTGAACTGAGATGAAAATTAATTTTATCACTGCAACGAACACACTACTACCCCAATCAAAATTCATTTGCAAGTTTTGGTGGAACAGGAACAGATGCTGGGGAATTAGAAAATAAAATTTTTTCAATCTCTCTCTCCCCTCTTTTTCCACATTCAGCACAGAGCTGTACTGTGTTTTATTACCAAAAATAACAGGTAGGCTTTGGGCAAAGTGACAGCCACCGCTAAAGTCATACATCAAGAGTTAGTTTCACAACAATCTGCTTTACAACACAAAAGAGTAGTAGTATTCTTTCCAAGTGAGTTATTTTCCTTGGGGACAATTTACTTTGAGGACATATTGCTTTGCATTTTCTTATGGCTTTTCACTTGTTTTGTGAACTTTCATTGAAAGGTGCCCTGACATTTCATTGTCTTTATATGTTGTTGCTTTTCATTTGACCTGTGAATGATCTCCACTTCCACATGCTCTCTGTGAAACATCTGCACAAACAAACAGAAAAAGTACAAAAAGCTCTAACCCAAATGAAGTATTGAAGCCCTTGTCAGTATAAACAATTAATTGGTATGGGAACTGTGACATGCAAATGGAAGCCCTGTAAATATCCTCAGACTATACAGCAACTGTTTTCATCTATTAAGAGGATGGTTTTAGTGCAATGTTTCACTGAAATTGCATCAAGCCTGGCAATTATAAGGAATCTTAACAGAACAAGATTGTTTCTCTTACTCTCCTCATCCCTGGAGGAAACATCAAAGCAATTGGGTGAAGACAGGCTATCTAGGCTATAGCAAGCAATGCTGCTTAGGCATAACATATTCAGAAAAGTATCCATGCAATTTCCTAACAACTGCTTCTTTGGTTAACTTCAAATAGTTATCAATTCAAGAAGTACTGAAACAAAGCTAAATAGCGTAGTAATAAATTTTCAGTGTTGATTGTTGAAACATTTTTAGATTAAGCAGTGGCAATATAATAAATTAATTTCCAAATGTTGTATTACCAAAACAATAGCACCTAATCACCTTGGAGCATCCCTAAAAAAATAAAATAAAAAAAATAAAATGTTCCATTTCCCATTACAATAGTTAAACAGACATGTAAATTAGAGGGATGGAGAGGACTTTTGCTTACTAATATCTATGAGCTCTGTGCATTTTCACTTATTGTCTTTCAAAAATGAATAACAGCCTCCTATCAATGAAATTACCTTACAGGAAATAAAGACTTCATTAGTGTATATATATATATATATATATATATGTTTCTAGGCATTATTGCTCTCTATTATTACAATTACCATTATTACAATTTCAGCATCCTGTCTACATCACTGGTACAGGAGCTTATGTAATGACTTCGACTACAACAGCTATGTCACTACTAGTGGAGATTGAGTTGTAGAAACTAACTCAGATGGAACTCGTTAGCTAAAGACACACAGCTGAAATATCTACAACCTGAAAGACCACAGTAATGTATATACAGCTCCTGTTGCTTAAGAAATTCACATGCAAAAATGTAAGAATGCACACTAATGAACAGATAAATCAAAGACAAACCTTACTCAGAAATTATCTGTATACTGGTGCACAATGGCAGACGTCACAGCATATTTTTTTATGATGCAAGGCTACTCAAGATTATCTATGGATAATGAACCATGGCAGTTTGGGATTTGATAAAATGCAAGTTGATGGTGAGAGCAGACAAAAAATAGAAGTGCTATATGAACAGTCAACAAATGAATATAGACTGTCTTTCATGGCAATTTCAAATATCATGTATTTACACAGAACTACACACTCACTGATCTAATAGACTTTACATCTGAAAAAGCCATTACTTAAAGTCATTTACCAACTCCATTTTATTTCTAGGAAAGTGCCATGTCTTAAAGCATTTAAGCAGGTACAGAAGGTAAAAGAATCCATGTTTGTTGAAAATACCTTATATCATTGGCGTCAACACGGTTTTCTTTTCACAGGAAAATCTCGAATGAAGGCTCTATCAGTCAGTTTCTAATTTCTTCACAGCTCAGAAAAAATCCCTTTTCTTTTCTCCCTTTAAGAGAAAGACATTCCATGTAAACATTTGCCTGTACCTCTGCAGCTGTATTTTCCATCTTTGCTTACAAACAATTGCTGCTTAAAAAGTCTTTTAATTATACTTGGTTTCTTCAATGCCTTTCAGCTGCTGATTGTCAGAAGTTGATTATCATGAGAGTTAACCAGATTGTTAAGATACACAGAAAAAAAAAAAGACATGAACAGGTTTCCTTCATCATGGGCTCACTTGGTCTGTTTTCTTAGTGTGCTCCAATATTATAGATATATATCTGTAGTTTTAATAAGTGAGACACGTATAGTCAATTGTAGTGACCCACAAGGTTCCTTAAGTTAGCATGCTCAGTGAACTCATTCGATACTAAAGAGACCTGGATTTGTACTTCTGTATTTTTTTTTCCTTCTATACATAATTCAAAACAATTTGTATTAAAGGGCAAGAGTGACAGAAGAAAATTCAGTCTTTAGACTAAAATAACTTCGTAGAACAATTCAGCTTATGCCCCATATTATTTTTCTTCTATAGAGTCTCCGATTATGGTTAATTAAGAGAATTCACCTAGCTTTTTCCCCACAGCTCTGACTATATGCTCCAGTGAAGTCTGAATGCTTACTGTACTGGAAGTTGTTTGAACAAGACTGTTAGAGATCTTTAAGATTTTTGTAAATCAAATCCCCTATACACATGCAAAGGATAGGAGAAAAGCTGTATCAACATATTTATCCTACAGATGGAAGCTGAGGTACACAAAATTAACCAATATGCTGAATGTCAGACAAGGAATCTAGCTTAAGAAATCTTTCCAGCCATAGATGTCTTGAATCCTTGATCAATACCTTCATCATACACCATAAAAGCTGTTCTCAGTGCCCATCTCTTACATGTATTGCTGTTGAGTATTTTCCTTAGTGTGAAATACAATCATTATTTCATTTTGCAGGTCTTGGCAATAGTTAAGACAGTAAGAATACTTAAAAATAAAGACACTATTGCACATTGCAATTTTTATTGCATATTGCAATATTTGCACATTGCAGTTTTTATTGCATATTGCAATTCTTATTGCAAAGGCTTAATTGCATAATTCAAAAGTTCATTGAAAGTATTTTGAATAGTTTTGAAACTCATTTTTTCACGACTTATATACTAAGACATCAATATTATTAACCACAGCAGTAAAAAACAATGGAAATTTCTATAAATGTATAATTACCCTTCCAATTTTTTTAGGGAGTAAAGCCCATATTAACAGAGAGCATTGAATCATCGTCACCAAAGTCATGGGGCAACAAGAATTTACACCACCACTTAATGTGTCTTTTCCATCAGAAATTAAAGAAAAAAAAAAAAAGAGGTGATATCCTCCAAATGACTCCAAGATCTATGGCTTTAATGAAATAAATATCAGGGAAAGCTGGTTAAAAAATGTTCCGGCTCTCAGAGTCGACAATTATTTTGTACCTTGTGGCTGTCTGGATAGAATATACTTATTTATCAAAACAACAAAGTAAAATTAAACTCATTAGATGCAAACCACAACATTAATAAAAGAACGCTATTGCAATGTCAAGCACTCAAAGTTTAATTCAGCCTCTTTCTGAGGCTTTTATGACAACCTCTGAGTACCATATTTTGGGGCAGATCTAAGCTTATTCAGCACCTATGTTGCTTGATTAAGGAATTTAAAGAGTCCCCCCATCCTGCTCCATGAGTGCTTTATAATTTGTATAGAATTCACAGTAGATTCTTAAGATAAAATTGGTTTTCATTGTGAAATTTTTGGAAGATAAAAAAAATAAAAATCCACTCTTTTCTTACATCTAATAATGGATCCTGATTTTTTTTCTTGTTTTATTTCTTGAGCACACTCAGCATATACTGCATGTTCCTGTAAACTGGAGCACAGCTCTCAGTGTAGGCTCTTTTGCTGCCTTCCTGGCTCATTTCTCAACCAGTCCCAGCTCTCTCCAGCTACGATTACTGGCTGTTGCTAATGGAACTATGTTGGCAGCTCTTAGCCTGTTGTCCGAGTATTCAATTCCTTATTAAAAATGTTTTCCCTAGAGATCCCTGCCAATTCTCTTTTTGCCTGGTTAATCCCAGTTTCCCACTCCATGCCCAATTTTTATATTTCTTCCCATTCTCCAGGTTGACAAATCATCAGTAGTCTAGGGCTTTTGCCCCTTAAGCCTTGGTCACCCCCCCTCCCAGCCCAGTGCTGACAGTTTTTGTCCATTACTGTTACTCTTCTATCTACTGTGGTCCCTGCTGGGTCCCAGCAGGTACATGCAAGCCCAGCTCCCACTGCAGGGGCTGGCTCCTCTCCATTGCACAGAAGAGTTACCAAAAGCCATCGAAGGATACTGTTTATCAGTGCCATTAGTCTTGCAATGCAAGTATGCTCAGTCACTCTGCGGCGATGCTGCATATTTATCAGCCTAAGATGCTGAGAGAAGCTTGAGCACACCCAATAGTGACTGCTACTGGAAGTTTTGCATCTTCAGCATTAACAGATCTCTCTTGCCTCTGTGAATCCCAAACCTTTTTAAGGGCTTTTAATTTTGCTAATTCTAGGTGGATGTTCATGGGGATGGCCACAGCCACATCCTCTTCAAAACTGGCAACCTTACTGTGAGGCAGTAATACTAACCCCACCTAAAAGGAAACTTTCAAACATGACAGTTTTGTGTAGAGATCTTAATTGTGTTAAAAAATCCTAGTGAGAAGCAAATATTTCTAAGGAGACAGCAGATAGCCTTTGGGAGTTAGAGAAAGATGGATAACTTAATCAATAAAGTAAGTTTTAGTATGTTAATAGAGGTAACAGTGAAACGTGATCCATGTTTCAACAAGAATTTTCAGGTTTTCTTAGAGGTTTAAAACTTCTTTTTACAAGTCCCTTGAGTAGCAGAATGAACCTCTCTCACTTATTGGATGAACAGTGCATAATACTTTGCGTAATGAAATTAAGCAGCCTGAAATACATGTGAACATGACTAATGAGACAAAATGCAGCAGGAAAACCAAGCAGATGGCTTGAGTATTCTGGAACAGAGAAGCAAGGAGAAATCTCGTTTTTTTTTTTTTTTTTTCAGGATACATACAGAAACACAAACATAATCTTTGCATTTCTGTATAATACTGCATCTGTCAGCACTTTGATGGTCTATGTATCACAAATGAAAGCTTGCCAGAATACTAATATAGCTGCGGAAAACCTTTATGTGTCTTCCACAGCGATGCAAAACGCAAACAAAATGAAGGGGAAAAAAAAAAAGTTTCCTTTTGTATTTTGTATCTTGCTGTTTTAAAGGTATGAGAAGATACCTAAGTTAGTAATGTATTTTAAATGAACCGGTCTTCCAGTATTTCTTCACCAAGAGTCTGGTACTCAGAGACCTCCTCAGTAGTAAGAACATTTGGGGGAAAAAAAAAAAAAAGAGGAAAAAAAAAAGAGAAAAAAAAGAAAGGTGCAGGTATCAAAAGATGATGGGAAAAGGCTTTTTGTATCAAGAAAAGTCAATGACTAATTTATGAAGGATGCTACCAGAAACACAGGAGCATGAAGATAAAATCAGTTTGCTCTCTTTCCTTTCTGGGAAAAATGAAACAAAACAAAGAAACAACCTATACCACAAAACAACAACAAAATAAACACAGAAAAGATTAACTGTTAATTTCTACAATTTGAGTTAAAATGAGGGTCACCAGGTAGCTTCTCCTCAAGAGGTACTCTTTGGCTGAAGGGTATAATTCTGCTCTGCATGCAACCCATAATGGCACTGGCTGTTTACATCTACAAACTTCTGAAAGTGCCGGCAGCTATGTTATAAATAACAAGCTGATTCAGAAAGTGAAAGTGTCTGTTTGAGCAATTTTGCAATGTCTTCTTTCTGCCTTCTCCATCACAAATGATTGGAATATAATGCTTTCGGATGTTCGTTTTCTGACAGCTCAGATTTTTATTTTTTTTCACTAGAAAATTTTATTTAATGTTTTAGAATAAAAAAAAAAAAAAGACTACCTGTGATCAGCAATATGAAGACATCTCGTCAACAAAGTAATTTTAACCAATGGTCAGAAGAACACTATTTTATCTGCACCTGTTGGTAAGTATAATAGTCTGTTCCACTGTTGGTGGTAATAATACAGCTGTAGCCCACCTATCACGTCTTTGACTATTACATTCTCCTATTAGCTGGTGCTTGCAGTACAATTTGGTGGTGTAGAATATTTTCACTACCAACACAAATGGCAGTGGTCTAAGATCGACATTCTTTAATCCCTTCAGTTAATTTTTAAAATATATCCCTGCACTGTTTGCACCAGTTTCCCTTTTTTTAAAGTTCATAACTTTTATAATTGTAGAAAGATACTGAATAATCTCATGGTGTATCACTATTCAGCAAAAAACAACCAACAAATTTAGTTCTGGAAGACAGTAATGATCTTTATTATTTTTCCATTGACTTCTGACTGCATTACTATCTCCTGTACTAAAACAAGCAAACAAACACACATTTCTTTCAGTCTGAAGCATGTTAAAGTTATCTCTTCCCTGCAACAAGCACAGGAGTATCTAAAAACCTGGCCCCTGCAGCCAGTACAGTCTTACAATCAGCCTTGACCTAAATTCTTCAGGTGACATATGTAGAGATTTGGTTGATATCTTTATTCTACTCTAAATGACTCTTAATTACACTGCAGCACAAGTTTTAAGCTTCAACTCAAGAAATGTTATGAAGTATTCATTACATGATAAATGACCTTCAGTGAGAACTACAACACACATATATCATTCCAGCCCATATTACTGGTATCAGGTCCCCTCTGACCTTGCATTATAAACCTTGGCCACTGTTCAAACTATCAGCAAAATCCAGCTTATGTCACCTTCCCTGCAGCTTTCAAACATAACTTGTGTTAAACATGAATTAAACCTATCACAATACCAATAAAAATGTGGGGTTTATGATCTCAGTACCTTGTATTTATGATCAAATGGGGTCTGCAAATGACCTGAGAAGCATTTCTACCAATTGTGTATGGAATATTGTACAATGTAAATACAGACCCAATAGAGTTTTGTGAGTTAAAGTATCAAGTGATAATTTCTACCTTGTTACTGCTGTAAAAATGATATTCTCCTACTGTAGAAATGTTTTTAAATAAATTCAACTGTAAAGCAGTTTTTGTGATGTTCTGCAATAATTTGTACCAAAACAGAGTGCTCAAACTGTACTTTTATACCATTTTAGAGTTCAGTATAATGTTTTATATATAGAAAAACTTGCAACCATAAAGGAAGCTGGTAGGATCAAAGTTCAAAACAAAGAAAATAAGGTGGTTCTTTTTTCAGTGGTGGCAGATCTATGAACTCTCAGAAACATACTAGGGATGCAAGAAATTAAAAAGTTTCAAGCTGAAACTGAATTATCACTAAGAAGAGCAATTCATTGATATTTAGACAAAATGCACCAGAAATCCCTTGAGCTGAAAGCAGTCAGAGGCTGGGAGAATTTTCAAGAAATGTGTAATATTTTCTTGCCCTCTTACTCTTTTCTGTGGAAATCTATGGCTTGTTGGAGACAGGATGCTGCACTCTGTAGGTCACAGGCTACAAGAATCCCTGGTCTGAACCGATGGGACCATTCTTCCATTCTAACAAAAGATGCTCTGAATTTGCCCTATATTTTTGCCTAAGCAAGGGCAAGGAAACAGATGCCATCACATTCAAGGAATTAGGCAAAACCACTGTATGATGCATATGCATCACCTGGTCATCGTTAATACTGCATGTAAATTCATTTCTACTGAACAAAATTGTATGTCTTAAACTTGGTATGTTCATGATAATCATTCCTTTAGCAGTAGTACCACTGTACCTAGAGTGCAAGTTCTTTGCCATCTAGAAAAAATCATAATTCAAAAAGCCCATATGAGGGTTTCACCATATCACAAGTGACGTATATCTGGACATTCCAAACAGTCTGTAAGTACCTTGGGATTAAAATCTGCAAGAAGATTTTACATCCTAACATAGCATATGTTCTTATGAGGCAGACAGGTGTAATCACTGAATCCATCTCACCTGGAAAAGCAAGTGCAGTGCATGAAGTGACTACAGTACAGAGTCATGTGTACACAAAGACTTGTTACCATCTGATTTGGTAACTGCAATGGAGACAAATTTGTTCTCTGCTTTGTTATAGGTATCCATACTGTACCATATAGTTACGTATATATAAAAACCTGACCTCAGAGATACATGGCCAACAACTTTGAGTCGTCACCCTTCAAGAAAATGTGCCCATCCACAAATGACACTATTCAAGCTCATATGTGTTTTCTAGTCTATCTGGTCTCAGTAGGAAATTTCTGACTTTCCATTTGGGGATATTTTCACCAAGAGAATTTTATCTTAAATTCTTGTATATCTGTTAAAGTTATACACATTTATGGAAGGAAATTTTGTTCCCTTTCTACTTCTTTATCAAAAGCAGTAAGCAATAAATGTACGCAGAAACCTTTTTAGTATGCACTGACAAAAGTATCAGTCTTGATCTTGTTATTTAACTGAGAAGAGTCAGAAAGTATTATAAATATGGCCCTATCTTATTGGACTGTGTGAAAAATTCAATATAATTATTACCCTCTTACTCCCACTTCACTTATGTAAAGAGTTTATTCAGTAACATTCTTTCACTTTAACTACATCTCAGATAAGTAACCATGAACTTTTCTACTATAGCCAAAACAGACTGTTTCAGACACCTTGTTCTGATATCCTATATATTTTTTTCCTCCACATTAATGCTGAAGCATGCAATAAAAAGTATGAATCAATAGTTCACTACAGTGTGAACACATCAATTTTATATCATTTCCTTATATTGTGCCAAGTCCTATCCTCAAACTTTCATTCTGACCTCTCTTACCAACTTAATTCCATACTGATCAACTCATTTACTTGCTATTAAGGAACAATTTCAAGCTTAAACTATGAGTGTGACCTTCAATTTATGAAAGACATAAAACACAAGATCAATCTGATGGTATAGACCTCACTGTAGATGGAAACTAAACTTTTCATGCTGTAAATGAAAACAACCCAAACACATAAAACTAACAAACTGCCAAAGAAAGGGTAAGTTTTTGAGGTTCTGTCTTCCATATCTGTGCATGTGCTCAACTGGCAATTATTAAAGTCAACTGATGTGACCAGCTGACAAATTATAATACCAAATTAAGAGTTTAATGTTCTTTGCCGACATCCAGCTGATGTGCAATGTTCCATGCTGAACCCATAAATTCTGCATGTCCTTTTTAAGATGTCAAAACCATCTTCACAAAGCTTTCACAATAGGAGTTTACAGCTTACCAAGATCCTGTACGTTATCTCAGGTTGTACTCTCTTCAAAACAATAGTTTATTATCCAATTAGACTGAAAATAATCTTTTTTTCCCTACAAACCACTTTCATGAGTTGACTTGCCATTCCTCTCACATACACAAAGAAAAAAAAAATCCACTTGCAAAGTGTTGTTTCCTAACTGCAACATTTAAAGGGAAGGTTGCTATTTCCTCTGGCAAAGACTTATGACTTAGACATAAAATATGCTGTAGCCATGAAACCATAAAAAAATATACAATCAAATTACAAATCTCAAAAGGCATGAACTTATCACGTGCATCCAGGCAGAGTTCTCACAGCTAGGGATCAGATAAAGATTTTAATTAGCTCCCTTGAAAATTGCTGTTCACATTTAGAATGAACGAAAAGTTCATCATCACTTCTTTTTCATCCACTATCCAGGAAGCTTCATTGTCAGAAAATACACTAAAACTCTACAATCAAGTGATGAGATAGGTGCACACATAAAGCAGTCAAATTATGCTAAGTTACAACAAAAAGCTGTTTGGAGTGGGAGTGCTAGGGGAGTGGGAGTCCTATGAGGAGAGGCTGAGAGAGCTGAGACTGTTCTGCCAGCCCTCCAAAGAGGAGGCTCAAGGGGGACCTTGTTGATGTACACAAACACCTGAAGGGAAGGTGCAAGGAGGGTGGTGCCAGGCTCATTTCAGTGGTGCCCAGTGGCAGGATAAAAGGCCAAGGGCACAAACGGAAACACACGAGGTTCCTCCCAACCATTCCACCCTGGTTTCCAGGCACACTGATGAACAGGCAGCCAGGATCCCAGAAAGTGTTTGTCATGCAGTCTAGATGTAGCTATCGAGGTCACAGTCCTCAAACCAGATGGCACCTCTGCTGCCATCAGTCTCATTTCCGACTCCTTGACATGCCACTCTTCAAATGCCAATACAACAAGAAAAAATACTTAACTCTCTCAGCTCCAGGTTTGTGTTAGAAACACTGTAAACACCTAATATCTACAACTGTATCACCTCCCTTCTCTCCCCCTGGCCTTTTTTTTTTTTTTTTCTGCTTCATCCAACTGCATCCTCTTATTTTGCAGCCTGCCAAAACTTGCCCAGTTCTTGATCATAGAATCATAGAATGGCTTGGGTTGGAAGGGACCTTAAAGATCATCTAACTCCAAGCCCTCTGCCATAGGCAGGGATTATCTCATTATCTGTGTATTTAACTTATCTAGGCTCCTTTCTACTCTACATATTTCTTCAGTTTCTCTAAAAACTCCAGCTAGACCCCAGCCCATTAAGGAAGTGTTCTATTATATCCTCTGTTGGTTCTTCCAAGCAATTACATGCTTGAATGGGAGTCGTGCAGATAAGAGATGAATAGTAGCCCTCATTGATATAAAAACTTCTCAAGGTTGTGATTACACATGTATAAAAGGAAGTAGAAAGATGATGAAATAAATAAATCTGATTTTCATACCACTTCAAAGGTTAGTTCAGGAATATTGTAACATGGTTAAAATATTATTGGAGGCAAAAATTAATTTCCAGTATAAATATTATATTGCATTGCATTCAGGGAAACAGAAGGTTGACTCACTACACTGTTGTCCGTCTATATTGAACTGAAACAAATTGGAGAAATAATTCACAATACAATAGCATTCTCAGCAGTTGCACATGCTGTCCAGGTTATTTAAATATTTTATAACTAATGGCTCAGAAAGGCACAATTGACAGTATGCAAAGACTGGATGATGAATCATCAGGTAGTTTAAGTAAAATTTTGTTTCATTAACTGTTTTGTTTTTAAACCACCTGCACTGTATTGTCTTATGTACTAAGACAGATCAAATTGTTCTCAGTCTTTTGCTAAAAACTAGACAAGCTTACAAATGATAAGTTTTATTGTATTACGAGATTGATGCCAAACTGAAGAGCTGTGTATTGTGAGATTCTAATTATCTATTTTTTTGGCCAAGGATTTAATATCAGCCATTGTTAAAGATGAAACTAAGCCAGATTTATCAAACCTCTAATAGCTTTGTGTCATATGGAAGTAATTTTCCTTTTTGTCTCCCCATCTTCAAAATACATTTATTAGTCCTCTTGAAATGTAATTTTTCAGTTGAGGTTTTTCTTTGGTCAGCTGGCAACCAAACAGATTACCGCTAGAATACCTTCAGAGTGAGGAATAAATGAACACAGACCATTGATTTCAGTCAAATCAGACCTGACTTCCACCACTGTAAATACTGTCGGTGCATGCAGTCCTTTGTTTGGACAAGAGGCTGAAGTATTTAGATGCCTGAAGATGCACATAAGCACCTATTGGAGTTTACTGAAGTGTCTAAATGAGTAAGTGCTTTATTTCCATGAACTTCATGGGAGTTAGAAAACCTACTATGCATTTCACTTCAGCTTTGCTCCCCTCCAAATATTTTTTACTAATATACTTAATATTGTTAATTAGAGATCTCTTTTCCCAAAGGGTGACCATCAAGACGTAACATTCATAGCGATATAGCAAACCTTAAAACGATATGAGAAAATCTATGAGATTCTCAAACGGTATGAGAAATCTAGTAGTTCTAACTTTCAGCAAAAACATCTTAGGTTACTGCATCGGCTCAATTTCCAGGTTTTGTGACTGCAAGATTATTCCTTCTGGTATATGTGTAGCTTTAGCTCTATCTACAAGAAATATTACTATGCAATGTTTACAATATACTAGGTTTTTTCTTTATTGTCACATGATTTCAGTTTCTGGGTCACCCTTAGTTAAGAATTGTAATTGAATCATAAGGAAGATCCTTTTTTTTTTTTTGTAGTCACAGGACTGTAGATTTATGTCATTCATTGCTGACAAAAAATGATGCTAATATAATAAGCCTGCTAACCACCTGGTCTTACACGTTCCTTTATGGAATTAAGGAACTAAAACAATTCTTTCTTTAACCATTGCTCTAATTGCTGGTGGGTTGATTTTGGCAGTAAGGTGGAGAGTAAGAAGGGAATTTGTTACTTCATCTTATGTGTTTTTATGGGACTCCAGCTTCTACTCTCTCACATTTTCCCCAGAAAATTAAAACTCATTCCTTTGTAAGCTGAATCCAGAGGTTCAATAAACATTGGAGTTTCAATGTATTGGGAACTGTGCAAATATGCAGATGAAAGAAAACCATTATAACAATAAAACAAAGAGTTTAAACATGCTAATAACGTACTGGAGTCAGTACATAGTACCTGGTTACTATCAGAAATTCCCATATATGAGTATAACTCCAATTTCTATCAGAAAATCTACTAGAATTCCTATCAAGCAGAGCCAATTCAGTAAGAAGGCTATACATTACTAGCCAAATGAAGGTGTAAAGACACAACATAGAGGAGAGCTGGAAAAAGCCTCGAAAAAATATTGGATTTTATACATAGAAAGGAAGCAAAACATAAGTTCTTTAGTAAACATATCCAGATTTTTCTTAATTAACTCCTCAGAATGGTATTTCAAGAAATAACATTTATGGGTAGATTATGATTTGGATTTTGGAAGATTAGCAAAAAAAAATAAAAGTATTTCAGTTTTTGTTGTATGTACTTAGTGTTTTCGGCATTATTTCTGTTATATACTATAAGAACATTCAAAACTATATTCAGTTCAAATGACACATCCAAACAACTTACCTCTGAGTCTATTTTAAGACATACATTCTAGCACATCAAATGGGAAGAGCCTAGAACAGAGATGCAAGGCCAAGTTCTGCTACTATTTCAGGCTTTCTCTTGTGGAGAATTTAGATGTCAGTTACGAGCATCTTATAAATGATTTATGTTTTCCACAATCACTATTGATTAATTATGACCTACATTAGCATTCAAACAGAACCTTAGCATTATGACCCTTTAAGACTGTACACAGTCATTTCAGGTGAATTACTGGTATGATCCCACAGAATGCCAGTAAATAGAGAATCTCAACACAATAACTATTGAGGAAGTATAAAAACAAACAAAAAAGCCTAGCAATGAGTCACAAAGTCATGTTTGTGTAGATATTACTTTTAAGTGTATCACTTTGAAATTATTGATCCCTTCTGTTAATGGCTATTCTAGTATATGCCATTCAGCTCGTGAAAGCAAGAATCACTTAAGATCCACCTGCTGTCCTGGATATACTTATATCCATGATGATCTCTGCATCAGTCTATGTATTCTTTGAAACACATGTACAGAATGATACTAACATTATGACAATTTAACATCCCAGGGTAGGATCTTCCACCATCCTTTAAGTGGAAGAGTACATGGATATACAATGAGCAATACTGGGAAAGAGGGCATTATGCTGCCACAAAAGCATTTTGCAGCATGCAATCCAGTAAGCTTCTATAAAGTAGAGCTGCGATTGAAACTAAAGTAAGTTTTCGTCCCACTAACAAACTGCTGAAGATAATTAAAAATGACTTGATTATTTCTGCAAAAATAGCTCTTAACATAAAGGTGAAAAATATAGGTGGGTGGGGAAAAAAAAAAAAAGAAAAAAATGATCATGTAAGAAAAATCAATAACATTTTAGTTGCAAGTAGGAAAACCGAATGCCAACCTGTGTTTTCTTTCAATGAAAGAACGTAATAAAACAAGCTACTGTAATTGGTTATTAACAACATATTTTTCCATAAATGCTATTTATGTTTGCTTCCAATTACATTGCTAAAGTTGTGCAGAAAGACTTTATTTCATTAGATCCTGCTTATTTACAACTATACTCAACATTACTCATTAAACTGATGCACCATTAAGATAAGGGTATTTTTACCCTAGTCCTTTAAATCACTTTAATATCTATATAATTCCTTAGGACTAATTTAACAACTGATACAGCTGAAAATCTAGCCAGCTGAGCATCTTCATCCCTTTCATCTAAATCTAGTATCTCCAATGATTAATGAGAGAGTAGATTTGCATAAGAGTCCCATATAGCCCCATATAGCTATAAGCCTTCCTATTAACACAAAAGGGTTTATCACCTGTTGTTATCATTCCTTTGGGAACTTAGATGTTTTGCAAAGATTGTTCCCCCCACAAATCTTAAATAACCTTTATAAGAATTCTTTAAATACTAAAAATCAGGAGAGTAACAAATCACTCCTACTGAGAATACACCCTACTAATAAAAAGGGTATTAAAAGCTCACTAATAACAGAGGCTGTGACACCATATTTGAAAGTGATTTAAGTCTTCATTAGATATTTTTTGTTCCAAACAAAATTTTGAGGAAGTAATAGCTGCTGCTGAAACTAAAATTTACGAGGAATGGAGCCACATTTTCTGAATCCTTCCAACGATGCAGAGGACAAATTTCAGAAAGCAAAGCAGTGCTGACTAATTTTAGAGCCTCAAACCACAGTGCCAATGAGTATAGTACTTGTTAAAGCAGTCAGTAGTACTGCTAACCTGGCTAAACCCTATTAGGTACAAAGGCTGCAGAAATGAGCTGTTTAACTCAGGCTTATGATCAAAACTAACCAAAAGTTATGCATTCTTTAAAATCAGCTTTCCAGGACTTCTACTTTCTTCAGCTGTTATATCCAGCTACTGTCTCTTGTCTTAAACTGGACTTCTTTGTCAGTGTTGTCTTGTCATTACATACAGTTAACACCTCACATGATGGATCTACATTTCTTGACTAGGTATTAGAGCAGTCCCATAGTCATGAAGTTCAAAGGGAGCTTCCCCGGGCACTACAACAAGCACAGGAGTATTTTTCTGTTTTGAAGTTTTCATCCACTTATTTCTCAAAATATAAGATGCTTGGCATTATTTCTAAGATTAGGCTCTTAGTTTCATTAAAACATACCAAATTATTTTCTATCCCTCAATAAGACAGAAATGCCTCACCTAGGTAATGGCCTAGTAGCAATATGCCCATCATGGCTCCTTCACTTTTGCTTGGAGGAAGGAGCTGGTACTTCAAAGTAGTTAACAAGGCACACTGAGGAATTGTGGACTATATGCAGTTCTGAGCAAGTTAAAGACTGTTTTTAAGCTATACCAGAAAAGCCACTGGACCTTTGTGAAAGCTTGGCCACCTCTGTTCTAAAACATACACCCACATCCTTCCCTCTCACTGTAGATATTATTAAACAAAACTTTGACACATGCATGCACACACACAACAACCTCATGCGAACAAACCCACAGCAACCCAAGTGTACCATGATACTTTCATGATCCATTTCTTGGCCATGCAGATGTAATTAATCAATGTTACTACCCAGGGATAGATATATTATTATTGGTATAATCAATAGCGTTATTTTAGACACCTGGTTGCAAACAAATCAACACAATGTTGTTTTACATATAAGCAAAAAAATATTAGAAGTCATCCATAGCTCAAAAACAAACAAACTAAAACAAAGCAAAAACAACAACAACAACAACAAAAAACAGGAAAAGAAATAGAAAAGGAAACCTCAAAAGAAACCCTGCAATCTCCTGAGATACACACTTCTGGGCTTTGCTCAGTATTCCTAAATTAATATACCGAAGAGTTCTAACACCGTATGTCTATTATCCATTATCATCATTATGTCTAGCATCCATTATCAAAATCCATGCAAAAGCAGTAGGAATTTTTCTTAGTACTGAATTCTTTCAGCAATTAAACTTTTTTTTTTTTTTTTTAACAGCAAGCTGAATTACATTAGTGACCCAGCATTTGGCAAGTAATGCAACACATTGTGGAGTACTTGAATTATTCATAAGCTTGAAAAATACTATACTCCTTCCAAAAGGCAAAAAATAACCCCATGAATAATCATATCATACAGACAAAGGAGGTTATGAAAGTTAGCAGAAGTTTCCCTAATGTTTTGGTAGGTAAACAGGCAAAGCAACTAAATGCAAATTAAGCTTTGACCTCTCACTCTTTTTTTTTTCCTTTTAACCTTTTTCACTTAACTCAAACTTGGCTAGAATCATACATTGCCACTTTTTCCTCTCAGCTGAACAAATTATTACAATGTTATTAGTACATTGTCTTAATTTACACTAGTCTCCTATTATGCTGTATCACTGAACCTATGGCTGTCTCCAGTGTGCATAAAACTTTCTCCCTCAGGCTCAAAATCTTTTTCCTCTTATTTTTTTCACCTTGCCTTCTCACATTCTTTTAAGTTGGAAATATCATTCATCAATCTTCTCATAACAGACATCTTGTTCCTACCCCAGTGAAATACCTAAAACCCATGATCTGCCTAGCTCTCACTTCTTCTTTACTGTCTATACCTACCTGGCAATAGCTTTGCTCATCACTTTTTTTTTTCTTTTTCTCTCTTCTCTTGCAATATCTGTGCTGAACTTAAAAATTGTGATTCTGAAGTGCTTCAGTTCATACTTATTGATTTCATGCATTCAACTTTTCTTTGGGGAACATTCTCCCAACTACGATTTGACTGGCATTTTCCATTTCCTCCTTTCAGTCTTCCTTAAACCCATTCAGTTTGAGCACTAACTCGACTTAAGCAACAAAACAGAAGCCAAAGACTTCTTTTAAGAAATATCATAATATGAAATTGTAAATGTATTATTTTATTTTATTTGCATAAATTAGGCTAGATTAAAACTTGAATGAAAAAAAATCACATTGCTCCATTGAATATCTGCCTAACCCTATCTATATGCATTGTAAGTAAAAAGTTGAAGGTTTTGTGTATGGAAATAAGGAAAAAAATCCAGAGGTCTCAAAAATATTTGTTCTTCATATACACACATACATATATGCACAAGGTATAACAATAAATACACTAGCCTTGTTCCCATGATGGTTAAAGTAGCTGTTAATAACAAGATAAAAACTTTGTACTTGAGCAGAAACAAACAGTAAAATAATTTTTACCTCTAGGAATAAAATACAAACACAAAAAATGAGAAAGGGATCATACACAGTGAGGGTGGTGCAGAGGTGATAATGCAGCTTGATTATGCTGAAAATACTGAATGAAGGGATGAAGGTAAGATGGATAACAGATGAGGTAATCTCAGTTATGTTAATTATACAACTCAGAAGAAAAGCTCAAACAAATCCAGCTGACAGTGACAGTACAGCCTCTAGCTCAAATTCTGAAAGAACAAGAACATGATATTTCAGGTAGGAAGATCCCTATTTTGTCCTATATATATATATATTAGTAAGTAGAATAACTTAGAGTAGTGAAGTATGAGAGAAGAGCAATCTGAGCAACTGATGGCCGATAAGCATCAAGAATGTGTATGTTTTTAGAGGAAACTTTCAGAAAACATACATTTAAAGACAGGCAGGTCAAGGGAGGATTAAAAGGTGAATCACACTAGATCAAATCAATAGCTTTCTTCAAGGTTCTGTTTGTTGTTGTTTTTTGTTTGTTTTGCGTGGTCTTTTTGTTTGTTTGTTTTAAGACACTGGGAATGTGATAGACCTCACATATCTGAAGTTCAGAAAAGCATTTTCACAGAACACCAACATGGGAAATCATTACTCAATCTAGAGGAAATTAGGAGTAATACCAGGAATATTAGCTCAATAAGAAACTAACTAAAGGAAAAATGGAAGTGATTAGTGTTGAAAAGTTTCAGGCTAGAGGGAAGCTATTAAGAGAGTTTCTCAATGACCAGTCTTGGGAGCAATCTCGTTAAATATTTTCATAATGACCTTGGCAAAAGTATCAGTACTATACTGGTGAAATCTTATGATAATTCATTTCTTGGGAAGTAATCAATACTGAGGAGCATTAGGATATCCATATGAAAAGAACCTGATGACCTTGAGGACATGAATATTATTAAATGAAATGAAACTGTAAGACACTTACGGCAAGGCCATCTCCCTAAGGACTAATAAAAACATTTATTCTAAAAGCCAGAAGCTCATCAGTTGCAAACAACTGAGGTAGAAAAGGATCAATCCTAGGATTTAAGTATGAGCTGTTATTGTTATATGGACAATGCAATCCTAAACTGTATCAGACAAGATTTTTCTGGAGAGAAGGTAATACTGATATTATTGTACAAGATCTGGGGGAAATCTAATCACTGATATCTCTAATATGCCACAGAATCCTGCTCACTCATGTTAAAGCATGATAAGCTTAAATTGAAAGAGGTGCAGAAAAGAGCTGCCAACATGATCAGAGAAATGGAAAATCTATCTGACAAAAAGAGACTAAAAGTGCTTAAGCATATCTGGTATAGTGAAATGGAAAAGTATGAGAAAATATGCCAGGGAACTGAACAGTGATGGAGAAAAATAATTATGCAGTCTATGGGCCACAGCTGGCACAAGAAAGAATGAATATAAGATAGCTATGAATAAAGTTAGGCTGTAAATTAAAAAATAAAAAAAGTCTAAATATTAGAACAATAAGAATCTGGAACAGCCTTGGTATAAAAGAAATGGATGCAGCTCCTATCCTCTCCTCAGACTAACAACTAGGTGCATGGTGCTTTGGAAGCTCATAATATAGACCAATAGAAAGAGCTACTTGAAACAGTAAGGAGACGCAGCTGGCAACCCTACCAATCTTACATTTGCAAAATTCCTTGAACAGTAACCAGGATTTTTCATAAGTACTGATATCTTTTTACAGGATCGTGAACTGTTAGGTGACATTTTCATATACTTAAGTATCAACTCTGCCTTAAATAAAGCAAAATACCTAGGAAAGATGGCATCCAGTACCAGCCATGAAGAATCCAATTTCTCAGCTCTCAAATCTACAACTCACCCTCTTCTCAATACACATATATTCCTGCTTGTTTAAAGACATGCAGGCATGGCGATTTCCTTTGTCTGCTTTATATGACTTCAGATATAGTATAAAAGATGTATTTACTTGATGCAAACCAAATGAATATAGAAAAAGGAGCTTTCATAACACCACTGTGTACCTGTACTGCTCTTCCACTAACAGCCACTTTCCAGAACAGGCTCACACGTGCAATTTATTCCTAAGGAGGTAAGAACTGACAAAAGTCAAGTATTTATTTTTTGTAAAGAAAGAGTCTAATCTAACTAGATACATGAATTTAGACAGTTCAATTACCATAGACCCTTGTGAAGGGATATTTAAAGAGCAGTAACCTTTTCATTTGTCTAAAAGGAAATGACTGAGGATCAAGGAGAGGGGTGCGCTGAAAGAGGAATGTGTCAGTGAGATGTTGGCAGTGCCTTCTTTTATGATAAGGTCAAGACTCTTTACTGGGCCAAATGAAGAGCCAAGGAAAGCCATCATAGGAGGTGCCTTTTAAAGCTTAGTACTTAGTAATACAGCTGTTGACTGAACAGCATCCCAGCTAATCATCCTCTGCCCAGAATGTGGGCCATTACAGAAAAAGACACTTTTTCACACTCTATGTTTTGCATTGCCATATTGTTGGAGTGTTTACCAGAACATGCTTCTCAGATCTTCAGAAGCCTGACTGAAAGGGAAGTAAACTGCTTCATACTATCATTAGGCATTATTCTTTTAAGTCAACCGTGCACTTCCCAGCACAAGCACATGCCTTAGATTTAATTGCCTAATGCAATGATTATTGATAATGTATTTAAACTTATTTTAAATACACGCATAAGAAACCACCTATATCGAAACACAGATGGTGAGAAAATACACTATTAGCAAGCGATATTTAGAGCTTGTTTCTGGGCTAGCATAATGTGAGGAAAGGCAACGTTAACAGCAACATAAGAGAACACTTATTTTCTATATAGATAGAAAAGGAAAAATAAACAACTGTGTACAAATTTCATTCAGGAAACAATTTTCTGGTTGACTATATACAAGTATCTTCTGTGTCCAACACTGCCCTGCAATGAAAAGGTATTCAAATTTGTGCTTTTATTGTTATTATGACAGTTATTTTCCAATACTTCCTGACTACAGTGAAGTTACACAGGATTTATATGTGTTAAGGGGATAAAAGACTGCAGCTCAATGCCTTCAATTCAACCTGCTCTGAATAAAAAGTTGTTCATCCTCTTTTATCACCAAACTTGCAAAAAAACATTTGGACTTGGCTTACAGAGGCCTCCTAGAGGGTTTCATGGAGGCCTAGGATGCGTGTGCTGTGCTTAATGAAAGACATTCTGCTCTAGCAGGGTTCAAGGATATCTATTAACAGCTACACTGCAGTCACTGTGCTACTTGTGAAGAGAGCGCCATAAAGGTTCCTGTTTACACTCAATTGGCTTCATTTCTTCCACCCAAGATATGGCTTGCTCTGTGCCCATTGACATAAGTGGTGTCACGGGATGTATTGCTGTGCTTTTGCACTATTTAAGCGCAAAACCTACCATCATTCCCAATTTCTCTCCCTCTCTTGGGGGTATGAGTATAGAAAGAATCTGATGAATTATCATTTTTGTGACCTCATTTGAGAGCTGAAAATACAGATCATATTTTTATGGAGCCTTCCAGAATTCACTTTCTGTTCATTCATTTTTTCAGTATTTGCTCTGAACTCTACCTTCAAGGTAATTCACATCTCACCATCAACCATCTTGAAAAGCTGTTTTGCTATATATGTGCTATATATGACTTTGATCCTAGATCCCTAGAAACACAGAATGATTAAAAAAATCACTTTGATAACTGAACCCCAAATTTACATTTAAATGAGATGTTTCTTGAAAAAATAACTATTCCATGTTGCTCTAAAACTATTAAAATGTTCAGTTTTAGAGCTTGCCTTCTTTTATGTAGCTCTTGAGTATTAACTTTGATCAATGCTCAGATGTTCCATTTATTCAAATGTGTCATTTCATCTGCAGGATTTGTACTTGTTTAGCATTGCAGTTTCATCAAGATCTCTTAGATAAGCTTGAAGAAAAGGTGTTGGATTATTATAATCTTAAGTAAAATAAACTCAGTGATTTCCCTAGAAATCCTTAGAGCAGTAGCACTGAGCAAAATTAATGGAGAACTGCATTTACTTTTGTTGTCACTTAAGTGTTTTCTCTTGTTCTCTTTTATTTCTAGCAGTTTCTAATCAGCTAATTGGTTTTGTCATTATTAGGCTCTGCAACAGCAGTCTACCTAGCAAACTATACAAAGAGAGCAGCTGCTCGCATCATGTTGCTGTACATTGCTTCACTTCCTGAACAAGATTTATCTCCCTGGTCCAATCTGTCATATAATTTTGAGGGAAAAAAATTAAAAATTGCTGGTTTACTAAGAAAAATGTGTAGATCATAAAAGTAGAACACTTTCCAGTGAGTGTGGAAACACTGCGAATGTGTTGAGTATTCACATTTTTCCTAGGATGGTGGGAAACTAATTTGTTTTTTTCCTGTGCTGGTTAAATAGATGATGTTGTTATCTCAGGTGACATGTCAGCAGAAAGCTAACACGCAGTAGAGGCAGTACACAATACTAATGAAACACTCCAGAGGCAAATCTGGTACACTGTCACTAATTCAAAGTTTATGGTAGGTTTTCTTATCAGTGAAGCCACCTTTTCCAATTTCTCTTTCTCTACCTGCTTTATCCGCATTAAGCTCAAAGGAGCAAGAAAGCTCTTGGACATGGCTTGCTGAATATTGGCATGATTAATACCTGCTCCCTGACAGCTGTTTGAATTGAGGTACTCTCTTATTGTAAACAGCCTGGACTGTGCTCATACTGAGGCTTGGCTTCTGAGGAAGGACCTCTCATACACAGAAGAGGATGGCAGAAGAGAGGGGCTGCAAAACCATTTTCCACACTCACCCTACTTTCTACAATAGCTTTTGTGTCACAAAAATAGTCAATGTAGTCACAATCAGGATTACAGCGTCAAGGATTTTTAAATAATGTTAATTCTGAACTAGCATCTGATGCCAACAATTTATTCCATATTCAAAAAGGTGGCGTTTACTTGGCCATCAAGAGGCAGCTCCAGCTGAAACACAAATGGGGTCCCGCTGATTATGCATGACAGCACAAATGCCAATAATTAAAACAGTTTTCAAAGAAAAAAAATGCTTCAACTAATTGCAGGTCTGTGGCCTGAGGGTCACTGAAGATTTCTAAACAAATCTAAATTGCCTTTTTAATTTAGCCATCATAGCATCTCCATGATAAAAGGCAACTATTGTTGCCGTCTTCCAGGGGAGATTGATAGAAAAAGGTGATGGCATGAGGGGAGCAGATAATGTATTATACTAATCCCTAGTATTTATAAGCTAGTTTGCTTTTGTTCTGTCACATCTCTATTCACCCGTCCATCCTCTTCTATTCTCTATGGTAATTGGTTGCTGTTCACCACAAACTGGAGACATCTATCACCATGGCTTCACTAAAATTTAGATGGAACCCATAAATACCTAGGATAATGTTTGTAAACAACCCACAAGATCAAGTTTAGCTCTGTTGTTACAACTGAATTTGATGTGTGGTGTTCACATCAGAACTCACGTGAAACATCCAACTTGAATTACCAGTGCTCACCTCTAAGAGTACCTTCACATGACAGAAAAACAAAACCAACACACCAACAAAAAACTATTTTTAAGGAAAGCTTGCATTAATTAAAGCAATTGACAGCATTTGGCCCTAAAATATAGTCTCTCAGCCATACAACTACAATCTTGATTTGATTTTTGTTCCAAAAAGCTGCTGCTGTGTGCTGGTGCCTGGCTTTCCATGATAAAAACAAGACTGATTTTCAGTGGCCCTGAAAAGCCAATTCTCTTTAGGGAAAAAATGTTTCTTCCTACAGCACCTCCTTTTCCTCTCACCATAAATGTCATGTGCACACTTCAGGAGCACAAGACACCTTCCTGTTTTCTGCTGAATACTGTTTTTTGCTCAATTTCTAATCAACCATTTGTTTATGGAGAAGCAAAACCACACAAAGAGAGCAGCTGTTCCCTTGCTGTTGCAAACACGCAGCAAATGCTGTTGCAGGCACAAGCCAGAAGTGGCTGCTAACACAGATTAAGGCTTCTTTGCACCCCAAACTAAGTACCTCTCATCCTATGGCATAAGCAACTGAAGTCCCATCATCAGTTTAATATAGGTTTTAATCTCATGAAAACCCAAAACATTCTGAAGATACTACTTTCTAATAATAGTATGATCAAAAGACACAGAGGATGTTTTAAAAAATAATAATAAATTTATTTTTATAATATTTTACAAGTTTTGTACCAGAGTATTATAAGCACCGAAACATTTGGCAACAGAATATAATTATCAAAATTAGATGTGTATCTACGGTAGATATATCCACTAAGGTATGCAAAAATAGTGTTTTCTAAATCACAGGTCAATGGTAGAAGGCATACTTAGTACTGAACACAAAAAAAGGATAGTTCAAAATTAAAAAAAACATCTAGGCTGATACTCCTTCATCTCATTACACCTTGTAACACTTGGAGAGTTTTTAAATAGGCCATACCTGTTAAATGTGATTTCTTTAATGTTCTAATTCTGGGGAAAGGAAACGGGGGGTAGGGGAGAGGCAGGGAATCAGGTTTACATGAAAGTGCTTAAACACATATGGTTCTCAAACGGGTTCTCAATGGAAGCTGTTGGTATGCTGATTCTTTGAAATACCTCCAGCTGAGCATACTAAAACACAGAACCGCAAATACAAAGTCAATGATTTCAAGGGAAGTTTCAATGTTTTAGAAAGGGTTTCCAGGGATTTTCAAATGAAATAACTTATTCCCTCCCAAGAAAGAACCTGCCTTTCCATACTTTGCTTCAGTGAAGATCCCTTGTGTCAGCAGAGCTCTGTGACAGAGATATGGCCATATGGATTAATTTGAGGTATCTCAGTCCAAACCTCTACTGCTCAAGAAATTCAAGATTCATACAGCTATTCAGTTCTCAAGGAACACATATGATCCTCCATTGAAAAAAAAAAAAAAAAATGCGAAAGACGAGAACAGTGTTTGTGAAAATAGTTTTTGTTTTTTGAAATACCACCAGAGATGAACTACTGACTTGGATACCTTCTAATTTTTTCCTCAATACTTCAACTGGGTTTAAAATAAATACTATTTTTGTTTACAAGGAAGCTTTTTATACCGCATGTTTTACAATGAAGTTTATCTAGAATGAGTAAAAAACAGATAATCATGTTGCCACCCTGAAAATTGCAAAGAAATTATCTAATAATAGCTGTGGTTTGTATTAGTGTGCAAAACAATGACTAGAACAAATTAGGTAGATTTTAACAAGAATTTAAGCATATTCTACAGTGATTTATACACATTGTAATCTAGTCATCAACAGAAATTATTTGAACAGTATGTGGCCTTTTCTTAATTCAGTTTATTTGATAGCTGTAGATCATCCAAGTTACATACATATTAAATATACATAAGTAGAAAGCAAGATATTGAACAGCAAAACGTCAAGTTAAATCACAATAAAAATCCACTGCAAGACTCAAATCCAGATGCATTTTGAATTTAATAAAGTAACTATACATTGTTACCTACGTAATTGCTGTTACTGGTAATTGCAGTGAAGTATAAATTAAAATAACCCGTTTCACTGAGAAAACACAGACTTGATATTCTTCAGAGTATTTTGTACCTAGAAAAAAATCAGTCACCTATACAATTATATATCCCCAGATATCACAAATAGAAAGCAGTTTTGCTAATTGCTAGCACTTAGATTTTCGGTATGTAGAGCAAACCTGTACTTAAACTTCTATTTATAGAGTAATTACACATGAGAAGGCTGTAATTGCGCCCATCTAGCACAGCGTGGTCGACGTCCTGGTGGCACACTGTGCCTGCATCCTGTGCAGTCAGGGGTTGGCCCTGGTGCCACCAGCAGGGTCCCCATGGTGGGTGCTCGCCACATGAATGTTGCGGGAGGCCCCGAGAGACACAACCAGATCTGGCTGTGGTTGGAAAGCACCTCATCCACCCAGAAAGCTGTCCTGCCCCTGGGAGGCCTCTGGTGATGCTCTGGGAACAGCTGCGGGATGTCGAGTGGGTGCCCCCGGCCTACTCCCCCTGCTCGTGCCCCTGGCAGCAGGAAGGAGCCCAAAACAGACATTCACAGCTCTGCCCCATCCTCCCCACCCTCTCTTTGGTTCTCACAACAAAGGCACAGGCCCATCATCTTCAGAGGCAGAAAATATCATTTTTATCTACATATTAGAAAGTCTTGAGTGGCTCTTTATGAGACTAAAATTACAATTTTTCCCATTTCCACTAGCTGATAAAGTGAAGGAGAGAATCAGTCCCCTAAAGCAAATGATACTATGCCACCTTCAGTGCGAGGGATATACATAAAATCTAAAATGCTTTCTATCTGAGCGAGAATATAAATAAAATTATGCTAAGTATATGCTCGTGACACAAAGTAATTTTTGGTGATAATTTCTGTGTGGGAATGTTGCCTAGGCAATAGCCTGTAGGGTAAGGACACAGAACTAAAAAGCCTTCCTGGAAAAGGTAAGAAAAAAGTATGATAATTTAGAGTTGGACGAAGTTTACTGAGTTGCTGGAACTGTTCCTGTTAAGCTGTAATCTGGTCTGGCTGTCATTCTTGCTCTGGTACGAATTTTGCACAAAGACTGAAAAAAACAGCAGTATGTTCTCTCTGTCTCATACCATGTATTTATCTTGCCCAAATTTCTCTGAGAACCACCATTCTTAGCTATGGAAAAGTCATGTTTCTTTTTTCCTGGAGTTTCTTAATGAAATGTAACAATAAACAAACATTTTCTGAAATATTCTCTTCACTCCTCATACATAAATCCCTTCCTAAAATCTAGTTAGCCTAAATCTGTCTCTGCTAAGAGAATCATACCCACTGCCTATATAACCCAGCAGGCAAACAAGCACAAGCCAGGAGCATCCACATATACTAACAAGATGAGATGTTTTAGACAAACGTTACTTGCTTGTTAAAGAAAATATGCAAGTGGGTCAAGTGATTAGCTTTTTAGAGAAGTTACAAAAGAGGTACTCTACTTCAACCTCTGTTATTCCATCAAAATAATCACTCAAGTTTAATGAAATATTTGAACTCTTTAAAACATTTAGGCCATTTCATTATTATTTAAGACTGAAAATGATGGGGAAGAGGAGCAGCTTTAAATCTGAGAAAGATTATATAATAGGTCAACCTCAGTAATAAACAAAACTATGTACACTGACCATTATCTAACTTTAGCTATAACAAGTCTTAACAGGCATAGACATATGATGCATTAAAATACTAATCGCATTTATGCTTTTTTGAAATACAATATATATATGAAATTATTGACAGTCCAGTGACCTCTCTTGAAAAGGCTGTATTTTTCTGATTCTACTATTTTTATAAAAAGAATTTCATTAATTGGAAAACCAATACAAAATGCATACTATTAAAAAAATAATACTAAATAAAACACTCCACAGCTATTTTCTAAGCAGAACGGAAGGGTGGTAAAGAGCAGGAATCAGTAAATGAACATGTAGACATGAGCACTTGAGGTTCCCTTTACAGTCAGAAAGGAAGAAACAAATTTAGAGGATGGCTCTTTTTGCTTACTTCAGGAATCTACTCTAGGTTAAGATGAACTGTCTTTAGTCAGTTTTAAGTGAATGTTTCTCTCTCCTGACTACAAAAACAGATGTTAGATAATGTTCTGATGGTTATAACTGTACGTATCTAGAAGGCCAGTAAGCTGAATTCCACCCAGTTTCCAGATGCTAGCAAAAAAAATAAATAAAAAAAACAGAAGTTAAATCTGGTAAGTAGAACTTGCTTAGCTTAGAGAGCAAGATTTAGGTGCAATAAGATAAAAGGAAAGAGAGAAAATGTCTTCCCTGTTCACCCAGGTCAGAACACAGAGTAGTTAAATCACAGCCATGCAGACTGAGGACAGGCTTCCTAGCGGTCAGTTAGTTGTTGTCGATGCCTAAGCAGACACCATAAAGACGCCTGTGAAATCTCCACACCCCAAAGTTTTGCTAAAAGACTTGACACCTCTTGGAAATGATTCCTGTTTAACATGTAGTTGACAGAATGGAAAAATTCTTAATAATCCCTCCACCTTAGAAGTGGTACCTGGCTGATCACTTCAATATCCGTCTTGCATACACATCTATCCTTAGGTACTTTTAAAAGCCCACCGGCCACCAGGAATCACTGTCACCCAAGCCTGGTAGCACCATTCCAGCAGAAAAGCTGAGGGTCCACAAATGCGTAACACATACAACATTTTTTTTTCCTCTGTTCCGTGTCAGAAACAAAGGCAGCATGCCTAATTTCATTATGGTGTTGCAAATTAGCCTCCTTTAACCTAGCAACAGTCATTTGGCACAGTGGCTTAGTTTTCCATTAACTTCACTAATCATATTCCAAGTCCCAGTAATGATTTAATACCTTGTGTTCACTGCCAGTGCCACTGCTGCCAGCATTTTACCTGCCCTTCTCCCTCTCACAACCCCCTATCAGCATCACACAACCACATCAACACGGGGCCCTTAGCAGTGCTCTCACCACCACTAGTACCTCCCTGTGTCCCTCACCCTCACAAAAGATATCAAGTCTCCTTGCGTCAGTAACTGTGCCCTCAGCTCCAGGAGCATGGAAAGTCCTTATCTATGGACATGAGAGGCATTAGTTTCTCTTTGTTTCCTCTGTGCCAATAAATTTTCATAAACCACATAAATTTGCTATGCTTACCCCCCTACCAAAACAAAATATCATTTCTAACTGGAAATTCAGAAAATTTCTGCAAGTTCCAAAAATTTTCTATTTTATCTGAAAATTCTGTAAAAAGCAGTGCTTTCCCATGAACAAAACTAAAACAAATAAACAAAAACACAAACAAAGCAAACAAACAAACAAAAGCTTTGGTATCTGCTCAGTAGTATTTTTCAGGGAAATTTTGCAATCCATTTTTTCCAATGTAGAAGGAATTAACTGTCTCTTCTCTTATGCTGGAAAGGTGCATTGACCCTCAACAATAACCCAAACCCACACATCCTCCTTATGCATCCTTTTTTCTCCTTCCATCTTTTCAGCCTACTGTGGTATTTTTTCTTTACCTTTACTTCCTTTTTTTTCCAGCACTCATGTCCAACACTATCTTTAAAGATACTTCTTACGCTACTACTGCTGTTACAGATGAGTGAAGCTGTTAGTGAAAAATGACAACAAGAAAACATTTTAAGTATTCTGGAACTAATCACCCTTTGGGGGGAATTTGGTTATGTACAACTGTGTGACGATACCTTACAGATTACAGATTGCATATCCTTTTTACTACTTCGACTAGACACCTAAACCACACAGATACAATTTCTTATTGAACTACTAGCCTATACTAGTGTTACACCTTGTAAAGGAGAGAGACACTGCCAAGATTTTTTTTTTTTACTTCCTACTTCTATAATTCAGTCTACCTCTTCAAACTCCCCAGGTTTTAAAATAGCTTGAGTGCTTTTGCAACAGAAGTGGAAAATGAATGTATTGGCCATCTCAAATTTTCCATTAAACTTCCTTTTGACACTTGAATTAACTGAATTTGGTAACTGTTGTGTATGTTGCCTGTGTCTCTTTATGTGGAATTTTTATACAGTGCTTGCTATAGGAATGAAGTGCACATTTCCTTCTGCCCCCTTAACATTAGCTGTGGTTGCTGGTTTTCCCTACGTCCCTGATGGAGATAGAAGGAACACTTAATGGTCCTTCTCCTGGCATTTATGCTGTTATATTCAAAATGGGACCAACGTGCAACCAACTGGTAGCAAAAAATCTTCCCATATCATGGTCAAAATTAGTCTCAGATGAGACTGAGTGCCTTAAAATAAACTGTAACAACTAATCTGAACCTGTTTTAAGCAAACACCAGTAGTCATTGTCCTAATTTAAATAAATTATTATTTCCCACCCTGTCAGTACACTAAAACAAGCACAGAGAAAAAATCCAGTAGAAACTTTCTTCATGTACAGAAAATAATGGAAATGGCAAATGTGTTAGAACAATTCTGAACACTGTGCATTTCATTAAGTCTTGATAGGTCAAATCTGAAAGGAGAGCACACTGAAGTCTGAAAGACTTTAAGCTAATATTTGAAATCTCTTTGATAAGTAAGTATTTCAACCTTTCCTTTAAGTTCTTAGTCAAGTTTCTACAAGAAAGCATAAAAGTACGCTTTACTGCTTACAAACTCAGCGTAAAACATGCTCTTAAGTACAAATTCTGTACATGTGCACTGGAGGGAAACCAGAGTGAATGGGAATACATCACTGTTGTTACTGGTAGGGACAGAATATGGCTGCATCTTCTTGCCCATGCTCAAATGTGTAGCATGGCTGTTGTAGGTATCAGACCTCTTCACAGAACAGTGACAATCAATAGCATATCCAGGATGAAGCTAGAACCCAACGAGGTTCGAGAAGACCAAGTGCACAGTGCTGAAGCTGAGTTGGAGCAATCCTGGACATGAGGGCAGACTGGGTGAAGAACTCATTGAGAGCAGCCCTACAGAGAGGGACTTGGGGGTTCTGGTGTATGAAAAGCTTGACATGAGTCAGCAGTGTGTGCTTGTAGCCCAGAAGGTCAACTGCAGCCTGGGCTGCATCAACAGAGGTGTGGCCAGCAGGTCAAGGGAGGTGATTGTGTTCCTCTGCTCTGCCCTTGCGAGGCCTCACTTGGAGCGCTGCATCCAGCTCTGCGGCCCCCAGCACAAGAAGGACATAGACGTATTAGAAAGAGTCCAGAGGAGGTCCACAAAGATGATCAAGTGGCTGGAGCATCCCTCCTATGAAGAGAGGCTGAGAGAGCTGGGGTTGTTCAATCTGAAGAAGAGAAGGCCTTGTTGAGTCCTCATTAATACTTAAGGGGGACTTATAAAAAAGATGGAGAGCAACTTTTTACTTGGTCAGATAATGACTGGACAAGGGGGAATGGCTCTAAACTAGAACAGGGGGAGATTTAGACTAGATGTTAGGAAGAAGTTCTTAATTATGAGGGTGGTGAGGCACTGGCACAGGTTGCCCAGAGAAGCTGTGGATGCCCCATCTGTTGGAAGTGTTCAAGGCAGGTGTCCCTGCCCATTGCAGGGGGGTTGGAACTGGGTGTTCATTAAGGTCGCTTTCAACCCAAGCCCAGCCCATGATCAGCCCAGCTCATGCCCAGCTATTTAAGATGCAAGTGAGTAAGGAAGTAGAAGAATTTGCACACCCATACAGAGAACAGTGTACCTGTGTTTAAACAAACAAACAAAAAAAAAACATTGCAAGAAGACTTGATTATGTGAAAAAATAATAAAGCCTGAAAAAATAAACACACATTGTTAGTATACTACTCCTAAAAATTAGGTGAGCATTTATAGAAAACTGATGGAGCTTTCAAGATACAGAACTCTCTGGCACAGAGTAATTCAGATGTCCTTTTCTGAAGTATCTAACTCCATGACTTTCAGCAATTTTGCATCATTACACACCAGTCTCACTGAAAGACTACCCAGAAGACTGGAAAAGTCAGATCTCTGTTTTGTGCAGTTATTGGTTAGGTTAATTTGTTTTCTCAGTCACTTCAACATGGTGATGTGATAACTGATCTTTACTGAGCGCTGTGAAAAAGCAGTAGGAATCAACTAGTCAGGTTCTCTTTTCCTGATGGCACCTTTTGTATTGACTCTAAGGCTGGAATAATAGGAAGCTAAGATCACAGTCCTGCACCATCTGATAAACTGCAGGGCTTTTTGGTAGATGTTGTCGAGCTTTTTTCCTAGCAATACTAGTAAGGACTATGATGTTTACAAGCAAGTCATTGGCTTCTGAAGCAGAAAGGAGGGGTTGCTCCACAGGGGAGTTTTCCCTAGAGGAAAAAGAGAAAAACACAAGACAGAGATTTGGCAGCAGCATGCACTAGACAAGGGACCTTCAGTGGACAGGTGATACAAAGAGGCTAGCTGCAGCCTTGCAGATGGTTTTTTCAGTGTCTACTTCTACAGTCATTGTCAAGGAAAGATAATAGACAGGAGAAGCTGTAGCTACTAAAAAAATATTGACTTAGGCATAAATACAAGTCACAGCAAAGCCACACTTCATAAATTTATATACAAGCACAAAGAGATGGGAAAACGGAGAGAAAAATATAGTTGACATTTCTAGAGAAATGAACCACTAAAGAAGCAATTAAAAGCCTCAGTTTGAAAGAATATTATCAAACAAACATATAGTCATGAAAGTAATTAAAAGCATTTGATTACTTCATATTAGGCAGAGCTAATCAAGCTTGTTCACAATCAAAGTGTGTTCTACTCATTTTAAAAGTAACTATAAAAATATCGAAACAAATAAAGCACAGGATTCATGGCAATGTTGTAACTTCAACCTGGATAAAATCTACACAAGTATACCATATCCACACCGGTCCCTTGCACTCTGTATCTGCTGCATCAGAAGGATGAAAGAGCATCTGCTTATCAACAACCCAGCTACTTACGTCCCAGGGAGGCTGCTTCAAGTAGGTCAGGGATGTGGATGGGAATGTGTGGATCTGTATTTCTGTACTACTCGTGCATCTACGGAGAGCAGCTGGCATTCCTGCCCATAGGCAACTGTGGTACAACAGACTGCACCCATCAAAGAAGGGTGAGGAGACTTCTGCATACACAACTGGCTAGGGATCATTTCAGTCCTCAGCAAAGGAATACTATTGTTAATAGGAATGAAAGCAAACCAAAGCATTTTTGCTCCTCCCAGCCCACTCCTTATTAAAGCTTCGATTAAAATAAATGCTCATTTAATGATGGTCGGCAAAAAGAGGGAAGAAATAATACAGCTGTACAATACAGAGGAATGCACCATAGGCCTGACATACCAATCTTTCTTTGTCCATCTTTATACAGTTAGTGACATGACACTGATGTTATGATTTACTCTGGTAAATCTGGAGTAAAAAACGGGGGGGAGGGGAAGAAAAGCAGTGCATTTTTGAGGGAAATTCTTTGCTATACTACCTAGTATTCCTAAAAGGCAGGAATGTGTGTGTTGGCTTATATACAAAAGTAGCAGTAACTCACTCTCCAGTGGCATTCAACAGTCAATCTCAAAACATTGTACCAGGGAGAAAGCACTACTTTCTCAATGACACAGATGGAGACCATGAATAATTTGCCAAGGGTCAGCACAGGCCAAGGGTAGAGCTGGGATTGTAACTCGAGTCTTTTGAGCACCAGCCTGGTACACTAACAGATCAAACTAGATCGAAACAAGCAGCAAGCATTCTCTTTTGTCATGTAACATCTGAAAGCATTATAGACATTGAATATACATGATGAATCACATTATAATACCTAAGAAATGTAACAAAAACAATCATTTATTATTGACTTGACAGTTATTATAGTCTGAATTTTAAAACAAATACAGTTTCCTATTTGAAACAATTCACAGAAGAGTCTGAAGGATGAAGAATTCTAGTTTATTCAGATTTTTGGGTACAAAAATTCTCTGATCAACTAAGGAATTTCATTTCCACTTAAGAAATCGAAAACACTAGACTGACATCTTATTTCAAAAAAAAAACAAAACAAACAAACAAAAACACAACAACAATAACAACAACAAAAACTACAAAACACCAACAGTAGGAGCTCCTTGAGGGCTACTTAAATTCACATTCATTTTTTCAGCAAACATATTGATGTTATTATTTGAAAGATTTTGGAATACAAAACAAGGCTGGGTCACTCTCCTTTTGTACCTACAATTAATATAAATTTGAAGAAAGTGTTACTGTTGCGATACTTGATGTTTATGATTACAAGTTGCTTTGCTGGCATGAACCAACATGTCAATACTCTTCTAGTCAAACTTACAGTCTATCCCCTCTTTTAATACTTCCCTTCCTACTATACAATCAGAGCATAGCATAGACAGCGGGGAAACAGCCTACTATGACAAATACAGGTCAGCTTAAATATTACACATAAAAATTGTTTATTCTGGGTATTGCCACCCATATTCAGGGAAACAATATATATATTTTGTTGTTGTTGTTGTTTTTTTTTTGGTGTAGATTAATAATGCACAGCCAAATTTATTAAATTAAATAATCACAGTTATTAGAAACAAAATTCTTACGTATAGATTAATTGTAATACTTAATGCAGCCTTTCTGAAAGCTTCGACTCACTGTTTTTATTGCATATCCTTCACCATACCGGGACTGCAATGGAATTTAAGACATTAGCTATGGGGAAAAGCTCCATTTTTCATTCACAGGAGAAGTCACAAGTAGCTATTTTTTCCACTCTAGATTTTTACCCGCAAGTTCTGTGCCTGCTTAGCAAATTACATTACAGCTGGTATAAGAAGGAACAGAAGGTATTTCATTTGTTCCTTCCTTTGCCTCTGTCCCAGTGCCATCGTACCCTGAGAAGAAAGATGAAGGGTGTCAGTCATTTTAAATCCCAGATCATCCCAAACTGGTGAATGCTCATCACACTTTCTGACAATGAGAAACTAGTAGTGACCTACATACATTTGTTACTGAATTAATCAAAATTATTAATGTATAAAGGCATATAAATCAAAGTTGAATGAACAAGGGGATTCTACAGCAGCAGACACTAAAAACTCAAGTGGTTTGATGAGCACAGAGCAATCTAACAAGGGGGTGCGGGCTGAAAAGAAGCCTCGTCTCTCTCCTTCCCCTCCTCCTGGCCATACGCCCCCTCTTCCTTGTCTCTTTCTGTAAGCCAAGCTGACCACCCTAACATGGGTGAAGTGGGATTGCTACTTTGCCTAGTCAGTTTTCCATGCAATCAGTGAGCTGAATCAGTTCTTGGTAAGTACCATCCCCATTCCCACTGCGAATTGGGAGGAAAGAAAAGGCAGATATGATGAACAGAAACCTCTGCGCAGGCAGTGCATTGTCTGGAATCCCACCCCAAATCACTAAAAGGAGCGATGGGGAGAGTATTATCTCTCATCGAGTTGATGAATTGTTAACTGTTTAATCAATACAGAAAGTAACACTGTGTCTAACAAAGAGACATTTATGTCTTCAAAGGAACAGAAGGATCTTTATTGTAGTTAAGAAATATGCTGATTACAAAAGAAACAGACAAGTTTTGGGAGAAAGTATCAATCTGCATTGATCCCTTGAAGGATTTCTAGGAGGAAGTTAATCAGAAAGACAGACGCAGTCTGTGGTTACAGAAATACAGCATTTCTTGCCAGGCAAGGAGCTCAGAAGTCTACAGCAAGTCTGCTGGATGAAGGGGGTATGGGGTGAAGGAGAGGGAGTAGAGAGGAACAGGGAGAGAAGAGGAAGAGAGCTTTCCAATTTAATTTTAATAATGAGACCTAGTATCACATATCTTCCATTTCTTCTTTCACACCTTTTATAAATATTTTATAGACATCTTATAAGCATTTCACACCCAGGTCTCCAGCTTATATTCTTCAAATAGCTAAATGATAAAGGAGTGCATGCACCCACACACATGCTGCAAAGCATATGTGGAGAATTGGCATTAAACTGGTCTGGAAGAATTGTTGGTACAAAATGGTGATAACTTCAGGACTCCTTGGCATGCAGTGTGCCAAACCTGTGAAGGTCTCCAGGAAATTTTCCATGTACGGTCTATCTTCTGCATGTTCTGCAGTCTCACCAAAAGCCTGTTATGATTTTGCAAGTGACTGGATTGTACTGTAAAGGGAAGCCGCTTGATGGGTCTCTCAGCCTACACAGGATGAGCAAGAGGAGCAGAGACTGACTTTGTGAACTGTGACACTAGCAACAGTTTTTAGCTGTAAAAGTATTCTGCATCATTCCTCTGATTATTTAAGAAGTTGTTCAGCAGCTGCATTTTTAGGAAATGAAATAGTAACAGCATAATAGGTGCAAAAAACTAAATGCTGTAACATCAAAATATAAAATAAAACTGTTGTATGTATTTGCTTTCTCCTTTGTATTCGTAAGCTACCCATGATATTGGTTGTGTATAACAAAAAAAGCAATTGGATTATGTTAATGAGTCCCTTTTGAAAAGCACAGACTGTTCTGTGAACTCTAAATATAATAAATTGCCATTTCAAAAAGAATAAAGGCTGTTGCATCAGCTAAATATCACGGAATCCACCTTACTACAATTTGCACAGTAGAAGTTGTTTGAAAGACTATAGCAGGAATTATTAGTATTGGTTTCTATTGTAATTTTACAAGTGTGAAAAAGAGATGACAAACTAGGAACTTGTCAAGACTGCTGAAATACTTACTTTACATCAATAACTTCCTCAGAAGTTCATACACTGAAAAATTGGACTTACTGAAATCATTAGTCTCCAGCGTGACATACTGTTTACGTTATACTGTGTTCAGTTTGAATCCCAGATAGACTCAACTGCCTCCTACATAATGCAACTGTCCTGGAATAAAAGGACTTTTTTTTCCTTTCAGGCATTAAATGTAGGAACGATAGAAGCAGGCAACATGTCTCTAGTGCAGCATTTTGGCTCTATTAGTTAAAGTGTTGTATTCCTTAAGTATACATTAGAGGATAGATGTGCACATAAAATACCATATGTCAGTTTCAAAGCTATAATTTACATAGTTATTTAAACTTATGCAAATGAGGACATTAAAGCTGAGACACACACCAATAAAAGGAAATTATAAGTTAAAGCTGCCACATCGTCCTTAACTTCCTGCAAGTGACTAGGTATAGCAGAACATATGGCATGTACGCTCTCCCACTGCTCCTGCCACTCCTGAGAGAAGGCCATATGTGCTGCATTACCTAGGCACAACAGGGCAAGTTCGGAACACACGGTAGCCTTACCTCCCTGTTTAACTCTTAAGAATTACTTCCAGATAGTTGCAAGCTTCTTAAGCAGTGACCCTGTTATCTTCACCCATTAGTTCCATGCTTTCCAACAGCAGAAAGGAGAAAAAACAACCAACCAACCAAAAACAACAAAAATGCACACACAAAAAGTTCATGGCTTCTTTCAAATGCAGCAGATTAGATATATAGGTCTCATCACCACACTCTACCACACAGCTCCTCATGAATCCATCTACAAGAACAGAGCTGCTATTTAAAAAAAAAAAAAAAAAAAAAGATTCAAGGTTCCTGAGACTGCTTATTTCTCTCAGCATTAAATTGTCATAAACTGCAAAGCTTTACAAGACATCTTAATTCAGTCCTATAAATCTTACTCGAACATATTTGAAAACAAATAGGCTGACAAATGGTATTCGTTACTGTCACTGTCTGCTAGAAAGTTAGAGTTACATGACAAAGAAAGTAGTTGATGTAGAAGCGGTATCTTTTAAATAAGAAAGTCACCGTAGACTTCATAACAATAACTCCACCTAGCCACTTTTTCCCCGAAGTGGAAAAGCAGGCGCATCGTTTCCATGAACCTTCCCCTTTCCCACATCGTGACGTGAGACACTGCTAAAAGGATCACACGCATCAGGGGAGGAAGGGGAGGGGAGCAGTCTGAGGGCACGTAGTATGCCTGCATACACGTATCTACTAGTGACACATGACAGAAACCAGGGCTTACAGCTGCTCACTCTGCCAAATGCTCTGCTGTGCTTAGAATATTGCTGCTGTTCAATTCGGAATGCACAAAACTGGAGCCTTGATGCAGTGAGGGTTGGCGGACCTGGATTAACCAAACCCCTGACAGATTGAGATTTGTGCCTCTGTATTTTATATTACACTGTGTAAGCATCCACAGGATACATGCCCAACAAAGTAGCCCGGCATAAAAACCAGCTATTTAATACATGTTTGAAAATGCTGTTGCTGATGGCTCTCCAGAAGTATGGACTTGGTGTAAATTATCTCAAGGTCACTGAAACTCTGTGCAAGTTAATTAGGCCTGAGGCTACCATTATTTCAAACAATTGAGGCCTCAGCAATATCAGCTTTATTTATCAGCTTTTGCAAAGTTTTTGTTGCAAGAAGGAGACAAAACCAAGAGGGACAAATAAATATTCCTTACTCATCCTGCTTGCCTCAGTTTTGAGGAACATCCTCGCAGTTGAAAAACTAAAACTGAAAAAGGATGTAATGTTGCTAGGATCTCCAAGAGCCACTGCCTTGGGGATGTTCCTGCAAAACTGCACAACTGCTAGCATGGAAAAAAAAAAAATTTAAACATACATAACAGAACAGTGCTGAAGGTTAATCTCCAAAAATTTTATGACTGCACTGAGAAAATGAAGAGGAGCTCCAGATGCCACTGTGAGCTGTTATCTGAACTTTAAAAAGGGTTTAGAAATGGTAGCGATTGGTATACGTCAACTCACTTTTGTCTTGTAAACAACAAACGAAGTCATTTTACTACTGTTCTTTTCTTGAGGCATAGCTCAGAGAAGCTGCATCCTTCCAGTATACACATCCTGTTTGATCGTATTTGATGTCAGCCTAAAGCAACCCAGTTAATAAGTGAGGTTATTTTAAAGTTGCATTCTCAGAGTAGATAAAAGTATATTATGTCCAGGTTGAAAAATCTCAAAGGACATAAAAGTACATTCCACTGGATGTGTTGAGGAAAGCAGATCCTGACAAACACTTTTATTATTTGTGGAGTCCACATTTCATGGCAAATACTGACCATAAAGAAAAAGGTAGGGATCACAACAAATTTTCTTGGTGAGTATTTCTGAATGAAGTATTTCTGTAAGGTTACATGAGTGTGGAAAGGTCATGAGGCATTCCTTTGGCCTTCAAAAACACCTTTCAAAACCTGGAGATACGATGGAGCACTGTGTCAGATGCAGATGGCCAGTGGTGCTGCGGAGGACTTATCTACTGAGATCTTACACCATCTCCTCTCCTTGGCCAGAGTCACCAGTCCCTCTAAGCAACGGCATCCACTATTTGGACAAAACATTCTGCCTTCTGGCACTAGCCTTTCAAATGAGGAATTTGGGATGGTGGGAGGGGTTATCACAGCAAGGGACTCTGACAGGACATTGGGCCCAATTAGTAAGAAAGTGAGAATGGAGCAGCCACAGAACTCAAATGGAGAACACACCACAGGGAAGGTTATATGCAATGTTCATCCTTCAGTGACCCTTCTGCTGCTCAGTCATTTCCCCTTCTCTATTGTCAAAGTTAGTCACTCAGAAAAAAGAATCATGATGTGTCAAGGAAGAGAAAATTTTCCTCTCCCTCAAGCTGTGAAACATCTTAGCTGAGCAATACTTAAATGTCAACACAAATGTGTTCTGGTGTACAGAAAAAAGTATTATTATTAGAAATCACAGCTGCTATTGCATTTCATAGTCAGGTGGATTATGTTGTCTAGAAATAGTTTTAGAGAACAGCTCTTTGAAGTGCCAGCTACATACTGTAACCAATTTCATCTGCTCTGTATGGAACCAAAATGTACTAAGGTCTGAATTCCTTACCTGAATACCGACTTTTTGAAAGTTCAGATGCATTGTGATTACAGGTTATGGTCTGAATTCAATTAAGTCAGCTTAATTTTTGCCTAGGAGGCAATAATCATTTTCGAACTCAACCCAACTCCTGGACTCCAAAGGTTTATCACAATGGTGAGACTATTTGTATTGGGGGGAGAAAGAAAAAAAAAAAAAGCAATGTGTTTGTTGTTGTCGTTGTTTCCATATTTAGAAAATAATACAGGCAAAATGACCTGTATATACCCATTATTGTAAGAGGGAGCCAAAGGTCCAACTAACCTCTCTTTGAGAGCCTGGTTCTTAAACCACTACCAACAGCATTCCTCTGGAGAAACTGTTTTACTTATTTTTATTTTTTAAAAAGGCAAATCTATAGAGAAAATTTTTTAAACAGTGTATTTTTGTGCAACTATGAATTGCCTATCCTATTAAAGCAACAGAGTAAGGCTTGCCTTCTCTAACTATTGCCAGTGTTCCCTGCTCCTCTTCTATTTCCCTTTCCCTTTTGTGTACTTTTAAAAATCAGCAAGGTGCTCCATACTTTTGAATTTTGTGGTTTATGCCTTTGTTTGCCAGATCAGATTCACTGATTAGCCTGAAACAAGAGGATAGGACTTGTCAATGTTAACGATCCTAGCACTGCCTCTTAATAAGTCCTCAGCATTTGCTGTTTTGCTAATCCATCTGGCTAGACCATATAATAAAGTTCAACTGCATTTTGCATCTTAAGAACCAGCTATCTAAAACTACTCGCTTTGCATTTGAACAAGAAGCATAACGGAGTTAATCTGTTTAATAATACTACCGTTTCTATATAATACTGCAAAAAATACACCAAAATTAAGTATTCCAGAACTATTACAGACAATTCCATGAGTTATTGAAAAGTTTCCACTTTAGTGCACAATGAATCAGACCCTATACATCGTATGTTGAAACTAAATTACTAATGTTTGATCAATGACCACATTTACTGTTCTCTAGTCTTGCTGATTATTTGTAACATCACAAACAACTCCCCATGACTTGCAAAATAATCATACCTGGCACTTAATTTATTTTTTTCTCCCTCTTTAAGCAGTATTATTAATTATAAATGGATTTTCTCTTCCTTCTGATGTTTGTTCTTAGAAGAAACGGGTTCTTCATCTGGTATCGAGTTTTGCTGGTGTCCAGTTGACAAAACGTTTAAAAATATAACTAAGCTTATTTTTTCACTGATAATACAGAGCTGGTGACACCCACATTACACCTATCTAATGTTTTTTTAATTAAACAGTCATTGTTAGATGCTTATAGCTTTGGGAGACTGAACAATGGGACTAGAATAATCTATGCTTCATCTCCTACTCAAGCAGACATGGGTGGAGGGTTGGGGGGTGGAGGCAGGCAGACATGACAAGCTTTTAGGTTGAAACACTGATTTTGAAAAATTAAGCTGAGGAATACATATATATATATTCCTCAGCTTAATTTTTCTCTCTCTCTATATATATATATCTATATCTATCTATCTATATAAGTGCTAGCATTCTCACCTTCCTATTCCATGTCCCCTGCCCTATTTCCAGTATAATTCTTTTGTTTGAAATAGGAGGGCATATAGGAAAGGAGTCAAAGGCACTGACCAATAAAAATACATGCAAACTTGGTCAGGCTGAAGCTATTAAAAATTGCTAGCTGTGGCTTCTCCTAAATCTGACCTGTTATTCTTGCTATAGAAAGCTGGCACCAAACCAATGACAACATCAACTCCACATGCATTTCCTCCAGTTCTTCATTGCACGTTACTGGTACCATACTGAGCAAGATACATACAACCTTAGTTTAGCCTCTTGTGGGTCTTTAATTATATATAAAGTTTCCAGTCCTCTGCCTCATCTGGGCAATGAGATGGGCAGTAAACATGCCAAGGGCTGCAAGAAGACTGAGGACAGTCTTTGATCAGAGACACTGATCGACAAACCTTTTTTTTCTCTGTTCCTGTATAACAGTGGGGAAAAAAAAACATACTATGACATGTAAAGATAATGGAAGTAAAGTTGCCTGGGCAACATTATAATCAGCACTGGCTAGGTTTTAGTGCTTGGCTTTACAGCTTTAACATTAATATTCTCTATGTAATTTTATCCCATATATGCATGCTAAATTGTGAGAAGAACCATCTGAGATCAATATAAGCTTCTCCATTCTGCAAAATGATACCTAGATTATCCACCACAAATAAAGTACAACTCACCTCTTACTAAGTATAGAGACTAGCTGTTTGAATATAAGTGAAAACAGTCTTCAAATAAAGCAGTATGCTGCTCATACTTTCCCTTTCTTCTAAAAAATAAAATTTTACTTGCAAAGAAAAAAACACCTTCATTGTAATAAAAGATTTTGAGCCTGGTTTCCAGATATATCACATAATCAGATTTTCAAAGTTCTTGTCAACATTTAGCTACATAAATGAAGGATAAATTATACATCTCATGTTTTAAAAAATAGTTATGGAAAAATGGAGATTGCTATGTTAAAGCAAAAGGCTATAAAATAAGGTACTGCAAAAACTGTCTCCCCTTTCACTGTGCATCTCAAACCTTAATTTAGCACACATCACAAGATGTAGTTTTGCCAGCCAAGGCTATGTCAAATCACAAATTCTTTAAAGTCATCAGTAGTGTAATTATCATTTAATACTACCATAGAATATCATTCCTGTTGCAGGTAAGACTTCATCCATAATGCACATCAAATTAAGTTTTTATATGAGAAAATTGAAGAGTATTACTTAAAATATTAATTGCGCTCTAGCTCAAAGTTGGAACGAAACTTTTCCCCATCCTATTATAAGACTTAAACTTATTAGATCTGTTCAAGTAATTGGACTCTTCCTTGAAATAGCAATTTCCTTGCCAAACCTAGTAATCGCAGCTCCCACTCCTGTTGTTGCAAATCATTTTTTAAAGTTTGGTATATTTTGCATAATGTCTGACTATTTTTCAGTATTTTTTTTTCTTCTCAGAAAAAATTCATTTGAAGTTTGATCCATTTCTCACAGAAATCAGGGGAAAGGTTCAAAACATTTGTAAGAATAATTGTATTGGTCCTTAAAGTCTTAGAAGTGACTGGCTGGTCCATCATTTCTGTGCATTTAAATATTTTTAGATATTTCTTCCTCTGAAGCAAGGTAACAGGAGGGTTACAGCCTCTTACACCCAATCTGAGGTGAACAATACCAGTTTCAACTAGAACTACATGACCTTAACAAAAGGGAAGATGATTACAGTAACTCAGTTCAGGTTAGCTTAATTTACCTTTTCTTCAAGTATTACCAAGCCAGGAAATGTCACCTGGAGAGATGCAACCATTTACCATGCTAAGAATGTGCAGATGATAAACACTGATTAAATTATTGTGTGTATAACTTATAATCTATTAAGCTTCAAAGCCAGATTTTTAGTATTACTCAGCAAGCATAATAAGGAAGCATCACAGATCCAAACAAAAGATGCTAGGCATTGTCTCTTTTTCCTGAGCAGTGCTGAAACTTCAGCAGTGAAAAAATCACAGGAACACAGTGTTTCAGCGAAAAGCAAATACAACATTGAAAATGGCAACATTTTTTTTCACAACTTAGGCTGTTACTTGCTCCAGTTATTTGTCCTCAATTACTATTTGCTTAGAAATAACACTGAAAAACATGTGTGTCTAAGCATCTGTTTGGGATTTCATGCAGTAGCCCTGAAGTAGGTTTTGCACAGAAATTGTTCTCTTATTCAATGTTACAGTAACTTCTGACTTTTAAAGGCCCTAACACACTAATGGCCCTTTTTAAAGGCCCTAACACACTAATGCACAATAGCGAATAGTCTATTTGCGGGAGAATCAGGTGTCAACTAGTTGTGACTTCTACTGTGAGCAGACCTACCTCCCCAAGTAGTCAGCCGCTAGCCACACGGGAGACTTCTGAGCAAGATAACTTCTCCGCCTTGCTCCCGTCCGATTCTAGTTTTTGCTCTGCCTAAAGATATCAGACTTGTGATACTAGCTTATCTCTTGCTCTGATTTGACCTATGGATCCATTATCACAGACTCCTGATCTTGATAACATCAGTATTTTTCTCTTTGTCTCTGGCTCCCTGGCTTCTCTTCCTGACCCTGGTGGTGCATTTGGCAAGGGGACACACTGGCTCTCCTACCAAGAGGCCTCCCAGCCTGCCCACCAGCAGCAGCTCAAACCAGGGAGATGACAGAAGCACAGCTTCTTTTCTAAGTTCTCTCTTATGTTTAACACAGAACAATAAAGCTACATCTGACCTATTGCTTCCAAAACATTGCTTTCAACATTCTTCTAAACAGTCTTTGTCTTTATTACCCACATACTTCCCCTTCTCGTCCATCTCTTCAGTAGGCCTAGAAAAATCTGTCCTTGTGCTGTACGCTGTTGTAAGTACACAGGAGTAACACAGGCCACCAGACTGATGAGGCAATTTGTTTTACTATTAATTTCTCTCATGTGCTTTTAGGACAGGTATTTTTCATTTAAAGGTTCAAAATTCAAACAGTAAGAGTTCCACAAATTCTGAGTAGTTAAAATATTATGACTTCAGGATGTGCAAGGCTGACACCATCATCCACAGCCAGCAATGACATAGAGCCGGGACAGAGAGTGTCAGAAGCCAGAGAACATGATATCACTCTCACCTCTTCACCACTAACACACAAATCCTCAGCTTTTTACTAGCTGAGGTATATTCACTATCTAAATAATGCTCAATAAAGAATTTGCAAATGAAAAAAAAGGTAAATCAAAGTCTTGAACTGCTTGAGTGATCTCATACAGAAAATCATGTCAATCACTGCAGCAAAGGAGATTGAAAGATACCCTTAGTTCATATTCATAGTAATTAATTATGTATCATTAAAGTTTTACTAAGAAAAATTCTAGATGATGTTTTAGAAGGAACCAAGAAGGAGACTTCACTGTTGGGAAACAGGGACATTTTAATAACAATTAATTTGTATACTTAATTCCTGTTATTGATAAAATTTAATGTCACACAGTCTATTTACTTTTGGGTCCCACAAACAGATTAAATTAATCCTTGTTCACTGACTGTATTCATACTGTTAAAAGATAAAAAGGATGTGTTTTCATTTTAACTAATAAGACACTTTCAAATAGTATTTAAATAAACACATGTTTTAAAAACAAGGAGTGGGACACTGTTAAAGAAGGTGCTTTTGATAACAGATATTATAAACAGTTTTATGTGATCTGATTCTTCCTGGACAGATTTTATTTGAGTCTAAAGAGAAAATAATCCATAGCTCAGTATAAATGGAGTATGTTGCTTTGTAAGGAAGGGGGGCTAGCATGCTAGATAGTGACAATTTTCAAGCTTTACCTACTAACTATCCCTAAAGCTCTCATTAGTTTGATCATTATCATGAAGAATTACCTGACACTTCCACTGATGACTAATTTTGCCACCCCACTGTTAGCTGATCAATTCTTTCTTGCTGCACATATGCTGTGCACATAGCTTCCAAAACGTCTGGCAAAATACTCAGCATTTTTTCTTTCACCTGCATTCATAAAGCATGTTATGTCACTGTCTTGCTTGGTTTCCTTCCACGTTTTAATCTTTTCACTCTGGTATAGATGTCTGTGCAAGATAACTGAGACGAGGTTTACAATCTCATAAGTGTTTTGCACGACATATAAAACTGCAGTCACAGAGGCCCCCAGTAAGGTGTGCAGTGCCCTCTGATGTACCCTGGGGTACACGAAGCATGTCCCAGAACCCCACCTGCTGCTGCGGTGGGACATGGAGTTCTCATAAGTCTTCTGTAGTACCTGTCAGCCCCACAGAGAAATTTCACATAATCTAAGACATCTCAGAAGGAAGAAAATGCCTCTGTGTGGGCAAATGATTCAAGTCCAACACTTCTAATTGAGCAGCAACAAAAACGTAAGGTGACAACAGAAAAATGTCACAATAATTCAAGCTCAAGCTACCAAACAAAACGTCTACGCCCATTGGGACAACAAAAACCACGCTTGAGTTCTCCCTAATCCTTAGAACTACTGCTGAAATATTCTTCCCCAGAAGACCTTCTCCTTCTCATTTGTCCTCCATCACTCGACTGGACAGCTGTGAGTATTCACCCATTTTCCATGTACTGGTAACTTGAGACTCAACATCCTGCACTGTAATACAACGTTGCCACAGTCTAAGTAGTGCCTGGCTCTTCATGGAGAACAGGGGTCACTAGCTATAGTAATATCATATACATAATACACAACTTGAGTACATTTCCATTTTTTATGGTATAGTTAATAGAGACATGTAATACATTTCTATTCTTTTCCATCCATTATCTTTTCAAAATAGTATCTTAACTAATCTACTGAGTTCTTTAAATTCTCTACACGTACAAATGAAACAGCCCCACACTAGTTGGGACTAACCTTCTCTTAAATTTCAAGAAACATAAAATTCAGCCAGAAAACTCAGTTCTTTAAACACTCTCTAGCTTGAAGACTAGACAGAACTATTTTTGCAGACATGGTACTTTAGCCTCTAAAACACAACAATTAAAGCGGTGTGGTATTTTAAATTTCTTAAATATAAAACCACCACTCTCTGCTTCTGAATCTTCTTTGTACGAGAAAACTTCTTAGAAAGTACATACAGTCAGTATTTTTATTTTCCCAAGGTCCTACATAGGCATGGCTTGGAAACATCTCCACAACTTGCATTTTCAGCATCTCCCATAAACCAGAGCTACAGCCCTAATACAGCCTGAACCGACAAAGGAACTACTGACTATGCAGCCTCCTATGGTAAAATTGTGAACAGAAATGTCTACAACCTCTCCTACTTAATTACAGACATAACAGGAAAGTAACTTGACATTTCTGTGGAAGGAAATTGTGTTACTATGCTACAGCCTGACTACAGAAAACCTGATTTCTTCCTTGCTTGAATTTATGGCTTAGACCAAAGAGGTAAAATCACAGAACATATTTCTGAAACACAGGAGTAACCATTAACAATTTAAGTTGCCACCTAGCAAACAAAGGGAAAGAGTGAGGATAACACCTCTTGAATTTCCAGGACTAGCTATGACAATATTTCCCCTTGTGGCCTTGGGCAAGTTACTTAGCCTCTCCAGATGAGAGTCCCTGTCTGTAAAAATGAGCATAATGATATTTACTTACCTCTCTCAGAGGAGACGTGAAAACTAATTAAAATAATTTGTGTAAAGGGCTTTGAACCTGAAAAGCACTACATAAAGTGCAAAGGAAATAATGTTTATATAAAAGACTGAGGGGAAAAAGAAGATTTGAGTTCCACTGAAATCTACCAGTTTACAAAAGAAACATAGCTTTGTTTTCTTTTTTGTTTTTGTGCCCAGTCAAACCTGTGTGTCTGAGATTTACTACTATGATATAAGGGCAGTTATAAAAGACAGGAGTATTGATGCATTTTCATGCTACTGACCAGCCTGTAGACCCATTTTGTCTAAACTTAGCCAAGTGGATGGTCAGAGAAAGTAACTAAATTTGTCCTTCATATTTCAAAACACATTATATGAATAAATTGCTAACAAAAAGGCTTGGTGACCAAAATTGGTTAGGATGTTTTCTTACTGGGTAGTAGTGTGACACTTATTTTGTTCAAGACTTGGATACTGTTTATCTACTCACACTGATTTCAGTGAATATCATTGTCTTCAAAGGGATCAGATAAGTCCTTTGTTACGTTATTCTACAACTGTGGAAAAAACAGTGTAACCAAACATCAGGTAATTGGAGAGATGCGTTTGTTTTTATGCACACAACTGCATAGCTGGATCTCAAAAGCGGCTGACCATTTTACTTCGATTGCTTGTAAAGACAGCATGTCTTTTTGGGAATGGCAGCTTGCCTACTGAGAGCAATGGAAAAGTAGGTTAAAACATACAATCATCTCAACACAGCACCAGAAAACTGTGGGATGACATACTCTTACACAACAATGCTTGGTTTTTAGGCGAGAAAGATCTCTTTCTAAAGACACCCAAACACCAAGTCAAATTCATTGATAATCTTTTAGGAAACCACAGGAAAATATATTAAAGAATGATGTCCCAAAGCTAGTAAAAACTCATTCTGAGCAAGAATGCTGTTAGAATTAATGCCATGACTACTTCTTAACATCATTTAAGTTTTAGAATGGTATTTAGTAATAACTAAATAAACAGATATTTACTCAGTTCAGAAAATAGCACAAAATTCACTAAAGTTTACAGCATCACAGAAATAAAATAGATACATCTTCATTAAATATGTAAATTCTAATGGTTGGTTTTGTTCACTGTTCATTAATGCGAAGGCATTGCCAAGTCATTCTCTGTCAGAAAAAACTAGATGCATTGGATTAGGGTAAATTCTGTTTTCAGAGGGTTCATAAGAAAAAGGATAAATGTAATGTAAAGTTAAATAGTTCCTAGCATTATAATAAAGTATTTAAATCAGTAGCCAATATACCACATTTTACTTAGAGCTCCATGCCAGTCCATGGCTTATGATTAAGGGAAAGCAAGAGGAAATCAGAAAAAAAAAAAAAAGGAATAGTTACTTTAACAAAAAGTAAATAAAATTCCCTCTTCATACTTATTGGCCAAGTCAGCCATCTACATCAATGTATTGAAAAAGACTTTCCCCTCCCTAGCCCCCAAGAAGGCTAGCTAGAAGGCATACTTTCACTGAAGCAAGCTGAACAGTGGAGGCAGCCACACCGCAAAGAGAGAGAAACCAGTAGTAGAAGAGACCAAGGTGACTAACTGGGCTTTTAAACAGGAGAAGACTAGTGTTTTGGGGAGGCTTTATCTTCTATTATCAAAAGAAGAACCAACACAACGAACCCACCAAAACAGGAAACTTGCTCATACACATTCAGGCACTAGTTTGAGGTTATTTCAGTGCTGACAGTACACAGACAATAATAAAGCAGCATGGAGGGGTGGCTGACTGACATTCACTCGTACATGCCTTGCTCATTTAAAACCCGTGCAAGCCACTGTGCTCTTGTATCTTTGATCTACTAACCTAGGCCATACTGTTTATTTACGTACACCTGAACACAACCCAGAATATGGAGTTCAATTTTTATTTGCATCTGTGTTTTCTTCCATTTTGCTCATGATTAAAAATTACTAATCAGACAGATCAGAACAGTTGATTAATGCACTTCATAATTACAAACAATTCTGTAGATGGCATAATTGTTTTAAAAGGCACTTCTTGATTAGTATAAATGCATGAAAAGAAGTTTTTGTCTAACAAGGGAAAAACACGACTGTGCACATAAACAGCTTAGCAACTCCCTCAGCATCACTATACCAGCTCTGATATCCTATTGCCAACCAAAGTATTAGCATGCTGAACAGTAGTGAAAAATAGCAACCAGAATTATCTCTAGTTTAATGTTTTTCTAGTTGGATAATTCTGTTATGATTTTCAGAGGGCATACTTCATCATTGGAACAGTTAGGTACTACTTTGGGTTATTGGTGTTGAAATTGGAACAACTGGAACTAATCTAGAATTCTGTGTTGCTTAATCTTTTGTGCTTTAACTTTTAATTACTTTACTACTTTATTATACTTTCAAGAAGAAAGTCAGCCTTGGGCAGAAAGATTAGAAAAGATGTTTATATCTCATAACACAGTTTAGGTAGCGTTGTGGGGTGTGCATATCAATTGTTTTGTTGTAGGGCTTCCTCCCTACCCCACCTCCTTCCACCCTCCTCATAAATGAGCTTTGTGATGCATTTGTTATTTCTCCAAGTTGATTGCTAATCATCCACACAATAATGCCCTGCTGGCCGCTCTGCTTTTGAAGGGATTTTTTTTTTCTTTGCTTATTTGTTTAAACAAGTTGATAGCCATTTTGAAATACCTACCTAGAAGTAAAAACAAGATGAATCAGTATCATCAAAAAGTTATTCTGATCAATAACTTAAAAAACAAAAACAAAAAAAACATTTCAAATAGTAACTAAAACCAACATAAAGAAGATAAATTCTAATGCATGTCAGCTATTTTGGTTAAAGAGAAAACAGTCTGTGAAGATGCAAATAAAGCAATTCTGCGTGTTACTTTTTCTAAAGAAAAAAGCATATTTTTGATCATTTTATACAAAACCTAAGTTAATTCCTACTCTGATCATTTCTATTACTTCAGTAAAACCTAGCAGTAGCAGCATGTAAAACCTGGCAGTAGCAGCCAATAAGTTTTGTATTAGAACTTGCATTAACGTTTTCTAAATTGATAAAATGCTTAACGAGTAAGTTACACAATTAAAATAACTGAGCTGGGAAATTGTGTCAAAGAATTCAAATTTGAGTAAGAAAAAATAATTTAATTTCAAAAAAAAACACATTCCTTTAATTCCTTTAAATTAAAAAAAAAATCCTTTTCCCTTATTCTCCAGATAAGTCAGTCTTCCATAAAAATGTAATTACAATGTATTTTATTTAGAAATTAGTTTTTGTTAAAACAAAGCTGAAGTGATCATCATCAGGACCTTCCCAATAAACAATTCTTAGAAAAGAATTTAAAAAGCCCACGTTTATAAAGTCTCACAATTGCACCTTCTTCTCACCAGCCACATTACAATCTAAGAAATTACTTGGTCATAATGACTGTGTCATTATGACAAATCTTTATCCTTCCTTTCATGGGCAGAATATGCAACACGTTTCAAACATATCTGAGAAGTGATATGCCTCAAAATGACTTCAAGACGGAGTTAAACTATCTCAAGTGTTACAAACAAAACTTTCCTCTTGGCATGTGACGGCTTCTGTTGTTATTTTATAAATATTTTATATGTCTATACAAACAGATTATATATACACAAAACAAAACCATATGTATTTATTTTTCTTCCCCAAAAAGAAAAGTAAGGTTTCTGTAGTATGGGTTGCACTCCACACGAGTGACAGATTTACTGAGTGGAATGAAGGTGTGCATTTGTGTTCAGACAGAAGTTCTAAATAGGCTGAAATAAGTATATGGATAAAAGTATTATCTTATAAATCCAAACATCCATCAGCATGTTAGTAGCCCAAATTTCAATATGCATTATTAACTGAAATAAAGTTGTCAGTGGATGCTTGGATAAAGGTGGATGTGACGGAAATAAATGAACTTAAAATAAATAGAACAGTCTCATGTAGTTCAAAAGCTCACAGTAACAGTATCAAATGAGGATTTATGAACTAATATACTATAACCGTTCTTTTTTTCTTCAGGGCTGCACTGTAAACCTGAGTCACAGAAATTACAGTCTTATAAGTAGATACTGTACTGATAATGTCTTTTCAAGGTATTTTATATTTCAAAAAGTAGCCAGCCTATTTCAGTAGCCTTCCCATTAAAGTGGGTATCAGGGTTACAGTGAATACTGTTACCTTGAGACGGGTAGCTGCTGTCTGAAGAGTATGGTCTCTTTATCATTTTCCTCTTCTCAGCACTTTGATATAACAATTTTTGGCATCTATGTCAGGACTAAGCCTTTCACTATTTGTATGGCAATTGCAGTATGAAATTCTGTAGGATTTCCTTCATTCAAAGAGATGCTGGCTTTTGAGGAAACTTGTTTTTCTTTAACAATAAATACCCCTTGTCTTTTTATTAAAAGCCCCAAAAGGTTTTCAGTGGAGCTACACACCTGGGCCACTACAGTACTGATAAGTACAAACATACTCTTGGACAGCACTTTGCATAAAATTTTATAGTTGCCACGAGCAAAGCCACTATCAGACCAACTCATTAAAAACACTGGCCTATTAAGATTTTAATCACTGTTCCTTGAGCTAAAAATCTGCCATCTGAAACCATACAGTGCCTATAAATTAGCTTTCAGACAAGTTTTACGTGTTATAATAACTAATAATTGTTCTCAGGTATAACACCCCTATGCACCTTCAGTGGAACCTTGCAACCAGACCTCTCAGGACTTCACAGAGAGAGAAGGCATCATTATGTTTTGGCTTGGTCCCCATCTTCCTTGTGACAGAAAACAGAAGCATTGATGGTAATTAGATGTTTCTAGTTACCATCTTCTCCTACAACCGGTTTCAGCTCAGTGTGAGTGGAACAAAATGTTTTAACGAGCAGCATTAACAACATCATTATTAACAATGCTTTAACAAACCCATTTTACTGATGAAAAGACAGAAATGACATAATGAAATAAAGACAGGAAAAAAAAAAAAAAGGATACAAAAGAATTATACTGTTTCCAAATCCCATGTATAATTCTCAAGTTTTAAAGTACAGTGTGTCAGCCTGGTAGTGCTGACAAAGTGAATAAAAGGAATAACAGGCTATAGACAAAGAACGGAGGTTTTAGTTTCAATAATTTCTGCATGCTAACCTATTCTTAAAAATCTATCTTTAATTTTAAAACATCGATGAAGTACAAAAGTAAATCACTAAGCTCAAGGCATAAATCCCTGAAATAGAGTTTATGCAGAGCTTGGATGACAACTCTTCTGCTGGCTCTGCACAGAAATAACTTCACCCCCAAGGTGATGACGAATCTGCTTTGCGTGGGGGCACCCACCAGCAGTTTGGATTGCCTGATGAGGAGGGCTCCCTCCTGAGCTGCACCTTGCAGTCCTTTTACCTCTGCATGAAAAGCTTATTCTTGGGAAGTGCAACCCAAGCTTCAGTTTGGATTTACAAAGCCTGTTTCCTCCCTTCTCTAAGGTGTGGAACTTCAATAATGCTAATATCTTCTGTTTATCAAAAAGAAAAAAAAAATAAGGAAGGCTCCTAAGTCTTAAATTGATCACTGCCACTAGTGTATTGTTCTCATCTGTTTTCTGAGATTTGCTGTCCAAACAGAGCAAGATAAGCATTCACCATCTTCCATTAAAGAACAATTCTCAATGCAAGCACTCAGTCAAATGGTCTAAGAGATAAAAGGCACCATAATAACAGCAAAACACCGACAGCTATACAGACAAAGCAAAACCACAAGCAGTTTTCAATCGTGCCTCATGCCCTGGGCCACATTACATCACATATTTCCTTTTTAGTTTTACAAAGCTTGTATTTTTTTCCAAGTTTCCACATTTCCTCCCCAGACAGAGAAGAAACATTCAGCATCAAAATACTTGAGGGAGAGGGAGGAAACCTTTAAAAAAACAAACGACAAAAACAACAACAAAAGAACACCATACTCACTCAATGCACATTGATGCTTTCCCCTCTTCCACACTTCGAGCCTAAATTAGTACCTAAAGCTTTAGTAAATCACGAAAACAGGGTAACAAACAAATAAGCAAGATTATGGAATACCTCAAATGGCTCTTATAGCTTTTCCTAGAAGCAGTATTCGTTTTGCTATTTTCCTTTTAGTTTTGTCAGAAACATGTTATTAGACCCAACGCTTTAACTGCCAGGCAACCAATACCTCTGCCAGGACTTCTGATAGGTAACATTATCCAAGTTTATTTTAGGAAAGACAAGCTGTTTGCCTAGAGGAAATAGGCTAGAGCTTAGAATAATAAATTGCTGAGTGACAATATCTTAAGCCACAAATATCTTCATCAGGTCTACCGGGTTTGAAAATTTTCAAGAAAATCTACAAAAAATAACTTCAGAAAAACTTTAGTAGTTTTCATTTGGTACTTTGCAGAATTTTTTAAAACATTTTCTTAAATACTGAGGCATCTCATTTTAGATTCACTATGGAGATTAGACAGTTAGCTGAACATGCAGGAAAACTTCCACAATTAGTTAGCTTTTGGCTTCAGAGGAAGAACAGAACCTGAAGATGTAAACTCCATCCCCAATTTCACCAGATGAGACTTACTCAACATTGGCAAAGCTGTCTGTTGTACTAGCAAAGAGGAAACAAACAATGTATTCTAAGATTAGCCACCTGTTAAAACAAGGATTGCATGCTCTGATAGGTAATTGCAAGGTTTATGTCACTGTATTTGTTAAATTCTTCAACGCTGAGATGAACCTAGATGGAACACATAGCTAATCCCTTTGAAATGGGACTCATGTGAATTCTGTTCCCAACACAGCAAGGAATTCAGCAGATAGTCTTCAAAAGGCCACTTATGGTATGGATAAATAAGAAACAATAGATTTTGGGTGCCTCATTTTAGAGCAGAACTAGATACACCAGTGGATCTGACTTGCAAAGCAGTTACGATCTTATAACATGGATGGAGTGAAGAGATCACACCTTGAATTTGTCACATTGTACTTACATATTACATGTATTTGTCAGGCACTCAGATGTAATACAAAACTTACAGATTTATTTATAAATGAAGAGCATTATTTCTGTATCATAAAGAATAACCTGCAATTTTGAGATATCTGTAATAAGAGTAAATTACAGTTTTCTCCAGGTGAAGCAATAGTAAGTATGACGATTCAGTTCAGTAGGTTAAAAGTAATGACTGTAAAAAGTCCACAGGTTAAACTTAAAGAAAATTAATTTCTAAATTCCCACGTCCAAGGAAAAAAGCAGTTTTACAGTGTAATCTAGGATTACTCATTCCCACGTACCACCACTCAGGTCCAACTTCTGCCCTCTCTGCTTCTCAGTTATTTTGTTCCTTCTCTATTATAAGTCCGAGAAAGGTGGGGTAGTCCTAGAATTTCAACTGCAAAGGAAGTCCTGATCATACTGGTAAGGGTCATACGCAGCACAAACAAAATGTTAAGAATGTGTTGACTGCTTAACTGTAAGGCTCTGATGCAAAAGAGTATTTTAGAAACACAACTCCCACTGATTTTAAGCCTTTCCACTAATGATTATTCATGAGACAAATTTCAAGTCCAACTAAAACATGGACACAGCAGAGCTTCTGATAAGGTCACTAAAAGTTGTTGATATTCCTAGCACTACAATAAACATTTGACGTTTGCACAACAACGTAAAAAAAAAAAGGCCAATACCAATTTCTTTTGAAAATGCAGACTAGAAACTGAATTGTTGACAAAAAGCTATTTATTTATCCATCATGTTTCTCCTCTTGTGCACTGGTCTGAAGCCAAGAATACCAGTTCTCAGGTGCTATGTACTGAAGCAAAAGAAAGACCAGTGAACAGAAGTGACTTCAACCATTTACTGTGTGTGAGCACACTCATTATGGACCTCTGAAATCAGCAATCTTAAAGTGCTATTTGACAGAGTACAGACAAGAAGATCTTCATATTGTCCTGAATATTTCTGAACAGGTATTTGGGTTTACAAGGAACTGCTTCAAGGCATAAAATCTTGGCTCCCCTGAAATGAGCCTTTTGTATAAGCTAATGGTAAGTTGCATAGTGACCTACACTAATGCCAAGATCAATAAAGTAGTCAGGATAAATTACAGCATGGAACAATAGACTCGTTTCACTTCTGTGCGTGAATATACTGATATAATCACTTGTAAGTTATTAGTCTCTCCACATACTGCACTGAGAAGAATGACTATCCAAAAGTAGAAAAACAGTCATGATTCTTCACAGATGCAACAGTACAGGGGAAGACTTTTGGGGATGCCAAAATAGCAAAGTGTGATATTCTCAATATAACGTGGGATACTGATACATCTTTCACTCCTTAAGATAAATGCCAAATCAACCCTTTTAACAGAGAGGATTAGCAATAAAAGGTCACGCATACTCTATTAGAAAGGGTTAAATACAGACTTACAAGGAAAACAATTACCTCCCTCCCCTTCCTAACCACATAGCAAGAAAAATCTGTTAGAACATATTTATCAATCCTGACTGCTTTTAGCCCCTCCATTCGTCTAGAAAGTTACTACCAACTGTACAGCACCATAGCAACACCTAAATGAAGGCTTGAGGCTTCCTGCTCTTCTCCCTGCCCTTGGCCATGCAATTGTGCCTCTTCCTTTGCACTGGCACTCACGCTCAGATGAGCAGGTTATGAGCAAGTCCAGTGATCTGAGCCAGGCAAAATAATTACTCTTTTTTCCTTTCCTGTTGGCTCAGTTCCTTGAACTGACTTACCATCTGGTCATACAAGAGCAAGAAATGGCATAAGAGGGGTCTGGACCACAAAGCTGAAGGAAAAGGGAAGGTTTGAGGGCAGTCTAAGCCAAGCTGCTGTAGTTTGGCACTCCCCTACTCTTGTTGCAATGTGCAGAATGACTCCTAGGTGTAACATCACAAAGAAAATGTAGGAACTATTCAGTGTAATACGTATGGGGAGATTAATTCTGCCACTGGACAAATATATACCAATCCTAGTATAATTGAAGGGAGTCACTTAGATATACTTTTTATACGTTTGGCATGATGTCTATTAACAATCAAACCAAATGACCTCTCCCTATAACGGTTATATACAGTTGAGTAATTTCATATCCAAGGAAGAGCATTCAGTATTAATATCTGGATTTTCAGTGGATAAGACAGTGAATTCCTACAAATTTGGAATGTTTGGTAAAGCATTTCCAATAACACCAAGTCAGAATTAAGCTATGAAAAATTTGTTTTAAATATGTCCAGTTATTTTAAATTCTTATGCATAAAACAGTAAGAACATTCTTCTGACTATTTCAATAAAACTTCTAGAAAACAAAAGAATTTACTAGTACTAATATTATAAAGTCTCCATAAATTATAAGTCTTATGTAGAACTAGAATTCATGCTGTATTTTAGCAGACTGGTAGAATGATTTTCCGTCTCTCTACTGCTGTTCTCGTGTTCACTGCTCAGTCTTATTTGCTGTCAATTTTCTTGAGGAAGGAGTTAACCCAAACTCTAATTGTGAGCTTTCTTTAGCTAGAGAAAGATAAAGCAGGATTTAAAGACCATTTTCAACTAGCTCCATAATACACTAAAAGGTCACTTACTTCAACTAATTCTGACTTTAAGTTCATCAGCTATTTTAAAGACTCTGATCTTCAAAGTACTTTTATTTAAAGGAGAGAGAAAATAAACCCAGATTTTAAAACAAACCCCAGTAAATGCCCTATATATTTCTAATTTATCATGTTCTTCAATTAATTAATGGTAGTAGTTCTGGTTACCTAAAAAGATTTAAACATATTTTATTTTTTATATTATTAAAGTTAGATCTCTTTTAGTCAACATATAGAGAGGTGGATCATTCATGTGATAAGAAAATGAGGAAATCAAAAATACATACCAACATCTGCTCTGACCATCATTTCTCTTTTTTAGTCCAAGTCAGATAATTCCTTTATTTTCATTATTTAGAGAAACAGAGCAGTGAACTGTAATATACCATAATATTGCCAGGAGAAAAAGATAACTTAAAGTTGTAAGCTATGCATGTTGCTTCTTTAAATCAGCAGATTAATTTGACATTTATTTAATGTAAAAAAATCACAATACTAACTTGAGAGTTAGAGTTACATTCAACTACTGCTTAAGAAGCTCTGCCTACCTTTTAGAGTGTTTTATTAATCTGCAAGCATGAATTAACATTTCTTGGAGGGAATTCATTATTGAAAGAATTAACTTTTTCCTATTAGTTATACCGCACATCTTTCAAGGTCAACAAATTTATTTTCTCAATTTATGTAAGTTACCTACTTAAATTTTTATTGTTTGAGTTGTGGAATAGAGAGGGAAAGTGAAATGAAGGTTGCATCATTTGGGGACCCTGATGTTCTTATTTATACAGTTTCATATTCTAGAAAAGAGTCTGACTGCAATGTCTCGTTTCAATTACATGTATTTATAGGAGTTCATTATAGATAAGTATACACAGATATCAAAATCTTATATAATACTATTACAGCTACACGGAGAATTCACATTCTAAACAGTATGTGAATGCATCTAGCCAAGTATTTCTGACCTATTTTGTTGGGTATATTTTTACATATATAATTGGGTCATGTTCCACTAATATTATGCTTTCCTCTTCAACTCATTTTTATTCATTTATTTTATCACATTTGAGCAGCTTCTGCTAATCCTATTCTCTGTCATATTTGGATTAGAGCAGTGCAGAACTTTAACATCATTTTAGCTGACAGATAGGATTTCTGGCAACCCTAAAGATGTGGGCGAAAAAGGCTGCAGAGTGAAATGGTTTTCTTCATGCACACCTATTTGTTACAGTACCAGGCTGCACTGAAAGACCTGCAAACAAAGCTTGAGATTCAAAAATATTCTAAGAAAATGCTTCAGTTCTTTTATGATTAATATTTGTAATCCAACTATTAAATAATTCACAAAGGGTGCTTACTTTCTGACTGCTAGGTGGGTCAACACACCTGGAAGCAATAGCTATTTACACAATACAGATGAAAACGTTGAAGATGCGTGCTAGGATTTATAAATCGTTTTCATGGTAACAGCATTTTTGCAAGCATCTCTGTTCTACAGTTCACTCCTTAGAAACTACCTTCCTAGATTTCTGTCTGCAAATCTTTTATTTTCATAGTATTTTGAAGGTAAAAGTGATTAAGTAGTAGGCAAATTGTATCCTCAAATCAACGACACAAGGTCAGTAAGAGCTGTACATCCACCTGCGTAGGATATACCAGGTTGAATGTTTCCTGCATACTCCACATTTGTGCATATAATTTGCCTACATTTATCACAAACCCTTCTCTCTCAGACCTACATTAAAATAACACTAAGGTTGGTAAGATGAGCACTCTAAAGTTTAGAAAAGCCAGAGCTGAGATGGCTCGTGCAAAGTTAATTCAGCCCCCTAGTGCAATACAGTCTTTAATTTCTTTTTTTTAAGGCTCTACTATTTTTCTCCACGGGATCCTACTTCATTTAGTGCACAGGACGCTCTGGGGATTAATTTAGTTATATAGTAAAGGAGACTGTCAGTAGAATTCATCTGCTGCAGTAAGGGGAAACCATGTAGTAAATGAAGCAAACAACTGCCTCCATCCCTTCCTTTCCATCACTCACTCCCAGATCCATTCTGCTTTTCCTTCTTATTTCCCTGACTCACATCCGCTTCCTCCAAGTTGCAGTGCTTTTGACCAGGCATTTCACCCCTTCCCTGCAACCTCTCCTCTCCCAGAACAGCACCTGTCACAAGGTTGGCGCTGCCACCTAAACACAAACAATGGGGACAGGTTCCCTTCATGCACCATCTGGGCAGCTGAAGGGAAAGCACAGGCTCAAGAGAAAAAAAGTCACGCACTTTCCGTACTCAGGGCTTAGTCAAGATGAACAGTTCTGACAAACAACATCAAATCCTGGGATATCTAATATATAAACAGTGGCTATTAACTATTTTGGGGGAAGGTAGTTTCAGAGGAGTGGCTGATACCCCAGAGGGCTGTGCTGCCATTCAGAGGGACCTCAACAGGCTGGAGGGATGGGCTGAGAGGAACCTCATGAAATTCAGCAACGGCAAGCACAGGGTCTTGCACCTAGGGAGGAATAACCCCAAGCACCAGTACAGGCTGGGGGGTGACCTGCTAGTGTGCAGTCTTGAAGAGACGGACCTGGTAGTCCTGGTGGACAACAGGCTGACCATGAGCCAGCAATGTGCCCTTGCGGCCAAGAAGGCCAACAGTATCCTGGGCTGCATTCAGAAGAATGCTGCCAGCAGGTCAAGGGAGGTGATCCTGCCCCTCTACTCAGCCCTCGTGAGGTCACACCTGGAGTACTGTATCCAGTTCTAGGCTCCCCAGTACAACAGGGACACGGAGCTACTGGAGTGAGTCCAGGGGAGGGCTGTGAAGATGATGAGAGGACTGGAGCACCTGTCATACAAAGATAGGCTGAGAGAGCTGGGCCTGTTTAGCCTAGAAAAGAGAAGACTGAGGGGAGACCTCATCAGTGTGTATAAATATCTGAGGAGAGGGTGTCAAGAGGATGGAGCCAGTCTCTTTTAAGTTGTGCCAAGCGACAGGACGAGAGGCAACGGGCACAAACTGAAGCACAGAAGGTTCTGGCTGAATATGAGGGGGCACCTCTTTACTGTGAGGGTGACAGAGCACTGGCACAGGTTCCCCCAGAGAGGCTGTGGAGTCTCCTTCTCTGGAGATATTCAAAACCTGCCTGGATGCCAACCTACACAATGTGTTCTAGGTGATCCTGCTTGGAAGGGGGGTTGGACTAGATGATCTTCAGAGGTCCCTTCCAACCTCGGCCATTCTGCGATTCCATTGTGATTCTGTACTTCCCAGATTCTGAGCATGTTCTCCTCCTTTTACTTTAAGTGCTTCACCATAGAGTTCATGGAGAAAACTAACTGAATTCTAACTTGCTGGGCATATTTATTAGAAATACTTCAAATGTATTATTAATATAATTAGTGTAGTGTTAGTAAACTTATTTATATTATAACTATTTCAACTTTTATTCAGACTTCTGAATCCATAAATGCTAAGAAGTAGCTAGAGGCCAATGTCAGTTCTATACATGACTCCACCAAGATGACTGAGTACAGCTTTTATTTAAATAATTGCCAATAGTAGTATCTTAAGCTTTTACAAGCTTTTATTCAATTTGGACCTACCATGTCAAGAAAAAGAAATAGGGTAGCTGCTATTTTTTAAATATGCCCAGATACAACACCGCATTTGCAAGGGTGTAGGTAGCAGCCAGAGAAGCATGAAGTCATTACTGCACATTAGAATCACAAACAGATCAATATGCAATTGGGGGAGTGAACAGCATATACAGTGACTCCTATTAATTGAACTCAGTTTAGGTGGAACTCTTGTGTGATGTATTTCGGTAATAAACCTTAGAGTTGTATTCAGCTGTAGTGGGCTGGAATAGCAGCTGGGTAGCCTGCAAAATCAATTTGTTATTGTTTCCTTGCACTCAAATTTAGGACTAGCAGCAGAATGTATTATACGTCCATTCCTGCATTTCTAAAAAATCCTATTCTACATACATTTCTCAAATTCAAAATAAAGTGCAATTATTATAATACTTAGCTGGGGCCTTTTTCCCTGAAACCCTTAAACTCCATGAATCATGACTGTCTGACTTTTCATCATGTAATAGAGTTTCTAGTGTTCAAATCAAAAAACAGATAAACATTTGAAGTGATTTTTAAAACAAAGTTTTCTACCAGTTTTGTATTTTCAGTCTAATTCATGAGTTTTGAATACCTACAATAAACAATTCTTCAAGTAGGTAAGGCAATCAAGAAAATTATCTCAATTTCCTCCATGATGCTCAACACATGCTCTTACATACACAGCTAACTTCTGGAAACAGCAAGGAATACATCATTAATAATCAAAGATAAAGGGAACAAATCAGTGCCATGAACACAGGTATATTTCTATCCTTGTTATAAGAGAATGTTATAAACTTTCTAGAATTTTTATCCATCAAAATCCCAGTAAAAGTGTAAATGCTGCTTTGGTTGGTTAGTTGAGACTGTTCTTCCTGCAGATAAAGAGATACAAGAAATTTTAAAGTTTCAGATCTCTTCACAGTTATTCCCAGGTCACAAAACTATACCATAATTTAAGGCTCTACCAGGATCTTTCATAATGGAAAGACAAGTGTTTATGCAGGGAAAAATCACCTCTGTTTCAGTATTACCTTCATCACTACACCTGTTTCTACATATTAATGCTCATAGCATTGTAGCTTTTACATCACTGCTGATGGGCCCCCTCCAGGAACTCTGTGCTCCTGGTTATCATACTGCAGGCCCATTTCCTCACTCATCATGTATAAAGTACACCTGTTGTCTCCCATTATCCAGACCCATATTTTCCCACTGTTCTAAACTGCTCCAGTAATGGTTGAAATGCTACTCTGGAATATCTGCACTCTAAATTAGTGCTTCTCAGGTTTGTGGGCCCTTTATTTATCTGTTTACGTGCAATACCGGTTGGTTTTAGTCAACTTGAAAACAACAAAATCCTTTTTATACAATGCTACCAACTAATAAGATACTTTATTTCTTTTACACTTCTTTATTCCTCCCTCTTAGTGTTTCAGCTTTGTCTCCAATTACCATTTTTAGCTTCTCTTTCTACTATTTAACCAATATTTTCTCATTACCTTAAAACAACATAGAGAACACAAGTTGGAAAACTACATTTGCCTTGTTAGACATTGGGGATCATCATCTGATACACATCATTTCATATCTTTTCAACCATCTTTTTTGAAAGATTGATTCATACGCCTCACTTAAGCAGTCCCCCAAAATAAATGAAAATGACAGACTCCTCTTTTGATCAAATGCATACCAGCCACATAAAAATTTCTAAATACCTGAAATACCAACACACTAACTCTATTCCCTATATTCATTTACTTTTGTAAAATTTTCATGGAAAGAAACTCCACAGAGTGGACTCATGATAGTAAGAAATTGAGGTAAGAAGTTGTAATCATGCTTATATTAAACGTAATCCTTTAGAAATTGATAGTCATACACCAAAATATATTCACCTAGTATAGAATGACAGTGGTCATGTTAGAATACAGGTTTACCAATCTAAACAATTTTTCAACTTGTATCTATACTACGCAGGTCTCGGGCACATTAAAGACATTTATTTCTAGTGTGTGGTCTAGAGAGATTCATTAAATCTGTATGGCTTAAGTAGCTCATAAAAACAAGTCAGCAAAGCTACATATATCAAACATTTCAAATTATGAGCAACGCAATAAGAAAGAACATGTGTCTCCAGAACTACTGACTGCAAAATTATAATGATGATCCACAGTTTTAACCACATTTTTTTTTGCATACTATTTCATAGACTTACATTGCCTAAAGCTTCCAAAGTTTATTAAACTAAATGCAGACCTGTAATGCACTTCTTTCTGAAGAGAAGACAGGGTTGAGTTCAAATATACTCCCTTTCTCATTCACACTGCAGTTTTGAAAGTTCATCTTAACTCCCAGTTCAATTTACTTCAGCCTTCCTCAATAAGGTTCGGAGAGCTCTCTCTTTTGGTCTATATGCTGAAACTACTAAGTCTTATGACTACTTACCTTCTGCTGAGATTTATTCTTCCTTAGAGCAACGAGTATACCAACAGATCCTTTTTGCTTGCTTGCTATTCTAGACTAATTTCTTTTGGGCTGTTAGTAAAAATAGCCTAAAGTTCACAAAGAACATCTAATTATGCATATAACCACTTTTTCATCTCTTTTTACACCATTTTACATTGAGAATTAGCGCTCCAGCTTTTGGAAAACCTATTCTATATGAAATTACGATTCCTATGTTAACCAGTATGGAATTTTACAAAGTTCACAAGTGTCAATGGGAAGATAACTGTGATTCTCAGCATGACAATGTTTAAGATTCTTTGAGGATACAGGACTAAATAATTCAAACACAAGGTTGAACAAACAAAGTCAGTCTTCAACTGTCCAAACATTTTACTATTTGTTTGCTTAAAATCAATATTCTTATTAGCCACCACTCAGGTGTTATTAGGGACCGGGTTCCCTTAGCAGCAGGTTAAAAAAAAGCCACCACTTTTTTCCCCCCCTTTTTTTTCTTTAATGCTTTGACTATTATAAGGTATTCATTTATAGCTGTTCATTATCTTTTGCAAGCACTTAAATCTTTTGGAACTGCCTTCTGAAATGTGATTGCTACCACTAGGAACAAGACCTAAGGACTTCTGTCTTTGGGGAACACATAGGAAAAAGTTCTTGCAAGATTATGACAAAATTCCAAGAAATAACTCTGCATCTGAGATTTCCTCCCCCTCTCCCAAAGATCAACCAGGAATGTCAAAAACACTTGTTAACATGGACTAGAGCTTGGAAATTGTGAAAGAGAAATAGCAAGTGACAACAAATTTATAAGCTTCTTGGATATCTGGTGCTTGATATTGATAATACAACCATCAGTTTGCATGCTTTGTAGTTGCTCCTTAATCAGGTCATTTTATTGTATTTTATTAAAAGAACATCTTATTTACATAGAAATTTACAGCTCTAAAACATGAGTTATGCTAGCTTTTTCATCCTAAATTAACTGATGGACAGCTAATACAGGTATTTTGAACAAAGAAGTTATAGATCTTCACGACATCCTTAAGGATACAAAATATTTTTATTTACACACACATTGCATATTTGCAGACATTTCCACACTCATCTTGAGGTCTGTATGTTCACAGAAATTTTGTGATCAAAGGCTCGGTTCTGACGAACTGGCGAGGTGATTTGCATGTACAGTACCTAAATGCTACACACGACTTCAAGGATATTCTGGAAATACATTGGTTAAGTGACAGTTACTCAGTGTCTCTCAATTCTCTCCTGCAAATAGGGAGTGACAGAATACAAGAAAAAGCATGGGCCCCTAGGAATAGCAAAGACTTGCCCAGGGCCAGAAAAAAAAATAATGCCAGGCTAAAATCATTATTATTGGCAGATATGCAAGTTGTGTGATGCCAATGTCTACCATATGTGGATGCACAGTCGTGTGCACATTCAACTCACCTAAAGTAACAATACTTATGTGAATGTGGGATTGACAATAACATACATGAAGTCAGAAAAAGAGAAAGCGTGAGCAAGAGATTTCTGCTGAGACTGTATACTATATATTCAGAATTCTCTTCTGTTTTGGTGTAGCAGTAGGTATCTTTTATCCAAGATCTGAAGAAAACAGTGCTTAATGGCTGGTCTCTCTGGATCCCATTAAATGACCATGTAAACAGCATAGTACTGAAAGGTACTCAACAGAAACCTATTAGTAACATTTCATGTCAGACGCAGTTTGTGTTCTGTTTATTCCTTTAGGAGATGTAGAAATGCAATCAGGTTTGCAGAACCAAAACACCGTGTAAGAATCAGTACCTGAATACCAGTTGGAGCATCTATCAGGTACAAGTATCAATAAAGATGAAATTACATGGACATAAGCAATATACACGATCCTGATTCACAAAATATTATGGGCATGTTTTTCATCTTTATTCGGTAGTGTTCTGTGATACTACATAAGTAGAAACTTATTTAGTCCATTTTTTAGATCACTATCCATAAATAAGTCTTTCTAAGCTACAACTGGACAAATACATAAAAGCACACACTAAAGTTTGGAAGGTTGGTCAGAATAGAAAAAACATATACTAGCACTGTCATACTGATTAAAATTAATTTTTTCTTATTCAATACTCAAAGACACCTTTAGTATCATGCTTTAAGACTCCGTTCACAAAATCCCTAAAAAGTGGCAAAAAATGAGTCCAAGTACTGTTTACAATTAAAAATCCCTATGTGCAAATTAGGATTTCCTTAATTTCTCTACATATTTATAATTTCAGTACAACTCACCACAAAACCTTTTATCATGAAAACTACCTTCAAATAACATTTCTTTCTGAAAAGAAGTCAGTACCACCTATTTGTTTCAGAGACAGAAGATAAAGAAAATTCTTGAAAAATAAACTCTTACATTCTATTCAACTTTTTTTTTTTTTCCTTAAATACTGGGCATTAGTGAATCTTTTTGAGGCAGACATTGCATCCTCCTAGACCAACAATAGCTACTGTGGTTCCCACTTCAGGCAGTGGAGGAAGAGCTCCGGTGTCCAAGTATGACTCATCACCATAAAATGGCTATCTAAAATGGGGACAATGAAGTATCCTTTCTTCTCTATTAATGATAAAAAGTCACAATTGGCTGCTTAGACTAGACAACTACCTTAAAGATGGTTGTCAGGTGACAGTGAGGGTGTACTAAAATTTTTATTAATTGTTTCATATACATCTATTCAGTGGATATTGCTAAGATGATGGGCGTGGTAACAGCCTGAAAGAACCTCCTAGAAGCCACTACACTGGTTCAGCAGTCTATGTTTGTCCTATTGATCACACATTACACAGTACAACTATGCTTATTTCAAAGACCTTACATGGGATGAATCACACCCTGAAGGTCCCTGGCTGGGAAGACAGGCCTGTAACACAAGATCAGGCTTTCCATCCAGGCTTTCCTCTAATCACAAGAACGTACCCAAAGTTCACCTTACAGTTTCTCTAACATATAAATAAAACTTGGCTTTGGGTCAAGTGTGCATACAGCCTGATTTTAGCAGGATGAATGCCCAGCACATGTGGAAAACAAGGCACTTCTCAATGTGCTTCAAGCTGGGCATTGCTGATATAACTGGTCATTTACAAATCCAGACCTGCATAAACAGTGATAATAATTTAGCTATTCAGTTTTGCCATTCACCCAAGAAACTTGTGGAGGTATCTTTTATCAAGTATTACCTCCCATATATTTCTAAGGTGAACAAGTTGTTATGCATTTATGATCCTGACACTGTTACATTCTTATCAAATTAAACTTTTCAGCATCTAGGGTAGCAAGTATCAAGCTGTTTATCACAGTAGCATCTGTCTTGGATAATTCTTTCTCTGGCAAAAAAAGCTCTTTAGCAACAAAATAATCCTAGGAGCACATTGACCACATCTTGGGTTTGGGCATATGTCCCAAGTATATCTATTTCGAAAGCAATGAAGCACAACCTGGAATTGAAAGGAATAATATGTCACTATCTTCTACAGTGGAAAGGGACTGCTGTGCAGTTTTTTCTTCTATTCTTTGTTTGGAAAAATAACCTTTGAACCCTTTACCTGTAATGTGATTACAGCCATTGTCAGCATAAGAAAAATGATTTTCTTCCCCCTGAAAAAAAAACAAAAACACTCCACAATCTACTGAAAACTGAAACAGTATTGAGAAGACCTGATGTAAAAAATTGGAAATACTACTTGTTTCAGGTGTCTATATTCTTCTGAATTTCTTGCAGTTTGAGCCTGCTTCCACAAAAAAAAAACAAAACAGTTGTGCATTTCTATGAATGTTAGTGAAATCAGCTGGGAAGGTCAAAATACATAGCAAAAATGCAGAGGAAAAAAAAGAAAGTGTCTTGACATTCTTACAGTATGAACCACTTATACTTTTTCAGTTTTGTTCAGTTATACATTTTTGTTCAGTTGTCCACAGAAAGTATTAAGATATTCTACTCCACAGTAAGTATAGAAGTCTTAAATCCCAATTACTTGTATAATTGGCAGTTTAAATGAACTCTAGCTCATACAATGCTCTACTTAAGAAGTATGGACAAGAGGAATTTAGAGGGTTATATTTGGCTTTATAACACATAGAATTGAGAAATGACTTCTCATTTTGACAAAGATTGATATGTCTAAAGTGTTCAATGTCACCAAGTGACTTGAGTAATGACTGATTTTCTGCCGTCGAACAGAAAATAAAACCATTTAAGCAACATAAATTCTGAAGTGCTTTATTTTACTAGAATTCAGTGTGGGGAGGATTGTTCTGAAAAAAAATAATCACATGATCTAAACACTTCAGAGAATGCTAACAGTAACGTTTTAATGCTAACAGTAATGTTTTCCACATGGAACTTTTACTTCCTTTACAGCTGCTTGATGTGATAGCCATCTAAACTTACTCACTTAAACTTTAACACAGCTATACTACAGCAAAGGTAAAAATACACTTGGATTTTCAAGTGGAAGTTTCAAAAGTAATTTCAGGAAAGAAAAAAAAAAATCAAATATCTTGAGCCAGAAATCTCACTGCAATAATGAACTGGTAACTAAACCTAAGTTTGCAGAAGAACCCATATTTGCTAATAAACCATAACAAAAAGTACAAGGGCTCAATAGAATTGCTCAGACTAAAGCAGCAAGTATCTATTCAAGCGTAATAGAAGCCTAAAAGAGTTTGTTTGGAAAACAATAGAAAATCATGCCCTTCCCATAATCTATTTGAAATACTGCAAATTCTCAATCCCTGGTATACTTTTTACAAGCAGACATATCAAAAACATGTTGTCTGAAGAGATTCCCAGATCAGATATGCCATGTTTTTCTTATGAAAATAATTATATATGGTGAAAGGTTTTCGCTGCTAAAAGATCCTGGAAAGTAAGTCTACACAGTGTAGCCACGTGATAACAGTATCTCATACTTCCATTTCAAAAAGCTTATTTTTTTTGAAAAAAAAAAAGTACACTTTCACTAGTACAGTTTATTTTAACTTCAAAGGGATTTCCAGAGGCTCAGAGAGGATGCACAACAGGATAAGTGCCTTACCACATGGACTTCAGTGTTTGCCCATCAACCACCACCATGCTTTCCAGGAGAGCAGAACAGCACCACTCAGAAATTCAGACTTCAATCACTGAAGAACTGCTGATTAAACCCCCTGAATCACTGTGATAAGCCACCCTGGTCAATAAGGTGACACCTAATCACTTTGCCTATTATATTAACAAGAGTTACTTTTTGACTACATACATAGCAGATCTTTAGCCTTTCCAGTATGCTACATGCTACGTATCTGTTTGTCTTCTAATCAGAGCTTATTACCCTATCTGTGATTAATTTTTATTCCCCTCCCACTCAGTTTTTAAAAAAGTATGGGAGAAAAGACAAGGTATAACTGAAGATGTGGGGAAAGTGTCCAGTCAATTCAAACCCTAACAAAGTCATAGGTAAAAGCAATCCAAGAACAACATTTGGGTTTTCAAGAAAATAAGTAGAAATCCTTCCTCCCACAGAAGGATGCTGCTTCAGTGGCTGTGGGGTGGGAAATGAAAGCACTGGAGCTGATAGCTGCAGGAGAGGCCATTGCACCCAGTACCTCAGGCTCTGCTTGAGAAGACACATGCTGCTGAACAAACTGGCCAGTGCACATCCTAGCCCTCACACATATAGCCACCATCTGGAAACAAACAACTCAATCATGAAAGAGTAAAGATAACGAGGAAAAATTGAGCTCCCTGATCAAAAAAAGGAGATACTTGCTTATCTCCTTATTACTCCTGTTTTAAGCCTCAGTGAAGATGCAATTTTTATCTCCCTTTATAAGTATCCTTTTAATGACTACATTAAGAGCACCACCACTTGAAAACAAAGTCAACTACGTGAGGCAAGGGCTAGTACATTGTTAATCTGATGACTGTGACCTAGTAAGAGGCATCACAGACAGAGCACGCACATAGTCCAGCAAGTTTCACTGGAGATCCCTGTGAGGCTGGTGAGACCCTTGGCATGGTGGATGACATGCAACTAAGTTGAAGGCCACAAAGTCTCTCTGAATAATACTCAAGAGAAACAGCAGTTGGGGGAGGGAAATTAGAAGTTAAATTCTGCACATTATCTGAGTTCAGATTTTGGCCTTCCCCCAGAACAGTCAGCTGGCAATTAGCTACCCTAATAACATGCTATTTAGCTAGGCCAACGTCATGGCAGCTCCAGCAAGTGCCTAGGCCCTGGCATACCTGCAACAGCTACTGAGAGCTGGCCCAGATGCTCCCCAGCTTCAGGAGTCTACCTATAATGAGCGTGATTACATTGCTTTCAAGGTAGCCTGACTCCTGGTTGCACTGCGTGTTTCAAGTGCTTTTCACAGACCCAGGGGAAAGAGATAGATGTTTTTGGTGAGCCTCGCTGCGATGCCAGGACGTTCCTCCATCTCAGGCTCCACTCCTGCTCCCAACCTAGGGAGACACCAGTGCCTGCTCTCAGGAGGCACTGGGAAAAACAGCTGGAAAAAATACTGCAGAACAAAATATCCTAATGGAAGACTGAACTGGGAACTTATTACAGCCAGTCCTTAGGCGAAGAATTAGAAACTGCTAATAGGTTAAAAAACACATACCTTTTTAACATGAAGTGATATAAAAACAAAGATTATTGCCCTCATTAAAAGGTGCTTTTATTTCCCTATTCACTACCCTAGGTTTCTAACATAAATTTTCCTCTGCTACTGACAACTTCTGCATTATTTATACAATGGCTGAAGTATAATTGGCCGCTTTCACGTGGGTGAATATCAACTTGTAGGGAGGAAAGCAGGGCAGGGAGAAAATGCAGATAACTAACAATTTCCATATTTGTAAAGAAAAGTCATACTCTGACAGCGTGACGAATTTTAGATCTACTGTTCTGTACTCATATATAGTTGTTGTCTAGCTTATAAAGGTTCATTTAGCTATGAAAACATCATATTTAGCTGCTAACTCAAAGGAGGATAGAAACAAATGAGAAATTCTGGTGACCGAAGATATCAGCAAGACAACCATTTTGCTGTGATGTAATTTTTCAGAGTATTGGATTTTTCTTTCTAGACCATTCAAATTTAACGCTTTAGACATAATGTGAAAATACAGTTCTTACTATACACAGTACTGTGAAAGCAATAGTCATTTTTGAATTCTTTAGAGGAAAAGATTGTATAAGCTTAAAATATACATCCTATTTTATTCCCTGCATTGCCAGCGTCTGTTTTATCTTAATATAGCACAGTTTTTTCCTGTTCTGCTTTTTCCTTATAGCACTTCATTGAAAAAAATACTTTACACCCTGAAGCTTTAACATCACAGTATATTCCCATGCAAAGAGATGTGATGCCATGATTTTAAGGGGGTCATATATTACGAGAATCATCTGATTAAATTTCTACGTACAAGTTACAGAAGTCTATTAACACAGATTCTGCACTACAGCTCGGAAAATTTAATTTCAGTCAAAAACCATGACAAACCACAGCCTTAAAGTACATAAAGGTAAATAGGTGGGAAGACAAACAAGAAGGAACCAAGCTAACCCCCAAAAGCACTGCATCTGATTCAGATGCAAAACTTATTGCAGCTCTTGGGAGGAGGGGGAAACCCACACACTATAGCAATGTCTGAACTGCTGCTTTTCCTCTCTCCCCTGAGAGCTCTTCTGAGAGAGACAATAAAAGTCTCCCCTTACTTTGCCAAGTTTGATTATTTCCGTCACTCCCATTTGTGCAGATCTGCACACTTAGACAAGGTCTAAAGCCTAGCAAAGGAGGTAACACTGTGATGGTTTTTAACATGCAGGTCTCAGGAAACAGTATCTCGCAATTGTTGCAATGCATAGGAATGTAAGGAGTCTCCTTTCACGCAATCCCAATTATCAGTGCAGACTGGACAAGACCAACTTTAGCTCCGATAACTATTAGTAGAATATTCTCTCCCTGCCCCCAACACAACAGACCTTTATGGTGTCACTGACAAGATATCCATCTTCCTATGGTCCCCACAGGAAAGTTTTAATGACTATTAAAAATGCTACTTGTGGATATAAAGCTTGTTCTTTCCTGACAGCTCTGCAGATTCTGAAAAGACTGGTCTGTTATCCTATATAGCAAAACATGCAAGTTTAGCTCCGAGTATTCTTTTTAAACCTAGAGTCTTGCATAAAACTACTGATTTTTTATTTTTTATTTTTTTGATTCCCACAAATCACATACTAGACTGAGCAAAAAAAAAAGAAATTGAACCGGATTTTAATTTACTTTCATATATACCCCCTTTTTGGTCCAATTACTTTTTATTTGCAACTGTTGAATGCATTTTTTGGCATTTAATATGTATTACTAGTTTTAAATGATCTAACCCTCTTCACAGAAAAGATGCTATTGCAATTAGTGCTATTAATTTGAATTCATAAAACCTAGGTTCAGTTTTCAGTCTTGCCCTATGCTCCTCGGTAAGGCCATAGGCACATAATTTAGGATTTAAATGGTCCATGTTAGGCATCTAAAAATTAGCTGATTAAGTCTCATCTAGTGATCTCAGACTCTTTTTACAGTCACTGGAAAGGAACAGATACCTCCAGAGAGCAGTCCATCTCACAGCCCAACTTAGGTCAAATGAATCACCTTCTGAAGGTATTTAAAGTTAAATGAGATGAATCCTATCCTTAATCTCCCTCTGCCATTGATCCCCATCTGTCAAATGGGATTTATGTTTCACTACATCAATACGACTCATACAAAGCCCACCTCGTGATACTTAGTTGTTTTGTTTAGATTGGCTGCTATGTATTATATCTGCTGCACACAGACTTGTATTTATTCACAAAAAGCTAACCCTAAGATCTCTACCTGAACTCTTGGTAACAGTTTGGCTCTATCTTTAAGACAGACTAGGTAGAGTCTTGTCTTTCAATTTGTTTCACACATTTACAATATCACATATCAGACTGAACAGTTTCTCCTCCTGTACCAACTCCTGATTGAAAGGGGGGGCAGAAGATTCCAACAATTACACCAATCTCCAGAGAGAGGAACTGGCTCTTGTACTGGGCAAGCTGATGTAGCAGAACTCTGCTAATTCCCCTATCACAGAAACCTTTAGAAATTGTTTTCTGGCATGAAGTAGCTAGCCTCTTAAGTATTACTGGAGTTGGAACTAGTTTATCTGCTTTACGCCAGATAAATTCCCTCCTGGCCACACAAAGCTAAAATCCAGCCCCTTTGTACCATCCCTCCTGCAAGTAATTCAAATCTCAGTTGTGAACATGGCATTATGCATAAAAACAGCTTTCTTTATGAGCAAGCCAAACAGTTTACCCAGTTTTCAGCTGGAAAGTGGCAAATCACATTACTGGGGAACTCTCCCCCCTTTCCCCCATTTAAAATTGATAGATTCATAAGTTGTATCAGGATGAAAGAGGTTGTAAAGAATAACTCAGCCTGGTCTCAAATTGGAACTGTAAACTGAGTGTCCAAGTCCCCCAGCACAAACAGTACAGCCTCAATGACCAGCAAAACAAATTATATCTAACAGAATGCTTAACAGACCTGTTCACTTCTTCATGTATGAAATTTGTGACAATTAAAATTAAAATCTCCTTTCAAGGAGATAGTCAATATGTTTACAGCAATGAATTGTTTAGTGATCTCTAGATGCCTTAAATAATGTCACTTTTTCAACATTTGGGCTAATTATTATTTGTTTTGCACAACAGGCCACATCCTCAGTCAAAGCTCTGGATCCTATTATGTTAGACACAGTATAAACACATAACAAGGTATGTCAGGCCCTGTTCTAAAGAGACTGCAAAGCAAACACTGCTTCTCGCACACATGGAGCAACACTTGATGAAACAGCTGTCACTGGTTACAACCCATATTTGGAATTCAGCGTTAACTGCTCGCCTCTTTACATCCTCCATCAGCCCTTGCTCTTTTTCTTTGTTCCATGAAAAAGCCTGCCTACTATACATTAGAACGTCTGCCAAAAAAACTAAAGTGCCACTTTTGATTTTTCCTACGTGTCAAGGCAAGCAAGTAGCCTACGAAATCAGAATAGGTTTAAAAGCCTAAATAGCTATTTTAAGTGATGGTGACAATAAATGACTTTTTATGCAACCTTCCAACTCATATGTAAGTGCTTTGAAAAAACATGTATATATACAAGTTTCTGAAATGTAATTCAACTCGTCTAATGAAAGAAAATATGATTTACTGAGAAATGTATTACCAAGAATCCTGGTCTAAGCCAGCCAGAATCAGACATACAACATTAAGGCAAATCCAATGGAAAAAGCAATGTGGCCTGAAGCAGTTGCTTGCTTTGTGACAGAAAATAAAATTTCAGCTTGTGTCCATTGTAGGCTAGATCCATGCACCTTAGGAAGGGATGAAAAGAAACAACAATGTGCATTTACTGCAACTGATAGTTCTCGTGCACACTTCAAATGCATATCTGCAAGATGCTGCCTCTTGTTGCATACTAGCCTTGCTGAGACTAACCAGCTGACCTTGGTTACATCTCTGGTATGTAGTGATTCAAACTAGAGAATCATCTCAGCACCAACATGTACAGAATTTTGATTGTCCTTGAACAACATACAGCCCCTCCATTCTCACACTTCACTATAAGCCAACATTACCTTTAGTTCCTCCCTGTCCTGTTATAGTTTCATGTGCACAGAGAACTCATGCACCAAGTGATAATGAAGCAATAATTTTAAACTAAAACAAACCCGACTCATCACAATCAATGGACTTGCTGATGGCCTTAAAGAACAGAATAGTTTCAGTACATTTCCCTACTTTTTTTTAAAAACACTAGGGCATGAGATAAACAATAACAGTTGCAAATTTACAAATACACCTCTCAAACTTTGTACTTAGACATAATTATTTCAAATAAATTCTAAGCCTGATTGAAACAACTATCTTAAGTTATCTTACTAGCACTATGGCCATAGTTCAGCCATTTTTCCCCTCACAGTTTAAAGGTGTTTATGTTGCCTCATCAGCATAATTCCTTTGCTATTCAAAAGTCTATACATTTATCCTAAAAGGGCCCGTAAAATATTCAGTATTTGGCCTAATGGAAGGGAAAAGCACCCTGAATAATCTGTTCACTGTAATAGACCAAATACATCTTTGACTAGGCTTGGTACTCACTACATCCACCTATGGTCTTCTGTCCACCTTTGCAATATATCCTTTCAACTTTGCAGTTTCACCTACTTAAAATTTCTGAAGCCAGCACCCTAAAAGTGATGCTAAGAGTTTGTTCTTCTTAACCCCTCCCTTTCCCACCCCCAAATTTATTACTTCACTTCATCACAGAAGTCTGAACTGTGTGTGGCAGAAAGCAGTAACACCGCTGACTAAAAGATGCCAGGTGATGACCTCTTCCAGCAAATCTAGCTTTATTCTGTGAAATCAGTGAACACTGTTGAACACTTCAGTTGTTTTAAGATAAGAGTAGTTGAACAGTCAAACCATTCCTAAGAGCCAAATTTCAACCCGAAGCAAATTAAATATTCCAGAATCATTTCCACACTAAATGGAAATTCCAAAGCCATAACTAGAGGAAAATTGACAAGTCCCATTAAAACTGTGCTGATTACTTCTTTCTTTCATCTGTATGCAATACTACTATCTTGGAATCCCATTGATGGGATTTCCATCCGAACTAAGTTATCTGGAGAAGCAGAAGTAAGTTTCAGCTTTAGGGATACGTACGAATTCTCCAGTAACTGACAGGGTAGACAGTCTCTACCATGTCTGCAGAAGTCTGATCCACCACTTTTAGTCAACATTTGGCTGGTTGCTGCTTTGAAAGACAGGTGATACTACATGGGTAAATAGTACTCAGTTCAAAGTTCTGCGTTTTACCTGCTTGACACTGAGAACTACTATTATTATTCTAGAATGATGATTTTCATAGCAAGTTCTATGCCTTGTTCACCTATAACCATATGGAACTTTCATCAATATTTATGAAGAATTTATTCTAGAGTAAACAGCTCACAATTATTAGCCAATGTACAAATTGTAAAGCCAATATTTGCATATCAAATATTAAAGTAAGTCCAAGTTATTATCCAAATATATGTCCACTTTGATAATGACAAAAAAAGTCTATAGCCTATGACTTCAGGCATTTTTGTCCCAGATGATTTTACTTAAGTTTTCAGTTTTACCACTTTCTCAGTAAAGGAGTACTCATACACATTAACATAGAAAAATACCTTTCAATCCTATTGTGCAGGATTGAAACAAATTTACAAGATAAGAGTGCTGAAGGCCTTACCTAGCTACAGCAGAACGTGAAACAGGAATTGACCTCTGTCAAGGTCACACAAACATTCTCCTGTTGTTTCTCTGCTGTAAGTAGCAGATGAATAAGCTAAGAAAGCTTAATGCAATAAAAGCTGAATTTGAAGAACAAATGCAAGATATCTTCTTGTTCTTAATATAGAAAAAACAGCTATGACAAAAAGGAAAACTACAGAAAAAAACAGACTTTATCTGAGGAGATAATAATAACTCCCAGATAGGCTTATCAAATGCAACAGTTTAACAAATTTATCTTTAATCAAAGATGTCAGCTGTTATAAAAAAGAACATTAATTTCAGGACGCAGAAATCCTAGAATTTCTACAAAATCCTGCAGAGTTAAAACATTGTTCCATTTCTGGTCAAGTACGCGTTTGTATCCCATCCTTGCCTAGACTATGCAAGGACATATCTTTAGCAATTCAATGGGAGGATACTCTCAAGGAAACCTCACTTTCCATTTTGGTAAGACTGTATCCTTCTTAGAACAGGCACCTATTGTGCTATCAATACCAACAATTAAACACCCATACCTTGACAGGTGGAAAGAGGACATGGAAGACTCTAGGCGACACAAAGTTATCCTGGTGCAAGGTACTGTGCAGGATGCAGAGTTCCCCAACTCAGATACCATGCCCAAGCATTGCTACATGCAATGCTAGCTCCAGAACAGATTTAGTAGAATGCAGACCTTCAGGTAGAACCGTTCTCTTGGGCATCTGCAAACCAATGAAGGTACATTTCCACAGGCCCAGGCCAAACTGATGAGATGCAGGATATTGCTTGTTATTCTTTCAAATGTGGGAGGACCAATATCCTTTTAAACAGAATCCTATTTTAAATACAACATATGGTTTTTTAAGTTACTGTTCTTTCCATTTATTTCAATGAGCTTTAAATCAGGTCTCAAAGATTAATACCACGTAGATAGATACACAGAAATGTCTTGTCAGTAAGGCAGGACAAAATAGGATTATAAAATGAAAGGGCAGCTCAAGAGAATTTCAGACCAAATCTCTTCACACTACAAGAATAACATGTCACAACACCTTTTACAAAAAAAAAGAAATAAAAATAATAATCTCATCCAAGACACTCAAGAAGAGTTAATGGCAGCAAGTTCAATAGGTCAGCAATTTTAAGGCCAGATGATTATCTGGTCTGTTCTCACGGATTAATACAAATAAAAAAAATATCCAGCAACTTCCATATCAAAACTAGAACTTGTACTTGAAGTAGATAAAAGATGAAATACTGATCTAGGGACTTTGAGTAGAAAGTGTTATCTCCTCAGTAAACTGGCCCATATGCTTACTATTCTAACAGATAAAATCTGATACCTTCTAGTCTGAACTCTTCAAGCTTGCAGACCCACCCAGGCTGCTCCATGACATACTATAGTACTATAATTAATATATTAATAACATAATATTAATATATTAATAACAGTATTTTCACTGTGCAGGAATCAAGGAAGCTCTTGTTATATACAGTGTTCCAAAGAGAATACTATGCTCTTTCGAGTCTCACCAAGAAGCATATTTGGCCTATCTCAAAGACACCCTACTCCCAAGTCTCTTCTCTAAACCAATCGTCTAGTTGTCCAGCATCCCCTCTGAAGTTGGGCATCTTTTCTACCCTCAACAGTTCAGTGTTTATGACCACATATGGCTTCTCTGCTCTTTAGTGATGATGACAGATGATGTTCCCTGGATGTAATCCCTAAATCTTTTTAGGGTCACTGCTTTGGGAGAAAAGATTTAAAAACAAAACAAAAACGACAAAAAAAAACTGGAAGTAGGCAAAATAGTACACTTCAGTTTGTTAAAATACACATTTAGATGTAGTAGAATGAGAAAACAATTGAAGACAGTCTATAACACTTGCTCCAACTTTATTACTTTTTTTTGTGCCAATTTTATTCTCATGAATATGTATTTTATTCCTAATCTTTGTATGTTTGTTAAAGATAATGAATAGAGTTGTCATAATGGAGATGGTGTTTCCTCCTATACTATTTCTTCTGCGATTGATCGAGTTAAAATAAAAACTAATCCATTCACATCGACAATGGTGCTCTCCTACAGTACTATTTCTTACTATCCGAACACCACATTAAGCTAAATCACATGCCTTATTAAAGTCAAAACAAGAAAGCAGACAATTTCAACAACATACATTTGTTTTGTACATATAAATGAAAACATTTTCCTTTAAACAATGTAGATTTGGATGTATTGTGCTATCTCGATCTTTAGCCTTCAGCTCCTTGCCAACAGATTGTGTCTTCTATGACACTGGTTCAGAATGACACCATCCCATTCTATTATTTCTTCAAGTTACTGCATGGGGCCTTTTAAAAAAAAGTAACACTCCAACTGTAACTGTCACACCAGCTTCTAAGACTTCAAGATTTGATGATAGAAATCAAATAGAAATAGATTAATTGTAAAGAAATACTCTCCATAGCTCTAGAAGGGAATAAAAATTAAAATTGCATGTAGCAAGCAGTTATTAAGTTTTCAGAATAAGAAGAGCTAGGTTTAACATCCACCTGTCAACTGTGTATGTGCATGTGTATATCTAGAAATTTTTATCACTGTTAGTGAGCATCCTGAACCAGGTAAACCTTTTTACATGGGTCTTTATTTCCACAATGCCTTCCACAAAAGCACTCCAATTATTAATTGCCATATCCACAAGGCTATTCAAATACAAGAAGATGAGGCAGCTTGCTAGCAATCTTATGTCTCAAAGCTATATTTGGTGATGTTTACCAGCTTTCCCATATTGCAACTGCTACATTGATTTTCAGCTACACGTAGGAAGCCAATACCATTCACATAAAGGGTATGAAGCAGAACTCGCAAATAGATTTATAATCAACTTCATTAAATCACTGAGCAGCTTTAAGGCATGTATTCTCATGTATCTGTGGCACTGTACTACCCAGTCACCATAACTTTGGCTACATTATTAAAACAATTACATTAGGGTACTACTATAAATCCTGAATAATAGCTGATAAATGTAGACAGCATAATTAAACACATTGGTTTTAGCTACTTCTAAATAAAGTTTTATTGTGTTGGATTATTATATTAGTATAACTATCCAGAGTTAATGAAATCCAACCAGTTTGGAAAATTTCTGATAACACTTTTTTTGTATTTCTATGGTCTTCCATTTTTAAATAATGGTATTAGTAGCTTATCAGATAATTATGCTAAACAGGAGGCATTCTGGATTTACTTTGTGTTCTGACACATCCTCCCCAGCATCTTTAGGGATGACTAGAAAAGAAAGTGACATCTTGAATTGGCAACTCTCTCGGAATCTAAAAGATGGCAGCATCACTCCTTCTACAATGGAGACGAAGTGTTCAGTGCCTGCAATTCCAGGAAAATGCCTTCAGACTAGTAACGATAAGAAAACAAAAGTGCTAAGGGAGTTGTTTTATTACAGCTAATCTCTTGCTTTTGCATTATGTCTCAAAAAAAAATTGGTTTTTGCTTAACTTATTTAAGCCAGACAACTTTTTCCATGCACTGCTTGTACAAGCCACTCCGCTTGTTCCTGTACTTCCTGACAGAGATTGCCTGTAGCCTGCTCTTACCCTCTCACCAAGAGAAATCACGAAGAGCCAGTTGTCCTGCTTCTAATCCACCTGCTTTGGTATCTGGTATTTTTGCAAAAGATACAGCAGTATAACCAGCATTTCTTAATCCCTCCTCTTAACAGTGTATTAGGAAGGAGTAAAGCTCCTCTAGCAAAGACAACATTTGTACATAAAGATCCTGAAAATATTTGTTAACATAATGCTTTGTTTATTCAGTCTGGCAAATGCTTTTATTTTAACCTCAAGTATCTTTAGTAAATGTCAGCGGTAAACACAAATTCATAGTTGGCTAACAAGCTTCCCTTATGTGTATTTCTAATTAAGCTTCTTCCTAGATACAGAGTAGTGTTTAAGACAAGCGTTCTATAGAGAATCAAAGTAAATCAGATGACCAAGTATTTCTTTGTGAAACTGAACATTTTTAAGGGCATCACCAGCAGAGGGAAGGAGATCCTTGTATCCATGAGTAATAACTCCTCCATGCTTCTATTCTGGAGCATGTAGAGAAATTTTTTCTTTTCAATTGTATTCCAAACTTTGATGTCTCTTCCACAGCAGGTAATACAAGGCTGCACATGCTCTTAATTTGGAACTTCCTTCCCAGTAAGAAATCATATATGCATTTAAACTCCCAGATAAATATAAGACCACACACGTTTACATAGAAATATTTTTAAAATTGTGATCAGACTGCTGAATGGACAAGAAAAGCCTGCAATATGCTAAACGAGAGCCTTGTTTTCATGTGAGAAAACATCAATTAGCAGAGTTCTGTACGGCTGAGTGGCTTAAAAACTTCTGCCAAGACCCTTAGCTGCTACTACTTTTTTTTTTTTTTTAAACATATAACAGCGAGCCCTGCCAAAAGACCATAAAAATTGATTTTATGTTTCCGGTCTCTCCACGCCAGCTGGAAAACTATAGATTTCTCCCCCCCCCCCCCCCCCCCCCAGGTTTCTGACAAACAGAATCTTTCTTTATCTTACACCTTCTAAGCTACTATGCTAACCAAAGCTGAACATTTTCTGGGTTCTTACATCTGATTCAAGTTACGATTAAGGTAAGGGAAAGTTTCAGATTGTTAAACCAAATTCTGTTTTAAATCTGTAGTTCGGAAAGGGCTTCTAGTGTGTCACTGTCACAAGGAATGCTGTATCTCATTTGCACAGTTATGGCATACATGGCGAGTGATTATTTTCCACACTTGTTCTGTGAAAGTGTTAGAACTGCACTGTTAGTCTGTGAGCTACCTCTTTAAATTCCAGTATCAATCCTTAAAATGGATTTAGCATCTTTTGCATCAAACATTAATAAGGCTCACTTAGGCACTCTTAATGTGAAGGAAAATTGGTCTTGTATGAAATGGCTACACTGGAACATTTCATGCTTTTGCAAGTGCAGGAGTATGATTATTTCCTACAGTATGTCATTATCTTCTGCCCTGTGGTTCTTTTTTAAATTATCTCTTCTCACTCAAGCTGCCTACACTATGTTTTTAAGCTATGTAGTTTTCAATTTATGAATTGCATGCATGCAAATTTTGAGCAACTATACCAGAAGCCAAGTAATAGACCATATTAAAGTATATTCCCCTCGGACACTACTAATGGAACTACAATCCCAAAAAAGCTTGTAAGAAGAAAAAATACATATATATACACACACATGCACACACACATATTTGTTTCTGAAGACATAAAATCAGGTCGTTTGTTTCCAAGAAACAAACAAGTGACAAGAAAATACTATTCTAGGCACACATGGAATTCCCTTACACTTTCTCTGAGCAGATTTATTTAAGCATGGCAGGAGATGTCAATTCATACACTCAAAGCAAATTAGTTTGCTGCCCACTTGTCCTTGTACCTCAAAGCTCCCCCCTTTTCAGGGTCATTCTTACAGCAACTGCTCCTCTAACTCTAGATACCTACCCACCAGGGAAAGGAGTCTCCTCTTGGGTCTCCAACTATTGTCTGCTGTTTCTCAGTACGAAAGAACTCTCTCAGACAACAAAGCAGTTCAAACAGCACGCAATAGATTAACGCCGAACACGGACGGCACATTACATAGCGCTCAAAGGATCAATACTGCCGTTGCTGATCCAGTAGCCTTGCTGTGGTCTACAACATGTATGTGTGTCTAGAATTACCATACTGACCTTTGTACGGAAAATAGTATTTCAGAGTGAAATACTATTGAATTACAGCATTCTGCATTGAGTTTACAAGGTCATAAACACAGAGCTCCTTGTTCTTCACTTGCAAATGGCTACTAAATAAGGAAAATGAGACTTGACATCCCCCTGACAATCAAAAGAAATGATTTATTTGGATGCTAACATCTGTCTCCAGATTGTGGCCAAGTGCTTTTCTGTGCTCATTTAGGACTCCACTTGCAAAGCTTTTCAGTTACATTTACCTAGAGATTTCTCTCTACCACTTCCCATCTGACAGAAATCACTCAGCTGGGTCTGATGAATAATAGCAAAAGGCAGCTCGTATCAGAGATGATTGAATTACAGATTGTTGGAAGTGCCATAAAGGCTCATTCCAATGACTACATTTAATTTACTTACTATGCGGACTACTAGAAGCCGATAGACGTTTGATATCTTTATTTCAGAAGCCTCGAAACAAAAGAAACATTAACATTCTCCACCACTTCCTCACTACTCCACCTCGAAGAGTTTGATAAGCCAAATTAACTTTTAAACAGAGCGCTGATGCCATACCCGGAGCGGACGAGCATTCCAGGCAGGGCACAATACCCCAGAAACCAGAGCAAGGCGGGCAGCACACAGAAGGGGAGGGCAACAACGTCCGAGGAACCCCAGATGAAATCGCACGGAAAGAAAAAGAATCGGCTTCATAGCTAAGTAATATGGGATGGCTTTTTTTTTTTTTTTTTTTTAATTGTAACGCCAGTGATTAGAGGCTGCCCCTACGAGGGGGGGGAAGGTGGGGCCGGGCGCTGGCACCCGCCGTGCCCCCGCCGCCCCTCCCGGCCGCGCCCCGCCGCCACCGGACAGCGGCGGAGCGCCCGGCCGCGGGCAGGGCACGGCCGGGGGAGCCCCGACCCGCCCCGGGGCGCCTCCCCGCCGCCTCCGGACCCGGGCAGCGCCGGGAGGGCGGCGGGCGCCGCGCCCGCTGCCGGAGCGGGGGGAGGACGAGAGGATGGAGACGGAGGAGGGTGGGAGAGGGGGGCGAGGGGGGCGCCCCCGCTGTGCCAGCCGCTCCCCGCCCCCCCGCAGCGTGCGCCCACCCCTCTTTCCCCCACCCACCCCCCACCCCCGGCGGCGGGCAGCCCCGGGGCGCTGCCTTACCTGGCAACCGGGGCGGGCGCCGCCGGCGCGTCCTTCAGCGCTCCCCCCGCGGCGGGGCCGCGCTCAGCCCCGGCCCCTCCCGGTGCGCGGAGCGGCGCGGAGCGGTGCGCCCCCGCGCAAGGCAGGCTGACACCCCCCCCCCTTCTCCTCCCTTCCCTTCTTCCCTTCCCCTCCCCGTCCCTATCCCCCGGCGGGCAGGCGGCGCGCCGGGCGTTAAGTTCGGGCGGCGGTGGGCGCCGGCGGGCAGGGCGAGGCGAGGCGGAGGCGGCCCGGGGGCTGCGCGGCGCCGGGAGCGCCGCCACACTGCAGCGTCTCCAGGAATCCCTCCCGCGAGAGGCAGCCCATCACCCCCGGCCCGCCGCCCTCATTGGCTGGGGGGCGGGGAGAACGGAGCCGCCGGCCAATCGCGCGGCGCCCAGCATGGGTGGAGCCGCCGCGCCGGCCTCGCCCATCCCGCGGCCGCCCGGTCCCCGGCCGCCCCGTCGGGCGGGGCCGGGCGCCGAGGGCATCCCCGCGCGGCCGCGCGCACCCCGGTCCGTGCGCGGCCCCGCGCGGCCCCGCGCACCGCTGCGGGAAGCGGAGGCGGTGGCGGTGGCGACCCGCCGGTGCTGGGCTCTCCCCGGAGCAGCCCGCATCGCCCCCAGGTAAGGGCCCGCAGCGGGTAACTCGATTCCCGGGGGGTGTCCCCACCGAGCCGCAGCTTTGATTAACGCCGGGCTGCGAAACGTAACCGTGACACGTTCAATTAAGGGAAGCGCGCTCCTTCTACTTTTAATTAGATCTATCCTATTTGTCTGGTGTTTAATACAACGTAAGGAGCTGCCCGGGCTCCAGAGGGAAATGGAAATAGATTTAGATGTAAGTTTGGCTTTTAGAAGCACGGAGGGCTGAAGTTCTTTGTTCTTCAGCATGTGTTATTGCTGCATCTGTACCTCAGTGTCACGGGAGGAAATCCTAATCTCTGTTGCAAGACTGTAAAAATAATAGGGTGATATTTAGGTAAGAGATTCCCGTAACCTTTAATGATGGGTACCCAAGATGCAGGTTCTAGCCCAGACTCGATGCGCAATGGTGCGGCATGTTGCTGAATTACATTTCTTTGCAGAAAACTTGAGCAAGAGGTGATGTGTCCGACGACCACGTAGTTGACTTCCCCTAGCACACACGAGAGTGACAGTCATCTAAGTTATAGTTTAATCCGATGAACAGGAAATCCTGGCAAACAGGGGAGCCCATTCTGCATGCCATCATTAGCAGGTACCTGAGAAAGTCGAGAAGCTCCCAGGCACGTCTCAGAAGTGAGTGATTTATCTGTGCCTTCCACAAAACATTATCGTGCTGCCGTTCCCCAGCCATACTTTTGTGGTGGCATTTGCCTCTGAAAACTGCAGCCCTTTGCCAGCTCAGTTCACATACACGTTTTCTGATCCCATCAGTGTTGGACGTGCTCTTAGGTCTGTTAGTCACGTTATGACTCTTGTACCGGCACATTTGGTCATGAGAGAGAAGACAGGAAAGGAAAGCAAGTAACAGCTCCTGCTGAGCTACCTAAAGGAGGAGCCAACTTAATTTAACCTGCGCATACAGACATACAGTCACTTGTGCCCAGATCACCCTGTAGAATTTAAAAAAAAATGACTCCTTCTCTCTCACAGTACTGCAGATCTCAAGGACTGTTTTCTCTGGGATCATTTATCTGTTCAGTTAAAAAATAAATAAAAAAATAAAAATTTCAATGCTAATAACTATATGGACTTGATACTGTGCTCCTAACAGCCACACAGCCAGACCTCTGAGGGAGTCTGGTGTTTGCAAGGCATGACACTTCATATCCTGTCTTTGTATTTGAGCAAAGACAAAAAACATTCTTTAAGCCTGATGACTTTTTCATAGTGGACAGACAGTAAGGAACAGAAGTGCTATGTAGCAGTAGCCCTGAAGAGTGTATACCATCCCTTTCTCGCTCTCTGCCTATCACAGAGCATACACAATTTATCTGCTACACACATATATATACATATATATTTTTTTTTATTATTATTTTTTTAAAGGACAAATTTGGTAGGGGCTGGCAGGTTGTGGGAGATATTGCACCTAATCTCCTTTTCCGAGCTTGATAATTCGCACTGGAGAAATTGCTGCAAAAGTTTAATTCCTTCTAGCACACACATTTGCTTCGGTTCCTTTCAGGCCCCAAAGCTTCTTCATGCAGAAAGAGGTCTCCAGTTCTGCAAGCCAGTTTTATTTCACCACTGCATCCTCAAGGAAATAGAGAGTTACTGTTGAGTCGTGGCATTTAATTTAACCCAAGGAGGCTGTGGAACTTGAGGGATGATGTACATGCCCTGAATGGGCAAGGACATTCTAGAAGAGCTTGGAAATGTTTGATGAGCACTGGGAGTGGTAGCCAAGTGCTACATACTAACTCACAAAACACAGCTTATTGTATTTATTATTGTTATGTCTTTCACAGTTGTATTCAGGGAAGAAGAAGGTGTCCTGGCATGAGAAAATGGAAGAAATATGCAGTGAGAGAAGAAATGATGTTCTAAAACTGAGTCCTATTCTTTTTTTTTTTTTAATGTGCATCAAAAGAGAATATTAAGTAGTGTCTACAATTTAGAAGATTCATCAAGAACCCCGATAAGTACAAATTAAGAACCTGACTCTGATCCATCCTTCATATTCCTTGTTTTTAATTTAGACTTCGACTGAGCCAGAGGTACAGGAGCGTCTGGGAAGAATCTGAATAAAAAAGCAAGAGCAGAAATGGTGCAGTGTTTGCCTTTGCCATTTTTATTTTTCATTCTCTATATACTATGGCTTCAAAATAAAACCTCAAGATTAGAAAGCAATATGAGCCATAAAAGCTAGGTTTTGAAAGTAAAAGACTCCCGTTTGCTCCATAAACAAGGAAGAAGCCTGGGCCAGAGCCAATGAAACTGAAGTATTCTCAGGCCTGTCCTGGCAATTTTTATGGCATATAAAGAGCAGGTACTAGAATGACAGTCACTGAAGTGTGGCAAATTAAGGAGCAACAGCAGTTGTAGCATATCAAAAAGAGCAATCAGGGTTCTGGCTTTGGGCCCAAGCTGCCATTGGTTTTCTTTTGTACATCAGCCATTGTGTGACCAAGTATCACCACTGCCACGACTAGATGTACAGGGTGGGGAGTCAGGCAAATCACGAGGGCAAATCAGCAGAAGGTGAATGAGTCAGTGATATTGATAGCATGTTAATTTACTTATCAGGCAGAATTTAGAATTGTAAACTAACACTGATTGAATTGTGTCATCATGACGAAATTATTCACCAGCCTTGTGTTGCCCAAGATCACAGGTACCTATTTTTAACTGAAAGATGCTTTTACTTTTTTCTTCATTGTCATGCTATTTTATTCCTATTTTTCCCTCGGTTTGACATTCTCTAAATTTTTTCATTTTAAGACTAGTTTGTACGTCTGAAGACAAAGGAATTAGCTTTTGCTTAGGGGAATGGGCCAGCATTTAAACAGAAGTTCTCTGATTGCATGAGTTCAAGCACAGATGTCTGAAACTTCTCATCTTAGCAAATGAAACACCCAGTCTTTATTGTTTTTATTCCCAGTTGACTGTGAATCCAAGGGCTGGCACGTACAGCTGAAAATTAAAAACTTGGAATCCCACATTAGGGCACTGTCATCCCACTGAGTTCAGTGAAGTTTCCACAGTACATACTAGGTGATGATGATGTATTTAGAATTCACATTCTTAGTCAGGAAGCCAAGTCTGCATTAGGAGAACATGAAACATGAAAACAAAGTGAGAAAGCTAAGTCCCAAATGTGAGAATTAACCTTCAGTAAAACAAGTAAATACTAGAGTAACTTCATGGCTGTACACTACTAACAAAAGCAAGTGTGTCATATAAAGTATATTCTGAAGATGATTTTTGGAGCAATGTGTGAGACTGTGAGTTGGATAGAGGGAGTAGATAAAAGTGTTGTTGTTTTTTTTATCATAGCTAAAATTCAAAGGGTAAAATCAAATAACTTGTTAGTCCACTGACTATTTATCTCAATGTGTCATTTTGATTTCATTGTTTTCTTGTGTTTGATCTGCACACATCTGCTGCTTCTAAGTTGTTTAGGCAGAGATGGTCTTTTTTGATCTGCATTTATATAACAGCTAACATAGAGAGCTCCTGCTTTCTGCCCAGGGCTTCTGGACACTGCAGTGGTATAAATGAAGATGGAAATACTCTTTTATGAAGGAGTATTCAAGGGTAGTCAAACCAACTTGCATGTGTTTTGCGCAGATGTCATCTGTGTAATGCAGGGACAGATCTGAGTCAGTGTCAGTCTGTTCCCCTGTAGATGGTGCCCCTTGTTCAGGGATTCAGTTTTGGGTTGCCAGCTAAATGTCCCTAATCTTCTTCTTCACTTTTAAAATCAGTTTTCTCCCAAGTGGTGTTCAGAGTGGTACTCCAGAAAAACAGCATTTTCAGTGTGGGTAGGACGAAGAGGACTGAAGTCCTGGTTTTCCCTTCAGGCACAGTCTACTCTATAAAATGAATAACTACTAAGCTGTGGCTTCCAGAGTGTCCAGGTATTATTAATCTCCAATCTTACCCGGTGGTGGTAAGTATTATGGCTTCCCCAGTGTGAGATTTCTAATCACCGGTGACCACATGCATCATATGGATGACTGTAATAAAAAGAATGGGAAGTGTGATTTCTGATTTAATTTTGAGGAGCTGACCTTCACAAAGCACAAGGAAGAGCTGTGTTTTGAACCTGAAGAAGAGGAGGCTCAGGGCTTTCTTACCAATGTCTATAAATACTCGAAGGGAGGGTACAGAGAGGACAGAGCTGGGCTCTTCTCGGTGCCCAGTGCCAGGACAAGAGGCAATGGTCACAAAATGAAACACAAGAGATTCCATCTGAACATCAAGAAACAATTCTTTACTGTGCACGTGACAGAGCACTGGAATAAGCTGCCCAGAGAGGTAGAGGCCTTCAAAAGCCACCTGGACATGGCCCTGGGCAGTGTGCCCTGGGTGGCCCTGCTTGGGCAGGGCTTGGGCCTGGTGGGCTCCAGAGGGCCCTGCCAGCCTCAGCCACTCGGGGATTCTATGTAATGGCAGTCATTGTTACCTCTGCGGAGATGGTCGAGACTTAAACTTGGTCTTTTCAGTTTGCCACAATATATATGAGACATTCCTGTCATTCTGTGGTCTCCAGTACAAAATAGGGATGACTGATTCAGTTCTGAGAGCCTCAAATGAGTTGCCTGTGTAACTGCAAAATATGCTTAATGTTCACAACACCCTGAGAGCAGAGTAAGGATGAATATACATATTAGAATATACCATTGAAATGTAAGTAAAACCTTATCACTTCAGGCTTCCTGAACTTGATGTCTCTAATTTGAGATCTCCACAAAACCTTCATTGTGCAGCAGATGTATAGCAAAGATACACCAAAAAGCTGGCCTAGCCATGAAGCATGACAAATTCTACACTAGCTATTCAGAGTAGGCAAAAACATTAATGTGAAGAAAAAATGGGATAGAGTTACTAGGGTACAAAACTAGTTAATATATTTTAAATTTCAAGAAGTACTTCTGAATATCAGCACTCTGATAAATAAATTCTCAAATGAGTTTGTTTGTATTTACCTCACACAGTCATTTCATTCAAAGGCACAGTGAAATTATCCTATTATTTATATTTTAAATGCCAAACCATTAAAGTGTCAGGATATTTTTTACAGCAATCACCATTTCATAATATTTTCTGTCCTTTTTAAAAAATATACGTATTTCCCCTACAGAAATGCAGTCACTTTACAATTCTGATGTTTAGACTACTGTTCTGTGTAAAAGCTTGCAAAACACATGGATAAACGAACTGGAAATTATATGTCATTAATATAATTAGGAGAGAAGAATTTTTAATTTCAGCTTCTTCATAGCTATGTTTTAGCCTAAATGCAATACAGTAAACTAGTTACCTCTGACAATTCTGTCAGCACCATTTTGTTCGCAAACCAAAATGCTTGTTTTGTTTCCTGCATTGCTTTTCTGTAGCCTTCAAATCGGATGAGCAGAAGGAGGGAATAGAGCTCTCTGACTGTAATTGTGTTGTTAAGATGTTAAGGTCAGTGGTAGTGTCACTTCTGCAAATCCTGACAGTTATTTATCCAAGTCAAACCAGATTTTTTAATCATTACAATATGTCTTCTTTTTTTTTTTTTTTTTCCTGCCTTTTAATAAAACTTAGGTGCAGAAAATATAAAATCTACCCACTAAACCTAATTCTCCTCACAGTTACACAGGTATAAATTTCTAGTAGATTTTCTGTTTTAAAAGCACGGTTTCCACAACTGCTATCTTCTATAAATCAAGTTATCTTAGAGACCCAAAGAAGTTAATGTAGTAATGAATAATTTTAATTCAAACCCTGAGTTTAAATGTGAAGTTTTAAGGGAACGCAGACTTCAATAGCACACTGGGGACATAGTTTCTTCCTGACTCAGTAGTTCTTAGTCTGGGGCAGTATCACCTTCCTCAGGTGCTCATAAATCCATGAATGAGAATCCCCTGTTACCTTCCTAGCTTTTTGCTTTTGACCTTTTTAGTTACCAGTCCTCTACTTTTCCTTCTCTGTCCTGCCTGTTAACCTGAGAATATATTTTGTGGTGACATTGCTAGGTGTGAAATGATCTGGACAATCACAATTGTTCTCTTCACCCTTGACATTGAACCCATTTCTGCAAGGTTTTTTTCTTTTAGGCACGGAGATAAAAGCAGAATTATGACTGATGATGAAGAATGACAATATATTGCTCCCTGCTGAGTAATGGAAAACTCACTAAGCTATTGTTTTGTTTTTAATTCTTGTTTGTACCTTAAGAGAAGTAACTAGTTAGGAATGTTACTTAATGGTTAGAAAAAAAAAAGAAAGAAAAAAAAAGAAAAAGAATAAAGGTAGACTCAAAGCAATTTAGGACAGAGATGATAAAGTATAAAGATCCTCCTCACTAGAAGCTCATCCTTGTCCACACTGAAATCAGACTAAGAGCTTTCTAGTTTAAGCTCTGTAATTTGATCCTAGGGAAAAGTTCAGCCCAGAGGAATGTTTGGTACTAATTAGTTTAAGGATTTTGACCAGTATCTTCTTGTCCTTAAGTACGGATTTTCAAAGAAATGGTGATTTCATATGATCTTTGATGTTGGAACTCTAAATTAAAATGTTCTTTCTGAAGAGGAGAGCCTAGATTAAGTTATTCTGAGACTTACAGTGGACTCCTTTTTGCCTTAACTTTCTTCCTTCTGCTGGAATCTATGACCCCCACTTTCCCCACCATAAACACAGAAAGGAATTATAATTATTATTCCTTCATAAATACAAAGGTATCTGCAGAATAACCTCAGGGACTTATTAGAGCAACAGTCATTCCTCTGAAATTACAAAAGGCCTGTTCAATGCTGAGGTGTTTGATTGTTTATTTGTGTTTAACTAACTCTTCACTTTTGCTTTCCTTTTGAAAGTTATTAAGCTTTACTTCTGACCAGACTGATGTTTTTTAAAGGAAAATGGTCATGCCGTGGTTTTTTTTTTTTTTTTTTGGTTACAGGGGTTCATAAAAATGTTCAGGTTTGACTTTTTTGAAAAGATTTATATTAGCTTGCCTTCCCTTTGTACTTGAATTTAAGCAGAACTTGTTTGATTTTTCTTGCAGTCACTTCTAAAAAAACCTTGGCAGTTTTCTTTGAGTAAAAAAGGTTATTTGCTGAAGTTATTTACAGTTTAATTGCCAGTTTAATTACAATTTAATGTCTTGTTTACTGTGACACACTCTACTCTGCAGGCTGAGCTGAAATAGGTTATAGAAGCCACAATGGCAATAGATTCACCTTTGTTTGGAGTTGGACAGCCTCCTGCTGCTGTCAGCAAAGCAGCCCTGGAAAACAGTACTGACCCTCTAGGGATGATTAAATGTGAAGAATCACAGAATCACAGAATGGCCAAGGTTGGAAGGGACCTCTGAAGATCATCTAGTCCAACCCCCCTTCCAAGCAGGATCACCTAGAACACATTGTGCAGGATGGCATCCAGGCAGGTTTTGAATATCTCCAGAGAAGGAGACTCCGCAGCTTCTCTGGGCAACCTGTGCCAGTGGTCTGTCACCCTCACAGTAAAGAAGTGTCCCCTCATATTCAGATGGAACCTCCTGTGCTGCACTTTGTGCCCGTTGCCTCTCGTCCTGTCGCTGGGCACAACTTAAAAGAGACTAGCTCCATCCTCTTGACACCCTCTCCTCAGATATTTATACACACTGTTGAGGTCTCCCCTCAGTCTTCTCTTTTCTAGGCTAAACAGGCCCAGCTCTCTCAGCCTATCTTTGTATGACAGGTGCTCCAGTCCTCTAATCATCTTCGTAGCCATCCTCTGCAACAGTAGTACAGAATTAGTCCATGAATCACCTCTGCAAAAGCATATATAGATGGATAACTTGTTACAGATCTATATTTATAGTCATGCTTTACACGTTCATTCAAATAATCCAATCTTGGAGTAGATATTGCAGCATCTCTTCTTCCTTGCTTTTTCTGTCTACCTTCTCATCATACACTGGAAACTTCCTTTCTAAGCTGTCATGCACAGATTCATACTGAGATGGGAGGATGGTACCTATATTTTTTACAATGAAGTATTATGCTTTCTAGTATGCGTACCTTTACTACAGCAGTAGTAAAGCTATTATTGTGGCAGTTAAGCTAGTAGAGCAGTAGTAAAAAAGTAAAATACTAAAGTAATATAAAAGTAAAATAAAAATAGTATATTTAGTAAAAATAAAATTGTCTATAAAGTAAAATAAATACACTAAGGTAAACAAAGTAGTAAAGCTAGTATAGCAGTGAAGAGACGCTTCTAATGGCATGAGAACATACTGTGAATTTGAAGATTGTTTTGGAATTGGAAGGGCTTTTGTGCTGTCTGGAAGAAGATGAAAAAGGCTCTTTCCAATATTATTCTTTTTAACATCAAGGGGTTGCTGGAATACCCTGAAGCAACCTTAAAATATGCAACAGTCTTTCACTTTCTAGAACCATGTTTTTAATATAATTTCAGTAACAGTTCATTCTATAGTTCCTATTTCTCCCAGAAAGTTATGTATATTTGTTCTCCCTTTTTATTTTTTTATTTTTTTATATTTTTTAAATTTTTTTTTATTTAATAAAATGCATTCTTCCATGAAAGGAAGTATAACAGAGTAATCTTTGTCTTCAGAGCATACCACTTGAGACAGAGTTGAAGGGTTGACTGAATTAGAATTCTCTTAATAAGCCACAGAAAAGTGACTAATATCATCAAAACAGAATCTCTGCAGCTCTTGCTGGAGCCATCAGCTCTACCTGAGGTTGAATATTATTACTATTCATCATCAATATCCTCTGCCTCAGGATGTCATTTCTAAGGTGATTTTCTCATCAGTATTTTTTTTCCATTTTGGTTTCTTATCTTGACTTCTATATCTCTGCCATAATATTTATAATGTTCCACACAGGAACAGTAATTAAACTTTTCTGTTGCTCTGTGCCTTCAGCCTCTAATGCACTGTATAATGTTATAGTCCTAAAGTAGGAGAGTCAGAATCCTCTACTGTAGACTTCTGGGAAAATTTCCAGAAGTATATTCTGATTTGAATCATGTAATAAATTGCACTGACATGTGACTGTACTGATAATGGTGTACCAAGATCTCTCTGCAGATATGACAGGAATCTGGGACCTTTGTGATTTAGAATTTATAAAATCGAGCTCTTGGGGAAAGAGCCCAGATAATCACAAGTCTGAGACTGCTTATGACCAGTTCTCTTTTCAATTCTTCATAATTGATCCCCTGTCTGTTTTTAATTGTTATGCAGATGTGGGTACTATCATGTAAATGAATACTTCAAGTATTTTCTGGCCTTTGTTCTTCATAGTGTGAGATGCATTTGGCTGAGAGAGTACTTTGTATTACTGTCATTTCATTTCCATGTCTTGTTTGTATTTAACGTCATCATTTTGCTCCGAATTCTCTGAAGTTCTTCCTCCATTTTTCCTTCCCTACCACCGCATGTAATATTTAAATAGCATTTGAACTAGACTTCCTGTATATGACTCACGCTATACAGCTTGCATTATTTAGCCTAAATTTTCCATTACTAAACTCCTCAAAAATCCATTGCTTACAAGATGACTGACAGTTTTGGAACATACCCTTATTGTTTTCCATTTGGGCATTTTAATGGACCCTTGGCTGGTTTAATAGACTCTGCAATTTTCCAATTAGAACTAATTTACGACTGTGAAACTAGTTTGATCTTTGACTATCCTAACTTCTCAGATTCATCCCTTTTAGTTAAATGCCTTAATTGGCTTCTGTTTCTTTACATATTATCTTGCTCACATTGACCCCAAGAATATTGGATCTTCACTTGAACATGCTGATCTAGCAGCCTAATTTAATGTCAACGTAGATGCCTACTCAGAAGTTGCTGTATCACAGATTCCTTTCTAGAAATTGGCTTCATATTTTTTTTTGGTATTCCCTTGACAGTTTCCTGTTGATGCATCATTCAGCTTTAAAACAATGTTTATATTAAAAATAGAAGAAATGTAATGTTTGTTATTATAGTTTGCTTTAAAGTCAATTTACCACTCTTTCTTCAAGTCCAAAGAAGTTCAAATGATAAGCACAAAAACACTGCTTATGGAAGAAAAAAAGCTCTAAGTTCCTAAAAATGCTTACCTTGTTTTCACGTCTCAAGGATCCAGGTTGGCTGTTTTCTTGGCAGAACCAGTTTGCTGTTAAAACTAAGAGCTAGAACCTGTGTTCCAAACACAAAGACATGGTTAGAGAAAGGTTATCATGCAGTGAGACACAGAGCCACACTTTTACATAGGTTCAAATTTACCTAAGAATTGAGATCCGCGGTGTTCTTGTTAATCAGTCTCTGAATAATTTAAGAAAGATAGTTGATCTGAAAATAGCAGATTACCAGTGACACTTCACTGGAAATGCAAGATGGTAGGGAGGTGGAAGAGGACAGTAAAGACACTAGATTCAGGTTTCTGTGCTGTAGCCATCTGTGCTACAGCATCTAGTCAGGATACCCTGACTAGAACTGTTTTGTTGAGGTTGGGATTGTGGGGTATAGGCAGGGCTCCAGGTAACGCTGCTCCTGGGCTTTGGAGAGCAAGCCTGACCCCAGTCCATCATCCGATGTATTGGGTAAGAGGCTCAGAAATCACATTCACATCAGGGCTGTGCCTGCCTCAAGCAGAATCTGTTGTAATGTATATAACATGAATACCAATCAGAAAAGATTCGGTTTTAAAAACTGATTTGCATGAAGCCTCTCTCAGCAGCTGTCAGGATCTGCTAGGTTGGGCTAGAACCATATAACATCCTGCTTATACACTAACTCTCAGATGTTTTGTTATTAAAATGTCAGTCATATTATATCACTAGAACATGTTTAGCATAACTGTTTTGCATTGGCATCTATATGTTTCTGATGTTTATTCTGCATAACCCTTTATCTCTGTTCCCACCATGATTTCAGTCTTCTCTTCTGCCATTTTTATTTTTAAATAATATATAGCTTGTAGTTTGAAAGTCAGTCTGCTTATCTTTTAAAGCACATCTTTCTTTTTCAAATTAGAAGAAGAAATGGTAGAATCAATGAAATTCAGATGAGATTTAGGAAATTGAATATTTACAGAATTCAGATGTTCTCTTTTCCCAGTCAAAATTTGCAAGCCCTTTTAGTAGTGACTGTTCCCCAAAACATACATACCATCGTTTCAGAAATTAAGTTGTTTTGAAAACAAGTTGTGTGGAATGATGCAATATGAAATGACTCATGCAGTTTAAACTGCATTCCAAATTAAAATTAATATACCACTTTTTTTTTGCCATATTTCAAATGCACAGTTCTTAAAAATGGTGTAAATTGATGTTGTAATTTACCCATAATAAAAACACCAAGTGGAAATCAAAATTTTACTTTAGTCAACTCAGTTTCTCTTGACATTCAGCACTCTTCCTATAGCTCCACTCTGAGCCTCAAGATTTCATGAACATTTCAGATTTATTTTGTACTTGTTTTACATTTGTGGCTAGCTTAAAAACATTACACAGAAAAGCCTGAAAAAAACAACACCCAGGTATCAAATAACACATGAGCAAATAACATATGAGCAAATATATCCTTTTCTTTTTTTATAAATTTCATCCTCAAGCTACTCTTTTGGGATTTAGGATTTGATATCTTTTGTTTGAATAGTTGCGGTTGGCAATACTAAAGATTCTCAAATCCTCTGCAATTCAGTCACAATGCCAATACACAGAAATTTACATGTACTAAGCTCTTAACAAATCTTTATTAGAAAGAAAGGGATAGATGAGCAAAAAATCATCTGACCTTACATGTCTGTTCCAAAGACACATAATACTTTTTTCTGAACTCATATTTGTTATTTTAAGGTAAACACTGAACAGCCTTTATTCTAACATCCTTATTAAAAGCTTCATCAGCTTCTAAACAAAACAGGGGATTAGTAGAAAGTAGTAGCAGTAGTAGCATCTGCCTTGAACAGTAAAACCCAGGTAAAACCAATAGTATAGGACAGGTACCTTGGCTTCAACAGAATCCCCGTCTAAAACCAAGAAAGAGGATTTCATCTGATAATCTTCAGGATGACGTTGCATATTCTGGAAATTTCCCAGGAGGCCTTCCCAGGGGGTGCCTTATCCTCTGCATCATCATCGTCATCTACCTAGCTGCACTGGATTTGCTTAGGTGCAGCAGCTTCTTTGTGCACTTCAGTAGTTTGGTGTGAACATGCCACACATTCTGGCTTATGCTGAATACATGTGATTGCTTTAAATGAGAAGATAAAGTAATTAACTCTATTGCACACCAGAAAGCCCATTTGAATGTTCGTGTCAAGCTATATACCTGCTTTCAAGTAAGATTTACTTCTATACATTTCCTGTTACATCACCGTAATCTGCTTTCTGGACTTCTAGAACTCCACAGCTTTTCTTGGCTTAAGGTTATTCCTTACTCATTTAGTGGCCTATTCTTATTCCTTTAACTATTCAGGTTAATATCATAATAATTTGGTCTAGAATTCATACACTTCTAAGGAGTCTATGCAGAATCTGTAAAAAACAATTGCTAAGAATATAGATGTTTTCAAATCCTTAGGTATGCACATATCCATAATGGTTCTTAATATCTTGGCCTTTGTATCTCCTGTGCACTCATTTCACTTTGTCACAAGCTGTTTGAGTTAAATTGGACGCTGCCCATTTCTGAGTGATACAATGAGTGATACACTTCAAATGTGTCCTACAGTGGTAGCTTAGATCACGGTGCTATTTACAGTTGAACTGGGTCATGGCGGCAATCCTGCAGGTTTCACAAGAAGCCAGTTTGACATCCAACCCATGAGATTTCAGAGCTGGAAGACAGGCAAGCTTGGACATTCAGATGTTTTGTGGACAAATAAAGAAGGGGCGATGAAAAAAAAGCTCTAACATACTTTGGTACTGTCATCCTTCACTCTAACTAAATTGTATTACATAATGATTAACAAATTTAATCTCTTTAGCTCTGAGACTACTAGAATGCAGATTTCTTCTCTCAAATTAGGTGATTTTCTCAAAAAAGTATGTCAGTTATTCTGAGAAAAATAAATGCATCAACATGTCTGCTCAAAGGAACAAAGCAGGATGCTTGTCTCCTTGATGAAAGATTTTGAAACTTCTGGACAAAAGAATGCCAGTGTAATAAAAAAGAATCCTGTTCTGCCTATGGGCAGTATATAAAGGAAAAGGGCACTTACATAAGTAAACTTTATTTTAGAAACTATAAAAGGAAAAAGGTGAGGAAAAAGTCAGAAAAGAAAGTCTTGCTGGCTACAATAGGTATCAAGGGTCTTGATTATAAATTGAGCTCTAGAGATGGTTTTCTGGCTATAGGTACAGCTTTCAGGATTCAAAACTGAGTTCGTTAACCTGGTGAATTAATAAAAGGCTCCAAATCTGACCTGATTCTCACTGGTTAGCAGTAAGTCTTTTGGCCTGCTGATTGTAAGCAGGACAGACATCCAACCAAGAATGCTTTGGAGGTATTTTTTAAATGGAAGACAAGTTTTTGTTTCCCTTCCAAATAGGACTTTATTTTGGCTTATCTACCTTTTTCTCTGATTGCCTGCCATCTTCTTTTGCCCTTCCCATTTGTCTTCTTTTAAATAATCTTTCTTTAATGTAGCTCCCCAAAATATTCTTGATTCAGTGATGTTGGCAGAAAATGCCAATCTGTTTTAAATCACATTCTATAGGAATATATTTGTTTCAATGAAACTACAGCTGAAAGCAATTATGGGGATTTGGAATCCCTGTAACAAAATTAAAATTAAAAAATCCTGGGAGCTCTTCTAGCTACAAAGTTTTAAGTTAGTGGCACTCGCGTGGGAATTGAAACTGCAAGTTCATGTCCCTGTTCCATCCAAATTGGAACCAGAATTGGAACTGAAAATTGGATAGGGGTCATCTGCATTTCAGGAAAGTGTATTGCTCAGTAAGCCAGTAAGTCAACATCTTCAATCCATCAAACTTTTTTTCATTTAAATAATTCCTGAATAAGAAGGCTTCAGCTTCTTCCAAGCTATGCAGAGGAGACACTTGTACCTGGTCCCCCACATTCTCCTGACTCTCCTAAGCCATGCGGCAGTTCCAAGAACAGTCTCTGTTTCAATAGACCCACTCCTTCCTAGTAAACTAATAACATCAAAAGCTTTGCTAAACAGTATTTCTGTATGCCAGCTGGCATTTCTGTGAAGATCTGGGTTGCCACTGACTATAGCACTGAAGAGATGTTCTATCTGGTCCCACAGATGGAGTTTAGAAACATGGAGGGGGAACTGGAGAGATGCAGATTCCCCACACTCCCTTGACATCTATCCTCAGTTCCTGGGTCCAAGGCTGGAAAGTAAAGGAGGGAAGAAAGATGGGGGACTTGCCCCTAGATGAGATGGGAAACAGAACTTGCCTGGAGCAGTTTTTCTTTTCTTAGGGGGAAAGGCTGGTAAATGGAAATTTAGAAATTTGTCATCTATTTGAAATATTGAACTCTGTGTTTATTTCATTCTCTCCCTGGATTTACAAGAGCTATTTTCATCCAAAGTAAAATAAAAGCACAGGCAAGCTAGCATATGTGGCAGCCAGCTTCTTCCTGTCTCATAGAGGCCTATTATGAAGGCCTATTTTCACTTGCCTTTTTCTCCCCAAAGAGATGTTAAACTCAGTTTTTTAAAGGGCTTTATGGTATAATCAAACCAGCTCATCACAGCAGGCATTCGCATCTTTTTCTCATATTATTATAAAGTCTGCTTTCAAGTATGTTTGTATCCCGTTGCATTTTGGGAATTCCGGAGATTATAAATAAAAGTGTCTTCTTTTCTTGAAAGAACCTCACGGCAGGTTCTTTTAACAAATGCTTTTCTGCACAACATTAGAGAATGCAGTGTAAAGTTCACTGTTATGGGAAAAATGTTCCTCCCACTTATCAAAGACTTATTTTAGGCACATGAGTTTAAGACATACCTTTAAAAGGTTGACTTTTTGAAAAGCATAACAAACCCTTTGTCTTCTCAAAGTATATGTTTACTTTGCCACTTCCAGGCTATAATGTAATTAGATTGTTGCTTGTTTACTTATTGCACATATTTTCTAAAACACACAGATCAACCTGAAAACAGCATTTGTTCACCTGGAGTCAGCATATAGGCATGACCTTATCAGAAATTGCCAGATGGATATAGGCAGGCAGCAAGAGAGCTATGTGAAAAGTAGAGATTTTCATTTGCACTTTTTGACAAGGCTTTCTGAGAGATGTGAAAAAGATTGTTAGTCCTTCTTCAGTGAAGGCTGGATTCACACTCACAAACAAATCCAATGGGAAATTCATATTAAGTCTGCCAGCTTTGTCTGTTCTGTGAAATGACAGATTTGTATGCAAATAAGACCATTAGGATTTCAGAGAAAATAGTGGTGATTTAAATCATTTAGTTAAAAGAAAAGTTTTCAGCTAACCCTGAGATGTTACACAATACTTCATGGAGGGTTGGTTATATAGAAAACTCAGAAATTCTGAGAATTCCAGAAAAAGTTCCACCCAAATGAAAGCAATAATGACATGTTCAAAATGTCAACTAACTGGTTATACAAGACACTTTTATCTTTTATCTGTATTTTTTTTTTAAAGTGTATGCTAGGTGTCTCCTCTCCCACATTTCTGCAACAAAATGAGGAAGATCAGAAGAAAAAATGGGAATTAATCATAATTGTTGCTGAAATAAGAAGATGATAACCAACAGCCCTCTTCATTGATGAAAACAGTAACATTTTCCATGGGTAAGATATGTACTTTCAGGAATGCGACTCACAAACAGAAAATCAATAAGGAGAAAGTTCAAATTCTGCTGCCTGTGTACTAAATGTTCGCTGAGCAAAATAAGAGCTTACTAGGCAGATCTGCAGTCTATTGAGTTTTGCAATACTTCTCAGTTTTAATCTGGTGTAGAAGTAACCCAGCTGGAATTGAGACTTACTATGCACTCCCACTGTGTAGTTTCACAAACTAACAAGAGAAAATGAGTTTTTTGAAAAAATATGGGAAATAGCTTGTAAAAAGAATGCTTCTTTCTCTGAAGAAATGGGCTTCCAATTATTTTCAGAGCTGATTGCAACAGGAATTCAACACATCATACACATCAGCAGGGAGGAAAAAGTATGATCATTGCTGTTGGTACACAAATGTTTATAAACCTCTTCTGAAAAAGTTTTACCCACAGAATCAAAATGTAAGATAGTTTTAAAATCAGCTGCATCCTAGTTCAGTAAATGTTTACCTTTACTACTGTCATATAAATGCATGTTCATGTTTTTGCTCTTGCCAACTACCACTGAATTAAATTAAAAATATATAGGCTATTATTTTTCAGAATCAATGACTTCACAGAACATTACAATAGGAACTCAAAGAACCCACTGAGTTCAGTTTTAATTTTATAATATTCTGTTTAATAATGTCTATTAAAACATCCATTAAAAGACCATCATGCTAATTTAACCGGGAACATATAATAGATGCCATTGGAAAGCTTCCATTAAATTAATGTTAGAGACTTAATGTCTTAAATAGATGTTGTTATTAACAATATCTTAAATAGATGCTGCTATGAAAAAAAAGTAATACAATATTAATTAAAAGCAAGCTAGGACTTCACTGGCAAAAGTCCTTACTGAACAGACACCAAGCTGTTAGCAATAACAAAATATTTTCCTCTTTGGTTCTCTGTCTTTTACATTCCCCCCCTTTTTTCCCTTCAGAGTAAAGACTTCAACCGCACTATGGAATTACAAAAATACATATAAAACATATGCTACCACAGGGATAGAAAGATTTTTAGTTTCTTTCTCTCATATGTATATATAATTTTTTAATGCAAAGTTCAAAAGAACCAAAGAAGTCTTTATGCTCCATTTTTTTTTTTGATGCTAATTTCTGTGTACTTATTGGCATATATCTATCATTTTCAAGATATTCTTTTTTCTTTCCACCTAATTCATAATAGTCCATAAAGCTATAAAGCTACTGAAGGGAAAGAAAAGAAATTACAATATTTGTATGATGATATTTGACTGCTATTAGACAGAAACATATATGTAGGTCTCATCACATACACCGATGATGGAGCTGAAGAAAGTGCAAAACAATGTAAAAGCCAAAAGACCTGGCTTATTACAAATGTCACACTGTTACATATCTTAGAGGTAATATCCAGCTTAATAAGGCATTTTCTCACCTTGAAATGCAAGTTAAAGTACTCTCTTAACTCGGGGATGGGACACAAGATAACTTCATTTTTTAGCTTGAAAGTCATTGCTTTCCTCTGTCATCGTAGAACTGGAAAAAAAACAGAGCAGAAATAAATACATGGGAAAGAAAATATCATGAAGATAATGCTCATAGTCACATCTCCGATAGGAAACAAGATTTACATCACGTTGTAGGCTCATATTTCCTGACATTTGTCCTAGCATATTATGATCAAAGAACTAAAGCAGTCACAGGGAAACACCATAGAAAGGATTAAATTAAATGATTATGTAAACTTCTGAAGGAAGACAGCTTTCACTTCACATCCTGACTGCTAGAAACCTTTTAGAGTATATTTAGAGGCTGCCTCTTTTTTCAGTATAGCAGGCTCTTGCTTAGAGATCCCCCTGATGCTTTTAGCTCATTTTATTAGTTATGCATTGCCCTACAGTTACCATCCCCTTGAACTGAACTGGCTGACAAACTAACAGCTGATGCTTGTAACACGTTCACCAGTGCCAGCCAGGAAGACACCATGACCAAGCTGCAAAGAAGGGTAAGGTCTCACAAAGTCCAGTGAAATAATGTTAGCTTGACAGGTGATTGAAAATCTCAGGGACAATGCTGAGAAGAAACAATACACTGTGTACCAAATCTCCATATTTCTAATGAAGAATTATTGCAAGGAAGTAAGGGAGTTTTACATTTAAAAATAAAAAAATAAAAAAATAAAAAAAAGACTTCCCTGTTCTAACCCCAGTTGCTTAATATATTTCAGGCAGAGAATTCAATTCAGTGAAAACTAAGGGAATTGAACACTGAAAGGATTTTTAAAACAGATTGGACAGGTTTATAGCCTATGTAAAACAAAAATAATCAAATCTTATTCATGTACTAAACTGATTACCTTCAACTACAGTACTGCACTACTGGCAAGGTCATGAGGGAATGGGAGGAGGGCTGTAAAAGGTAGTTGGATCACATTTAGCCCAACACTGGCTGGGATATTTCCAGATGAAAAGAACAGGGAGAAAGCATGGCTGATGCTCACGTTAATAGATCTTTCCTTCAAGCAGAAGATTATCTGATGTTTTATGAAGTGTTTTTTTCTTTTTTTTTTTTTTGGTTTTGTTTGTTTTTAACTTCCCATTTTCATTTTACTTTGTAGAACTAGTTACAACCAATTGCCAAAAGTAGATATGGAATATATGTGGTACTATTTGGCAGCTATCAGCCACCAAGCTCTCTACAGAAGTTTTTTGTTTTTTAACTTACACTCTCCCTTATCTTCATTCCCTTCAGAGGAAAAGATACTTTTAAAAATCATGCCCATCTCATACAACCCAAATTATCCAAACCCTTACATCTCAGAATATCAACTGGGCAAAAAGAGCAAAGGGAATAATAAATGTCATTATGCCGGTTTCACATTTTACACCTGTTTTGAACAGCTACACCAAAGAAAGCAGTGAAGAATCAGACTTCGGTAGTCTTTACATGCAGTTATAGAGGCCTTTTATAAAGGCTAGTTAAAAAAAAAAAAAGTATTAATTGTCATAAAGGTGTCGCTGCCATTGGCAGGGGGTTGGAATTATATGATCTTTAAGGTCCTTTCCAACCCAAACTATGCTGTGATTCTGTGTGATAAAATTAATGCATAACATTTTACCTATGCATCTTGGATAATAAATAGAGAGAAGAGTAGATAGATAATGTATTAATGACTGCCAGCTAGTGAAGTTACACTTCACTGAAGAGCTGAATGGTATTTAAAATTTGCCTGACTGAGATTCTCTGAGATGACCCATGCTTATTTTATTTTTAATTTAAACTGACCTCTGAGGAAATATTTGGTGTTTCCTTGTACCATGTTTATTACAAGAATTCAGGACTATAGAAACAAACTCATATGTGCAAGTATATGAACTAAAATCGATTAAAATTTTGTAGATGTAATTTTTTCATACAAGTTTGCAAACAAATGCAGTAAAATGTTTTTACTAATATTTTAAATCACTATTTTGAACCATTTAACAATTTATAAGTAATAAGTTGCTTTTATCAAATTAAGACATTCAACAGTATTTTAGAAACATTTTAGCCAACCAAAGCACATATCATAATAAAAAATAAATTAATGAACTTTTATTAAACTTATGGCTCTCACAAAGAGGGAAAAATCCATTTTGAGTGTTGAGAAGCTGAAGTGGTTTTAGATCTTTCAAAACACTCATTTTAAAGCTTTTAAATTAATACCAATAGAAAGAAAACCCAAACTCATGCATTGTCTCTCTGACAACAAAATGCTTAATCTGTAGTACACTGTTAGAAATAAAAAACTTCAACAAATGGCCTAGGCAATAAAGGAGTTCCTGAAGCTAATGGCTGAGTCATTCCTCTCATTTCATGGTTCCCCTCAATATTAAAGCCCACTGCAGAGTCACATGTCAGTCAATGACTTCCAATGACAAACCTTTCAGAACAAAGATAATCACTTATTAAAGATTCCTTAATTTTGATGGTTAAATTGTCCATGAAGCAGGAGGATGTGTTTTGAGAGTTGGCACTGGTAAGCAGCAAGGCTGTCATGGAAGAGCCAGCCATGGAAAATGATCTTGGGTTGAATGGCAGAGATTATTCATTTTATATTCACAAAGGAAAGAAATGCATAGAAAGACAAAGTAATTTTTTTATAAAATATTTATTCTTTTTTTAAAAGGAAAAAAACTGATAAACATTGACAAAATGAAGGAATTGTTCAGTTTTAACAACCAGACTTAGGTCTCCAGTACTTGCATGCAAGGGAAGATTTAAATTCCTTCCAGTCCATGGATGCGAAACAGTCTAGAATTTAAATACCAAACAACATTGGGGTTAAAAAACCTGCAGACTAGTGCTCTGCTAGGTGACTGACTACTTTCAAGAAGGCCATTTCAGAAAAAGTAGAAAGCATATTCAGAAGGGAAGAAAGACTGGTTAGAAAAAAAATACTCATTTAAGGGGTCAAAAAGTGTATGCAGAGACAAGAGAGGATTTGAAAATAAATAAATAAATAAATAAAAGGTTCTTTAGCAATACAAGTGAAAAGAGAACAAATATACAGGGGGTTTCATAGAGTAGGAAAAGAAAGCAAACATACAAGCTTTGGCAGGATGCTTTTGGTACAATGAAGAATTTGTTATTTTTCAGAACAGAACTAGGAAAAAACTAGGAGATCAAAGTATGAGGGCAATACAAAGAAAATGGATATAGATATTTTCCACTATTTCCCCCAATTTTGGTAGAATATCCATACAAGCTTACATGTTCAACGGTGTGCATTTTTAATAAGTCTTTTCAGTAAGAAGTGCTACAATACAATTGAAGAATAGAAAAAAGTAGTACTAATACTTTCAGTAGACATTAAACATAATCCAAGCAAGTACAAACTTGTTATTTTGTCTGCATATGGTAAGAAAAAATTGATGAAATATGACAAAAAAAATGTCCAAAAGTAGATTGTGTGAGAGTGGTCTGATAATGCATTTTCTGGAGAAAGTCAACACAGCAGACCTTAACTGTGTTAATATGTGAAGCACTGGATACTAAGTCAAATGGAAAATTGTCAGTGAAGCTGGAGAAGCCAGACTCTAATAAAAAGGGGAATAAAATGACCTATCCAAGGGAGATAGAAATGAGTAGCGATGAAAGAACAGTAGTAGGCTGAAGGAGGGTAGTTAGTTGTTTTTCCAGGGGTCTGATTTTCTCTGATAATTTCAGTAATAAGAGTGGCACCAGCAATAGGTAAAAATTTCCTAGTGATTAAAAGGCAAAACAGAGAATGAGCGGAGTAGCAAGGATCTAGAACAGCCTTCCTAGGAAGATGGAGCTCTATGCATCCTTCAGGACGAGATGCAATAATTGATATAAAGGCAATGATTAGATCTGATGACAGAGGTTGCTTTCAGATATTGCATTCACCATGATGCTTCAGAAGCAAAAAGCTTACTTCAACCTTTTATTTTAATTTGCATTTCACAAACCACATGCTAAACTGGCATGGATATTACTTCCCATTTGGATGCATAAGTAGTTTACGTGTTCTTTGAACAGTCTGCCCACAGTATACAGATGCTCTGGAGCTAGAAAGATAGTGCTTGTAAATCTGACTGGATCCACTTGCCAGCTTTACAGTGCCAGTGAAGCTTGTAACATATGCACTGGGACACAACACTCATACCAGATCAGACAGAACAAGAATAAAGATTGGTTAGATATTTTGGCAAGGCAATAAGGACACTAATAGAGCATATGCCAATGGTACTTAATCTTTAACATTTTACCGTGGAATTCTCAGTCTAGATTTAAATGCACTGCCTGTTCTTCCTTCCAAATTAACCAAACTTTGCATCTCATAATTATTTTACTAATAGATCTTTAGATCTATTCACTTTAGATCACCCAGATGCTAAACTCTTCTGCTGGAAAGGTGAGATGTGAGCTCAACTGCTCATCAAGAAAGCAAGAAAGGATTTTCATATGTCACCAAGATTTTCTAGATGATGCTTCATGTCTTGGAGAGCAGCACAAAGAACTGGTGGAGTCCATATTCTGTTCATCCTGTAGCAGCTAGCACCAACAAGTGAAATTGCACATTCTGCAAACAAAAAAGTGCAGGTTGATTCTTGGGTTTTGTTGTTGTTGTTTTTGCAGGTTGATTCTTGGGTTTTGTTGTTGTTGTTTTTATTGTTTTACTCCAGGTTGTGTGCTAGGTTTTAACTGAACTCGGATCTGAGTAAAATTACATTTAAGAACCCTTTCTTTAAAACTGATTGTGTTCTTAACTTTAATTCATTGCACTTCAGGAAATTGTCCTGTTCTGCTGGAGGTGTAATTAGTGGTGTGACCACTCTGTTGTGCCAGCTCTTCAGTGAAAACATAGCCTAATACTATATCTTTGCTGAAGAGTTAATGTCAGTGCTAGGAATTAACTTGTTAAGAACTACTGCTGTACTTGTGGGCAGGCATTTAACAGACATGCTCCCTCTCCTAGGTTTTAAGTTTACAATGAAGCCTTCAGAAGCCTGGATGGAAAGGCTGCTTCGCTGCTGCCTCTGGCAGATTCTCTTACTGTAGCTTTTAAACTGCTTCACTGTTCTCCTTTCTCCCTTGATTATATATTCATACATAAAAGTAAGTGTGGAGTAAGTGTCTGCCTTATAAATGCAGTGTCCCTGAATGTAGAGCTGTTATCTGCAGAAAACATTTATTCATTGAGGGCCTGCAAGGCCACTGTGTGAGCAGTAATATAATCTGACTGCAGCTGCATGTAGCTGAGGGTAGCCATTCCACCAAGCCTTACAGTTGCTGACCTCAGGAATGCTGTGTTTACAGCGAGTAACAGAAAGGAACCAGACCCAAGAACAGGTGGCCTTGAGTTGTGTGAACAGCCTACAGGGTTTTAAACAGTTCTGATTTATTCAGTGTGACAGTCCCTGTATAATAAGGTTGGACTTGGAGATTGCAAAAAAAATATGGTTTCCACTTTTTTTTTTTTTTTGTGTGTGTGTGAATATGATAAGGAAAATAGGTTATAGCTTTTCATGTAAATGATTGACATGCACTCCATCATCACTTTAAGGTTCCGAACAGCACTGCTCGTGCACACATCCTGTTTCCCCTACTATTCTACAGTCTCTCAGCCAACAGATCTCAGGTAGAACTTCTCATCTCTTGAATCCCAGTTGATCCTTCTTTATGATTTGCTACCTTCTACCATGGTGGTCATGTTCCTAATAATCTCAGACTAATAAATAAGTAGCACTGAATGAATTATTAAGCTATCTTTTAATTTTTCTGTTATACCTCTTTTCCTTTCTTTATATCTGGATTTTGTCAAATTTAGATCCCAATTCTTCAATCAAACTAATACATTCAGTGAACTATAAAATAGGCAGGTAGGTCCACCTACAAAAAAAAAAAAATAATCTTTACCTAGAAAACTCCCTTGGACAAGAATCTTTCGTGCTTACCTTTGCCATACTCCCACCGAGGTAAACGAGACATCTCACAACAACATCCTTTTCTCTGGTCTTAAACACATTTGTTCTTGTCTCAACAAAGCTGCCTGTTGTTGACAAAAATTTAGCAACTACAGCTTGCTCTTGGGGTTAAACATAATCAGTTATGTTTTCAGTATAGAGTAATAAAAAACCTGGCTGAATATAAACAACAGCCTAACTTGTTCCATTTGTTACCTCTAAAATATTAGAAGTTGCGAGGTAAAAATAAAAAATGTATATATAGAAAACTTTGACAACTTGGCAAAAGCATGTCCCTGTCAAACTCTTTCCTGCTAGATGTTTCTTTCAGAGACGCTCACCTGCACTGATTTGTTGATGGGGCTGTGACACAACCATATTGGCACTAAGTATGCTGGGCACTTCTGCTCTAAAATGGCTCTGTCAAAGCATCTAAGTGCAGTTCTCAGTCCTGTCATGAAGATGTCTGAACTTTGCTTTCAGCAATAAGGAAAATCTTGGTAGAACAAAAATTCTTTCCAGTTTTCTACTTTGCTGTACATTAATTCTTATTTACTCTTACCTTCACACCCACGAGGAAGTCCTTGACATTTCCAGCCCTGGGCCTTTCTAGATGGGCCATTGCCATGGCTCCTCTAAATTCCCATGTCTTCATTCATGACCTGTTTTGTTCTCTCTGACCCACAGCAGAAGATTTCTGAAACACCCATGTACATTTAGAATAACACTGCTATTCCGCACCATTATGGCAGCAGACTGTATTCTATACTTGCCTTTTGTCAGCTTTCAAGTCAATGAGCAGCTACAGGGCCTTGGAGACAAAGAAAAAACCTTTCTTTCTTGATGAGCAGACGCATTTACACCTCACCTGAAACAGTCATTTGAAACTCACTGTAAAGACAGCCTGAAACCATTTAGAAAAGGTGTTACCGGTATGCAAAGTGGCCCCTCTCGAGGTGAATTATAAGATACCCTTGGAATTGCCTGTAATTATTAGTATCTAATGCACTTAAACATAATGATGATCAATCAATAAGGCAGCCCAAAGATTTTAAGAAGGGGGGAAAGATCATACTGGGACATCTCTATCTTCTGTTAAACCACAAATGTACATGAAGCATTTGCTGTCCTCTCTCATTACTCCACATGATTTTATGCTAAAGAAAGTAGAAGCAGAAGGTAACCCTAATGATTTTCCATGTGATATTTATTTTTCATTTTATTCAAAGCCCCTGTTACTTACCTTCTTTGATCCTATCTATTTTTTATTCACTTACAATACTCTGTCACCACCTTAAAAATCACGAGTGCTAGCAGCACTGTAAACATTATTCAGCAAAACACATATATTCCAAGGTTTCACATGCCCCTGCAGGATCAATTGTTACAGAATGATCTGGAAAAAAATCTCATTTTTTTTCTTGAAATTCTGTCAAGCAGTATTGTACTCCCGTTCTTACTGAGGTTACAATAATAATATAGAAAATGTGTTTTGGCTTCTATAGCTTTTTGTTGTTGTTGTTGTTGTTTGTTTGGTTGTTTTTTTTGTCTTGATAAAGTATCACTAGGAACTCTCTATGCCTGATAAAGTGATGGAAGCACATTTATATTTGATATAAGAAAGGTAAATGAAAGCAGGCAGAAAAAAATGCAATGTAAAAGCAAAGCAACCAGGTGTTCTCAATAGATTATGTTTTTTATTTAAAAAAGCTATGCACATCTCCAGTCAAAAGGCAGGGATAGAAATTGAGAAGAATTTGAGCTACACCATTTGCTCCAGAAGTAGTTTTCCATCTATCCTCTTCATCCATCTTTCTTTTCTATATAACTTGGTTGGGTGGGAGAAGAGGTAAAAAAAGGCAATGAGGAAAGGTGGTCATGGCATTTTTGTTCCCTGGGAAATAGGTATCACTCTTCTACAAATCAGGATGCTGTAGCTGTCTGGGCTCATTTTGCATGTCAAACTAAATTACAATGCAAATTTTCTTCCTCCATTTGCTTATTCTAAGCGGTAGCTAATTACAAATGTTTAACAGTCTTACGAAGATCACCCTGTGGAAACATTAGAAAAATAGTCTTTTGCTTAGAATTGTGACTACAAGGTATTTTTAAAGTGAATGTGGAGTCTTGAGTGCTCTGTGTGTACCCATAAGACACATACAAGCATATGTTTGTGTGTGTGTGTGCGCATGTATGTATATGCATGCAGAACTACAGATCTTACAAGGAAAACAATAAAGAGCACTTTTTCAGGCCTTGGGGTAAGGAATTTAAGGATGACAAAAATAAAATTGTTTGGTGTGAATATAAAGGCTCCAGGAAGCATGAGGCAGCTTTATTCCAGTGTATTGATCCTTATCCATTTATGGAAGAAAATTTCTGGCTTTTTTACAGTACTTCCAAATTTCAATTAACTTCCTTCACAACTGCTTTGTGCAGTTAATTTCTCTAAGCTACTGGTTATCTCTCTTTTTGCTGTGGATTTATACAGTGCTTACTTATGCATCACTGATACTCACTATTTCTATAAGTGAACACTGAATAAGCCAAGGAACTGAGTAGATTTTAACTGCTTTAAAGTACATTAGGTGGCATTCGTCATTGACAGAATGTTTACCAAGTCCTTTGGGGAAGGGGGTTCTTTCTTTTTCTTTCCTTCAGATTTTCTTAACGCAGAGATTCGTGAACTGCTTATTGAATTCCAACCTACAGTTCATGAATCACTTAGATGCTGGCCTGATTAAATAATAACAAGACCATTTCCATAGAAATGGACTCATTATTATGCTACTTTCAATATTTTCAGATGGCTGTTACAGGAAAAAAAAAACAAAAACAAAACCACCACGCTCTGAAAATACCTTTTGGGATACAGATTTGGTTTTTGAGGTAAGTAGTCCTGTGCTTAAAGATGGTACTTACTTTATTTCAGTATAGGAGATTCCTTGTTCTGAACTGGGATACTAACTTGTTACTTTTCTTGTCCAGAATAAAAGTTATTTGTGTGACTGAGTGTTTATCATCAGAATGAACAGCTTCTTTTGCAACCTAACATCCTGAATTGTATTGTATATAGCTTATGGGTGTATCTTAGTCTAAGACGGAATGCCCAATAACTGAAAAAGGCTAAAAAATATTTACAGTTGAAATAAAATATTTTGGTGTTCCTAAATTAAAATGTTTCATTTTCAATCACTTTGCTGATGCAAGTATTTCAGTTTGAGCTTCTACAGGTCTAGATTGCATTACCCAGGAGACTACACAACCACTAATACTTGGCATTTGGTGCTCCTTTTCTGCTTTTAGACTAAATTTCCTGGCAGATATGTATATTTGTCATTTACTCAGAGTTAAGAGGCACCTTAATGTGTTAAACAACTTTGGTAAAAGCATGACTGCATTGAAGACAAACCTGAGTAACTATTTTTTGTTAGCCACAGAAATGTTGCAAGAGAATAATAAAGCATTTTAGTTTAAGAGAATTTTTAGTAAAAATAACACTCCTATTAGCATATTATACAGCTTTCTCTCAGATGTGTATTTCTCCTGCAATTCAATTGTCAAAGGCTTCAATTTTTTTTGTTAGAAACTGTAATTATCAATTTCACTGCAATTCAACACATCTTTGTTTTTCTACCTCAGTTCATAAAAGTTGTGCACGTATAGCTGAAATCAATTGCAGTTTATTATTTGGCTATAAATGCTTCAATATTTAACAACTTTTTTCTGTATGTTCAAGTCTGTTTCCACAAGAAAAGTGTTTTTTTTTTTTTTTTTTTTTTCCCCGGCACAGATGAAATAGAAATGAATATAACGAAGTCATCAAACTTTAGAATTTGAAGATAGTGTTTGAACATTATACAGTTATGAAACATGTATGCTAATGCTGCTGAATCTCTCAACATGCAATATTTTTCAGACAAAATATCAGCATCTCACATCTTCTCAAATTCCAAAACTTCATGTAATCATAGAACTATAAAATAGTTGGGGGTGGGAAGGACTTCTGAAAGTTTTCTTGTCCAATATTTTACTCAAAGAAAGCCACCTTTAAATATAAATTACCGGACCTTGTCTCAACTGAGTTTGAACATCTTTGAGGATGCTGATTCTATAGACTCTCCGGGTAATATCTTTCAGTGTTTGAGTGCTCTCACTGCAATGAGTTTTTTCCTTATATCTAAACACAATTTTCCTTGCTGCAGTCTGCATCCATTTCTTCTCACCCTTTCATCATGCATTTCCAAAAAAAGTCTGCCTCTATCTTATCTACACTCTCCTGTTAGATACTTGTAGACTAGTAAAGGTCTCACTATAGCTTTCTCTTCTGCAGAATAGATGGACAGATACATCTTTCTCAGCCTCCCCTTGGCTCCAGCCGTCTGACCATCCTGGTGGCCCTCCACTGACTGGTCTGCTTTACTGTAGTGTTTCTTCAGCTAGAAGTTGTCATTAGTTTATTCTTTTGTCATCAGCTTATTTCACTGATTGTTTGATGTCATAAAAATGACGACACTGTAAGACCATACAATATGAAGCAAATTGCGAAAACATCTAAGTAACACCACTTCACTGGAAGTGTTCTTTTTTCTGATTTTTGTCACCTTTGGAGAACATGATGTGATTCTAAAATTCTATTGGCAGAAAGACCTTTCCAGCTGCCAGGTGGAGAGGAAACTCTATTTTGGACACATGCCTCAAGATTTTTGTATATTCAAGGCTGGTATTTTTTTGACTTATAAGGAAAAGTGACTGTGAAGTTTTATAATTTTGAATGTTATTTAACAAAGATATTATGTATCATGTTCTCTACAGCTTACTTGCTGTATATTTGCTATATGACTAGGGCATCATCTGCAAGTATTTATTTTGTAATTTGTAAACATAGCTTCCTTTAATGTTAATCATCATCTGAGCTGTGCTGTCAAAGTTAAATTTTCTCACACTTCTAATATTAGTTATACAACTTTCTCCTGTATAAAAAAATTATCAAGTAGACAATGAGTTCAAATGACATGTCTTTTCGGTGACAGGTAAAGTAATTTCTCTTTACAGTTTATGAGAGAAACTAGTTCCTTTAGTAGCAAATGTCACAATAATATAAAAATAAAGGTATATACAGATACTGCTGGTTTAGCAGTCCCTTTGGGGTGTGAATATTCATAGCTGCCTTAGTCACTCTCAGTTCTTTGCTTTTTCTGGCTATATTATTCTGTCTTCAAGTTGTTCATTTTCTCAATTCAGAGAAAACACATTTTTCTTTCCATTTGCACTAAATGGTTCTACTTAAACACTCTCCTCAACAGCACAGTCTATACAAGCAGTATAATACAGCAAAGCCTCATGAGGGATGAACTACTGCTATTTTTATAGGATGCAAACTGGATTAAAATTTGCAAAGAGTCCTGGTATAATCCCTACTTATAAACTTTCAGGGTCTGCCAGAAGAAAATGGCTTATTACTGTATTTCAAAGCTCTCACTTTAACATAGTACACAGCCAATAAGAAATACTAATTCCCCTATGAATCATAAACAAGAAGCAAACTCTTCCAAATGAAGCTACTGCAATGCTTTGTGTTCCAGGTTTTAAATTTAGCTCAATCTTGGAACAATACAAAAGAATAATCACTTTTAAGCTTTTGTGGTTAGCTTTTGCTAAATGTATAGGTTTCCACAGGATTAATTTTACATTGGGAAGAAAGTTTAATCAGGAATTACATTCCTTAATATTGCTTTGCAAATGTTTGTCTGATTGATTGTTTGATGAATTTTAAGCTTGCTTTTGTTCCAGTGACAAAGGAACCAAAACAAGAGGTGGTCATCTTCACACTGACACTGAATTCAGCCCTCCAGCTACCATCTGGGGCTTGCTAGTATAAAGTATTTTGCCTCTTGTGAATGTGGTCAGTTTGAGAGACTCTTCATGGGTGGAAATTGGAGTATTTTGGGCAGAGGGAGCTGTCTGTTGGTTGTTGTTGAAGAGACAGGCACAGCTGTAGTTTCATCTCATTTATAATCTGTCTAGCAAATGCAACCTCATTTATTTATAACCCCTAATGCAATAAAGTAAGTAATTTGAAAGAAAACAAATTATTGGTCTCAAAATGTCTGGCTGCTGATCATAAGCTTCTCTCTTGGTGATTTCTAACCATAATGCTCACGCATATTTTAGTGAGAGAACTAATAGCAATCAAAAATATCTTGGGAAGTGAGGCAAGCTTGACTTTAACAAAGAAGCTTGCATTCAAACTACTTTATTGTTCCAGCAAGACTACTGAAGTGGGAACTCTGTAAATGAACTTGGAGGATTAGTGCCTCTGTTCTCAATTTGATATAGTTCACAGCATTTTCAAATTGGGATATTAAAAGGGAGGGGATTACTGGATATTTATACCATAAACTAAATCATATAGTGTTTTTCTGTCAAAACACTGCTTTAGTGTGAATCAGACTTTTTGGATTCCACATGTTGTCTAATCTCTATGTTAGAAAATTGCAAATTTAAGTCTCAGAATAGGGGGAAAGGGGAACAAAAAATCAACCTTTCTTCACTGACATGTGCCATTTTCTGGCTGTTGATTGTTTTTGCATTTCACAACTTGCAGTTTCATTTCTGTTTCTTTAAAGAGTTCACTTAAGTGAACACCATGTAGAACAATTTTTTCTGCCTCATTGCTTTGAAGGCTGGAGCTCCTCCCCCCTCCGAGATGTGACCACCTGGTGTGCGTTATTGATAAAAATGACAGTGGCTATATGTACTTCTCTATCAACAACTGCTCTTTAATTTGGTGTGGACTTTCAAGAGGAAAATTTATTGTGTTGTGCTGTCCTGAAGATATGTTGTCAATGTACTGAAGTCTAAGCCATATTTTGAAAAGTGCCTTGATGCTCTGGGAAATGCCTTTAGGGCTGTAAATGAACATCCTCCACTGATAATTATGGAGTTGCCAAAGTTAGCTAATGTTTATGTAGCAGCAACATGAAATTAAATATTTTTGTAGTCTTCTGTGCTAGGGCTAGAATAGAAGTCCAGGAAGAAAACTTAAAAACTTATCCGCAGTATGCTTGAACCATGTAGGTTCCAGTAAACAGTAAGGAAAATTATATTACTTGTTTCAAGAGCCATTGGAATTTTAAGAAGAAAAAAACAAATTCTAATTTTTCAAAGGGCAAAATTACTGAGTATGCATATAATTATTTTTAAAATTGGCAAACAACTTGGAGAGATTATATAACTTTTTTTTTTCTCAAGTATTTGAAGAATTTTTATATGTTTTTAAACTGAAAGAAGTTGCTTTTCTGGTTAGAGAGTTATTTCTTGTGCATCCTTCCAAATTGTGAGGCTGTTTGGTTATTGCAGATATCCTGAAAGCAAGACAGCCTATGACTATGCAAGAATAAGTCAGCCCGATTTCCTTCTATCAGTCCATTTTCTTTAGGCTGAAGACTCCTCTCCTTTTGCTTTAAGGAAGAAACAAGGCTTGTCTGCTGCTCTCAACAACAAAGGAATATTATCTAAACAAGGGTCACAGTGTATCTTTATTGGCCACTGCAGTGTCCCACTTGTCCATCATGGAGATACAATGTTGTATAGCAGCCTATTAGGAATGATAACTGTGGTTAAATGAAATCAAGTGGTTTGAAAAAAAATAGGGAAAGATGGAGATGCAAAGACAAAGGAAGACAAGAAGAGAGGGAGATACCAGAGAGAAGATGAGAGAATGATGACCCCCTTTCTCCCACCTGCCCAATTCAACTTAGTGTGGCAAGGAGAAGGAGCCTATAAAAATTTGAACCTGGTACCTCCTGTTTTGGCTGCTGGGACAAGGAGAAGAAATGCCATTAGGAAACTACTGAAAACCAGCAGCAAAGGATCACTAGCCCAAAAGCATCACAGACAACACAGAACAGGGGCTGGGAGGAGTTACAAGCAAACACAGTGAGGGTGGTCAAAGCACCAGGAAATCTGATGGGAGCAGGAAGCTTGGCTTTATTTTTAGAGGTAAAACTAGGGAACAAAAGACTTAAGATTTCAGGTAGGTCTCAAGGTCTCTCTGAAGATCCTTTTCTGGCATCACTTGGTCTCTGGGAAGGCTGCATGGCTAGACAGAATGCCTCCTCCTTGCTCCTTGTACCCACATTATTATTCCTCTGTTCTGTCTCTGTGGCTGGCTGTCCTTGGCCAGTGCAGCTGATTACATAGCTAATCTGCCTGAAGATGTTCATTCCCCACTTCTTTCAGCTTTCTATATATTAAATAATATTCTTCTATTAAATAGCCTGTCCTGAAATCATAGGTAACCCTGAAAAGCAGGTGGTATAATAGAAAAAATAATATGTAAAACAAAACTATATATATATGCTTATTAGTATTATTAATGAGAAAAAAATACCCCTCCCAAACAAAAATGAAACCAATCAACTAAAGAAACAAAACAAAACAAACAAACAAACAAACAAACAGAAAAACCACTCTCCATTTGCCAAAAAGAATCCAAGTCTTCAGTAATTTTTGGATTAAACAGTGAGCATATTTTCAGCGAGGATATTCTTTTTGATCTTTGAAAGTTAAGTGCTTCAGTGAATTATTTCCATAACACGTTCTTGGGAAATATTTACTTTATGTACAAAGCAACAGTGAACTGTACCTCTCCAAACAATTAGGATGTTTAGTCATACAACAGTTACACGCAAGTAACAAGATACTGACAAGACTAATGGAGAAGGTTTTATCAAAATGACTACTCTATTGCTTGAAAGGAAAGAAATTATAGCAAGGGCTGCAAAGAAGAAAATTACATGTTGTCACCATTTATTTTACTCAGAAGGAAAGTTGTGTTTTTCCATGCTCAGTGTAGCAGCAAATTCAAAGAAAAGAGCCACATATAAATGTTGTATAATTCCAGATAAAATAAAGCTACAGTATAAGCTTCAAGGAAAAATCCAAAATGCTGAGCCACCATCATGACCTCTTATTTCCTTGTGACCAGCTGAGTGATCGTGCCTAGATCAAACATAAAACATGCCTCCTCTTATGTAGGACCTGTGATACAGAATAGCTTTCCTGTATGGCATAAGGAAAGTGTCCACTCAAGCACAAGTCTACCTAAAAGCATTCTGAATGATGAAGTAAATTGCAAGAATTATACGGGATACAGTGGTGCTACTGCAACTCTGTCTCTGGAAAGTTAGTCAGAAAAGCAGAGCAACTATTCACACCTTCACGTTAGACATTTAAAGCACCTGTCATGTACATTCAAAAAAAGCTGTGTGTTAATGACACATGCTTACCATGGCTATCTTTATGTGTAGAGCCAAGTAGGCCTTTTCTAAAGTCATAAATTATATGGTGTAATTGAAATCTGTTTTAAAATCAATTCAGTTAACTCAGTGCCTCTGAATTCACTGACGCAAATCTAACAGGAAAAAATAGGTTTAAACTGATTAAAGAGACTGTACACAAAGACTGGATACAATCCCTCTTTCTGTAGCCTTGGCAAATGCAGAGAGAGTCTGGATTTATTCAACAGAAACCTATGGCCTAACTATATATGAGTTTGTTTTTCGAAGAGAGGTAGGATGACCAGAACTTATTGAAACAGTTTGTTCCATCCTGCTCCTGTTTGCATCATGTCTCACTTAAGGTCATTTCTCTCACGAGCATTAAATTCAGAAACATTTTCTTAAAAATTTCTATTTCAGTGCATCATGAATCACTTTCACTTAACAAGTGACAAAGTTCAGGATTGCATGAAATTGCTGCCAAAAGGGAGTGAGACACCTTGGTGAGGTTTAACTCATTTAGAATCCCTTAAATCCTGCAGAAGCAACACACTGAAATCTTGGAGAGATGCTCTGCTCAGCATCGTGTTCAGAGATTGATATTGCAACTAGCATGAGAAGGCCAAAGATAGTACTTGGCAGCTCTGATCTCATACAACATGAAGGGGAACACTTCTCTTTTCCCTTTCTTCAGGTGTACTGCCTCCAGCGTTCACTGTGCATCAAAGCTACCTACAATCTCCTAAGAAAAACCTTTTTATCTATAATCTTATACTCCACAATATGCAGCCACAGCCATGGGTAATTTTTTATAGACATTTCTGTTCTGTAGTCAGCAGGCTTGTACCATGATTACATAGTTGGTTTTGTTATTATTATTTATTTTATTTTATTTTATTTTATTTTATTTTATTTTATATTTTATTTTTGATTACTGCCCCTTAAAGTATCCCTAGTGCTTACACTCTTATCTTATTTATCATCTGTAAAATCCTATGTGGCACTCATTTATGGTTGTGGCTGTTATATGAATGTGATTGACAGGAGGGATAGTATAGCTGTTGATGCTTGTAGGACATTTCAGTACTGAAGGCACCAAGTATCTACTGTCCTTCCAAGGCTATAACTTCCCTCCTCACATCAGAGAAACACAGAATCATTTAGTTTGAAAAAGACCTTTAAGATCATCAAGTCTAACAATCAACCCAACATTACAAGTCTGCTGGTAAAACATGTTCCTAAGCGTCATATCCGCCTCTTAAATACCTCCAGCGAAGGGGACTCCACCGCTTCCCTGTTCCAATGCATAACCACCTTTTCTGTGAAAAAAATTCTTCCTGATATTCAACCTAAATCTCCACTGGCGCAACTTGAGGTCATTACTTCACGTCCTATCACCTGTCATCTGAGAAAAGACACTGACAACCTCCTCTCAGGTAGTTGTAGACTGTGATGAGGTCTCCCCTCAGCCTCCTCTTCTCCAGACTAAACAACCCCAGTTTCCTCAGCTGCTCCTCAAAAGTCCTGTTTTCTAGTCTCTTCGCAAGCTATGTTGCTCTTCTCCGCACACACTTGAGCAACTAAATGTCCTTGTAGTGAGGGGCTCAAAACTGAACACAGTACTCGAGATGCCGCCTCACCAGAGATGACTACAGAGGAACAATCACTTCCCCAGTCCTGCCGGCTGCATTATTTCTGATGCAGGCCTGAAAGCCATTGGCCTTCCTGGCCATCCTCTATTACCTCTAGGAAAAAGGGATGTAGAAATAAGGAAAATATCTTCCCCTATAATTGTTCTGTTAATGGCATACAGGAAACAAAAAAAACATGGAAGAACTGAGTTCATATTTTGCCCTCTACCTATTGTCATTCAAGTCCAAATGCTCTAAATCCTTCAGTATAGCACCTTTTTGCTCTTACTGGTAGCAGAAATTTTCCCATTGAATTTAGCAGGACAAAAGCAAGCCTTTGATGGAGTATCTCATCTAGATGCATGCTGCACCTTTTTTATGTTTAGCAGCAATGAGACAAAAAAGCATACCTATCTTCATTGTTACTAGGTTAGTACACTGTTTTTTTTGTTTGCTTGTTTTGTTGTTTTTTAAGACCAACCTCAGGAATGACAATGTAATGGATACCAAATCACTAGTAATATACATTTGTCCCAGTTTCTTCTTTTTATACTTAACAGTGTTTCATTACAGATCTTAGAGCTTCCTTAGTATACAGGACAAAGGTTATTTTTATACACACCAATTTGATTTTCATTATTAAAATGAATTTGTGATTTTTTTGAAATTTGTGAGGAATTGTCACTTCCCATTGTCTAAACTTATTAAGCTGTCTTGGGAGAAAACAATAGGGTTGCATCAACAAGGCTGACATTTATTTTAAACTTCTGCTCTAAAATCTGCAGTTAACAAGGTCAAAAATCTTTGGGTGAATTATGGGACAAGAATACTTAAAATGATTTGCAGCAGCGATTTATTACAAAACCAAAATTGTATTGTCAGGAGGAAGCAGATATGTAGTGAATATGAGCAAAATACAGTCCATCTACTTTACATGCTGTCAAGTGTTAAAGGCAGGAATGATTAACAACTGTACAAATGTGCAATTCTGAAACTGTAGGAACTATTTCCTCTTGTATCAGACTTTGAGAAGAAATAGGTTTGCATACGGGTAGTGTGTGGAAAATGAGTTTCATCTTTTTTCCCCTCCCTAAGACAGGAAATCCTGGATGTGATGGATTTCCTGCCTGGATGCCATCCTGCACAACGTGCTCTAGGTGATTCTGCTTGGCAGGGGGGTTGGACCAGATGACCTTCAGAGGTTCCTTCCAACCTCGGCCATTCCGTGATTCTGTGATTCTGTGAAATGATTGCCCTAGATTTAATTAAGCTGCAGAGTAATTGAAATGCATAAGAAAAAAATATGCTGGAAATGCATTAATCTCTGCATTTAAAACTTTCCCTCAATAGGTCCCTTCTCTAAGATTACCTTTTCTCTCTTCCAAGCAATGGTAGATACACAGGCCATTTTTTAATTTTTACACTTTACAGGTGTACAGAATCTCCTGTGTAGCTATGCATTCCCCTTGAAAAGCTGTTGCAGTGTGCATCAGAAGTAGTTGAGTGAAGTCTCTGAGAGGCTAGAAGACATCATGGAAGTGCCGGTTTGGATGAAAACCACATCCTGAATTCCCCAAAAGGAAACACTGAGAAAGCTACAAGGAAGCTTCTCTCATCTGTACGCCCTCTGAGGACACATTTGTACTTAGGCCTCATGCACTGCATGTTGAACAGACAACTAAGATGCCAGCTCTAAACACGTTCCTTCCTTTTCTGTATTGTAACATTATTGTTAAATAACCTAATAATTCAATTAAAATACATCTCAGTGTACAGCAAAACAAATTCTCTCAAAGCCCTACTTTACCATTTCACTGAAGCTTGGAAGAGAGACTCCAAAGAAGCAGGAGGTGCTCTGATCCTGTTAGATCAGGAGTAGAGAGAGACTGAGCAGTAGTTGAGTCTCCCCATTTGAAAATCAGTCTATATCTAATTAGTGAATCCTTGCCATAGCCCTGGGAGGTATATAAATATTGCCATCCTGTTTTACAGGAACATTATATGGAGGGGATGATTTCTTCTGTTTTATAAAAAATGCCATTAACCAGTTAAACAAAGGCAAATTAGGCAGTAATATACTGTGATCGTGCCTTATAAAGTACAGTTTATACACTTCTGTATACAGCTGATTACAATTCTAGCTTATATGCTACAGAACCTTTGTATTTACTGTTTTATCCAATGCTTTACAGTTTTGTTAACTTTCTCAGCCATGAAGTGTTTTATCTCAGAACACGTGATAAGCTATATTCTGGAAACCGACTAACAGTAGGATTGTTATCAATTTTCATTGCAAAGGGAGGAGGTTTATTTGTGTATAAGAAAGTCTCTGACTTGCTGGTAAAAAGGTATCCAGTCTCTCCTAACTCCTGAGAAGTATGCTGCAAGATGAAATAAAATTCCTAACATCTGAATGCAACACAACAGAACAAGTGAGGTAAAAATACTGGTGTATTTTCTCCTTCTAAAGCTCCATTCTTTTACACTGGTAATAGTTATTGGGTTGGGGAGGAAGGGGGCTTTTTACAGCTCCTGGTAGGGCAGAAGATAAAGATAATATCATTATAATAATCATTATAATGTAAAGGAAAAATTTTGTGCTCTGCATAAAACTGTACTTAGTCTCTGGGTTGATTGCGAGTTTGTCTGATAAACTTACTGAGTGATCATTTGAGCATTTTAAAATATCCCTTAGCAAGCAAAATAATATGATAGTAGGTGTGCTTTTCTTGGGGCTATCTGTTGAATCTGGGAATCAGATTCAATAAGAACCAGGATGTTGGTTAAGACGACAGTACTATCCTATATATCATCATCTGAGAATACCTTGTGTTTCTTTCCACTGCTCAGAGAAATCTGTCCAGAATGCATTATTTCTTTGCACTTTCTGCCTTTATTATTTAGTGAAAATAATATATTTTTTTTTTCCTTTAAGTGGATTTCGCTTGAATATAACCAGAAGAGTCACAACTGATTTTGAACATCTTGAAGGAATCTATTAAGCAAATAAAGTGCACTTTGGGGCTTCCATATTGACGAGTTGAAAGAAAGACATTTTCAAATCGATGCATGCTTGGGAATGCTAATGAGCAGTCTTGGATATATGACTAAAGAGCAGAGTTAGAATGCTAGTAAGTAGTCATTTTCCCCAGGCTGCCTGCCAAACAATAGCTAAAAATATTATTTTCACCACAAAAGCTTCATCTGTACAAGGTTTCCCTTTCCCTTTCCCTTTCCCTTTCCCTTTCCCTTTCCCTTTCCCTTTCCCTTTCCCTTTCCCTTTCCCTTTCCCTTCTCTCTTTCCCTTCTCCCTTTCTCTTCTCCCTTTCCCTTTATCTTTGTCTTTCTTTTCTTTGGGACATGCAATAGGGAAATAACTCCAACTTGACTGCAAGTACTTCTTCACTGGACAACCAATTTCTTCATTTGAACAGCCAAACTTTACAAAATGTAAGTCAGGATTACTTACAGGTAATTCTCAAAATTTCAGTAAGTCAGGCTGGAAGAGCACATAATATTCTAAATATGTACATATTTATACATATTTTTGAAACCACTGAAGTTTCTTCCCATATATAAGGTCAGGTTTGTTTTATTACTGTTTGTATCTCACCAACTTAAGACCTTATAAGAGCTTAGCACTATTAGTAAATCCTTGTGCTTTCCTAGTGTTATGCCTGAGGTGCTTCCAGGCCTGGAAGACTGTATGTTCACCTCCCTCAAAATGACATTACCAACCTGCAGGACAAAGAACAACCAAAGATGCCAACTGGAAAAGCCAGAAAGTTTACAGATAAAACAGGAAGTATGCCTCTTTTAGAAGCTTTATAAATGTGTTATATACAAAGATAGAAGTTTTATGATGCATTTGTATTATCATTCAAAGGGACCTGGACAAGTTTGAGAAGTGGGCCCACGTGAACTGCATGAGGCTCAACAATCCAAGTGCAAGGTGCTGCACCTGTGTTGAGGACAGACTGAGAGAAAAGCTCATTGAGAGCAGCCCTGTAGAGAAAGACCCGGAAGTTCTAGAGGACGAAAAGCTTAACATGAGCCAGAAGTACTCACTTGCAGCACAGAAGGTGAACTGCATCCTGGGCTGCATCAAAAGAGCCAGCAGGTTGGGGGAGGTGATTGTGCCCCTCTACTCTGCCATTGTGAGGTCACACTTGAAGTGCTGTGTCCAGGTCTTGGGTCCCCAGCACAAGAAGGTTGTTGATAGGAGGGCTGGAGCACCCCTCCTATGAAGCCAGGCTGAGAGAGCTAGGGATGTTCAGCCTAAAGAAGAGAAGGCTCCAGCGTGACCTTATTGCAGCTTTTCAGTAGCTGAAGGGAGCTTCTAAAAAAGATCGAGAGCAACTTTTTGCTCGGTAAGATAGTGATGGGGCAACAAGGAATGGTTTTAAACTAAAAGAGGGTAGATTTAGATTAGGAGTTAGGAGAAAATTCTTCCCTCGGAGGGTGGTGAGGCAGTGAAACAGGTTGCCCAGAGAGGTTGTGGATGCCCCGTCTCTGGAGGTGTTCAAGGCCAGGTTGGATGAAGTCCTGGGCAACCTGATCTAGTGGGTGGCATCCCTGCCCATGGCAGGGGGCTTGGAACTAGACGATCTTTAAGGTCCCGTCCAACCCAAGCCATTCTATGATTCTATGAATCAATGGATATGAAAAGATAGGGTCCAAATATGAGACAATAAAGCGTAGCTACCACTGAAAAATTAAGGTGTAAGCATGGAAAAAAATGATAGCAAAATTTTAAATTATTTCAAAAAGTAAAGAGAGAAGTAATTAAAAGCATGGAAATTTTCCATTACTTTTATTAAAGGAGTTTATATTGAACAAACTTTGTGAAATACATAAATGAACCATGAAGGAGACAGACAGTAAAGACAAAAGTGCTGAGAGAACACCAAAAGCATATGTTTCTTGGTCCAGAGACCATTAAAAGGAAAAATCAGTATCAACCAAGTTTAAAAGTAATGTAAAACTCCTAAGTGACCATAACTGTCCAAACAGGAAAGAATGATGGAGTAGTTCAATTACACTGAACATAAATTAAACATATTTGGCAATGAGTTCTAATGGCAAGATATAGTGACTTTTATACAAGTGAAGTCTCCAGAAGAAATATCTTCTCCTACATATGGACAAGAAGTTTGAAAAATTTAATTTATGCTAAGGATTCTTTCAAAAGACAATGTCACCTTGCAGTTATCTACAATGGGAAATGTAATGAGACCTATCAGTTCTTCTAAAAATAACACCCGTATTTTGCTTTCAAAATTGCTATCAACAAAGTGGTTATTTAAATATTTTACGTGATTTTTTTCTGAACTTTAGTTCTTTGTATAGAAATATATATTTATATATATTATGTAGTTGAATATGATTTTATGGACCACTAAGGATTTGCACAGCCAACATTTCACTCCTGAAATCTTCCTTTTACTCATAATAAAAATGGTCATGTTAAACATGTCTGTTGAAAATGGTCATGGTGATGTATCTAACTTTATTGAAGTTGCCTTATGATATCACAACTGTTTGCATTAGTCTCTTTTCATCCCCAAAGACAAGTTCCTTCTGTCATCATCCCATTACTTTTTAAAAGAGATCTGACAGGCCTAAACATTCTGTTTATCTAACTCCTGATTGAGAACCAAACTTCTGCACTGCCAGATAACCACTTATCTTCAAGCAACATAGTATTCTAAAACTGTCGCAGGTTGCAGTTATTAATAATTGCATCTGCTGCAGCCCCAGCCCTCAGAATGCACCCCAAGTAGCGCTTACAGGCTGGGAGATGAGTGGTTAGAAAGCTGCCTGGCAGAGAAGGACCTGGGAGTGTTGGTTGATAGTCGACTGAATAGGAGCCAGCAGTGTGCTCAGGTGGCCAGGAACGTCAACAGCATCCTGGCTTGTATAAGGAACAGTGTGGCCAGCAGGTCTAGGGAAGTGATTGTCCCCCTGTACTCGGCTCTGGTGAGGCCGCACCTCGAGTACTGTGATCAGTTTTGGGCCCCTCACTACAAGAAGGACATCGAGGTGCTTGAGTGAGTCCAGAGAAGGGCAACGAAGCTGGTGAGGGGTCTGGAGAATAAGTCTTATGAGGAGCAGCTGAGGGAGCTGTCTTTAAAAGACATTTAGATGTAGAGCTTAGTGATATGGTTTAGTGGAGGACTTGTTAGTGTTAGGTCAGAGGTTGGACTAGGTGATCTTGGAGGTCTTTTCCAACCTAGATGATTCTGTGATTCTATGGTATTTTATTAGAAGATTGTGCCTTCCAGAAAGATGCTTTCTAGTTTGGAAGCTGCTATGTCATTGTTCAACTATGAAAGTGTACAGAGTACTGCATAAACCCATATACGTATCCAAGGCCTCCTACCTAACTGCATTGACTTTGTAGCATGATTCTGCTGATGACTGAAGAAAGGATATGATGAGCACAACAGACGTCAAGGTAGGAAAGTGTTGCTTTTGAATTACTAATACCATAGGAATTCACTGGAATTATCTTTTAAAATCCAGTTATCATAAGCAATGTGTTCCAACAGTGTGAATACTAAGGCAAGGCTATTTCCTAGGCATTATTATTTTTAAAATATCTAATCCTCAATTTCAAAGCATCAAATGCAATGTATTTGCTTCAGCCATTAATAAAGCTAAAGCTAAATCAAAGAGACTAAAAATTCTAAATCATAAGACCTGGAATGATATTTAGGAAAAGTAGAAAATTCTGGTTTCACTCCTTTCAAAGGTCAAACAGGAATAAATAAAATGAGACCCAGCCCTGAACTTTTATTAAAGCGATGTGATCTTGCCTTTGCATGGTGTCTTTTTGCCTGAGCACTGTACAAACATTAATAACATTATAAGTTCTGTAAGCTGTAGAGTCTCCTTTTTACTGATAGGAGAAAGTGAGGAATAGAAAAAGTTATGGTCTAAACTGTCAGTTGTGCTACTTAGATGTTACTAAGACAGCTTTGCTTAATTTGTGCTACTACAGAATAGCCAAAATTCCCAATAAATTTAACAGAAGATGTGAATCCATAGTTAATGGGCTCAGATCTGAATCTGCTGAAGATGCACCCTTAAAAATTAAACATGATGTTCATAGTCACACGTAAGCAGTAGGAGTGTCACTAGAAAGTTCTATTTGAACTTTTGTCTTGGGATTCACATATAGCAATACCAGTGGAACAGGTAGTGTACCCTTTGTATGTATAAAAATTGTTTTATAACTTGGGTTTAGTTTCTTTAGGGCAAAAATCAGTCTTAACCTGGATTATTCTGAATGGCCAGCCTCTTTGAAGCCAAGCCAATTTAAATTAGCCTAGACAGTGGGTCAGTCCAGCAACTTGTGTTTGGGCTTGTATTTTGCAAAATGTCAATGCGATAATTCTGCTCTTTAGCTGGTACACACAGCTCCCTTACAAACATCTTTTAAATCTAGATCACTGTTGTATTTTCTAGAAAAAAAGAACAAAACAAACATATGTGTGTACCATAGAACAGAACATAGTGTAGGTACATTTCAGTTACATCATGCATATCCATGATGAGTATGAATATAAGAAACAGCCAGTACATCAAACCTAGAACACTGTTCTGTCTGTTACTGAGTAAAGTTACTCAGGAAGAACAAGCAGCCCTGACCATTTCCACTGGTTGTCTCCCAGCATCCACAATCATTAGATGGGTGATGGCTAGAGTATTCCTTTAGTATTTTTTTATGGATATTTGTCCATGAATTTATTAAATCCCTTTATGAACCTGCTGATGTTGTCTCTACAAGCTGTTGAGGAATTAATTGTAGAAGTTCACTATCTTCTATGTAAAGCAATTTCTTTTACAGATTTTCTAATAGTTTCATTGAATACCCTTTAGTTCTTTTACTGTGGTATTTGCTGAATAACGGTTTGCTTTCACATTACTCAGCAGCACCCTCATGACTTCACTGTAACCCCTTCCTATTTTTTTTTCCCTCTCTAAACTGAGACATTATAGCCTTTTTTTTGTCTCTTACTGTAGTCACTTGCTCCATCCATTTAATCATTTCAATTGCCCTTCTCCAGATCTTCTGTAGCTCCCTACCATCTCAATAAACATGCATGCCAGGCGAAACTGATTGCATCGTTATGTTGGGTTGGGCATCCTTGCACTGTTCTTTTGTGTGTGGTGCAGTCCTGCTACAGAAATGTGATTTTATATCTTCAGACTGCAATAGCAAAACTGCCCCCCATTTCCATCCATTAAGATCAAAATAGGTACAGTAGCTCTCATTGTATGAAAAAAAGATTTTTCACTTTTAACTGAAAGAAGAGTAATAGTACAGGAGGCTATTTAATTAAGCATTTAGAATGGATTTGAAGATGATCGCAATCTCCAGAAAAGCTTATTTTTACTCATTTTGTGCCAAACTTCACAAAATTACTGCTTGATTATGCATTGTCCCAGCACAAAGCAGCTTGTGCACTGTGATTGCCTGGTTTAAATTGAATTTTAAAATATAACTTCCAACTAAAATCCAGATTCTCAAACTTTTTTATACATAAAAATAATAAGGTTCTTTTAATTTTTCCATGGTCTTAAAAAGCATATGCCTCTAGAATTGTGAGCAATTCCCACATCAAATCCATCAAGTAGGAAGAGACAAACAGTTTTATTAAACACAATTATTAACCTAAACTGTTCAGAAGAATGAGAGACGTGGGATGGTCATTGACTTATTTGGCTAAATAGATTCTTTATCTCCACTTTTGGGACAACTGTTTTAGTGACCTGGTTGTGTTACAGCTTTTCCATCTATGTTAGCCAAGTGTTAGAAATATTGGCATTCAAAAGTCACATATTCTTCCTCAGACTCCTGTGTAACTATGAGCAAGCTACCCTAAAGTTTTGTTGTAACAAAATCCCACTTATTTAAAGCACACATTTAATTAAAAACATCTTAAAACTTATCTTGTGACTTCTCTTCAGCCAGTTTCAGAGACCGACAGTCTCTTAGAAGTCAACTTCTAAGTGATCCAAACACCCTTCTGTTCAACCAGAATAGTATGGTACCTTCAGCATGTGAGTTGCCTGACTTACTTTGGAATATATTTAAAACATAACATAACAAGGTTCTTGGTTTGTTGCTGGGGTCTGATCATCCACATTGCTAATGAAGGGGTCCTCCAGACTCGTGTGTCCTTGGAGTGAACCCAGGAAACAAAACATGAGTTTTGAGTTGTGATAGCTCATTACAGGCCTTATTTCCCAAAAGCAATGGGGATGACATCCTGCCAGGTGTGTCTTTTTCCCTCTCCAGAGGTTTTCAAATTACCCCAAACCTTGTCTGCTGGGCCTCCTGGCCTTCCCATAAACTCATGGCAGACCTCAGAGTATGGAACATATACTACCACCATTAGTCTATAAATATGTTGCTTTGTGGACCACTTCATTTCACACACTTCAAAGCAAAAGACACAAGTATATATAACTATAGACATATGCCTTGGGATTGCAATCAGGGTACAAGAAGAGGCCTGGGCCAAATTGTCTGCTGTGTGGGAGCAACCAGTCTACTCTAAAGGAGGTTACTGAGAAGCACAGGGACAGATATTACCGTTTACTGATGCCAGATACCCAGTTTAAGGCAGATGATTCCCTCAGTACGTCCATAGCCTCCTGGACATACTCATGTATTTCAAGCAGGAGATTTAGGAGCTCTTTAAAAATGGAAGACAGCTGAAGTACTAGTGGTATATGTTTTATTAAAGCAGTGGCTCTAATGTCAGTTTATCAATTCCTTTTCTCCAAAGCTGTTGCTCACCAGAGTATAATAATTTTGATCTCTTCATACTGTCACAGCTTCTTGGTGAAGCTTGAAAATACCACAAGAATAAATGAGATCTTAGTTTACCTTAAAATAGACTTAAGCATGAATGTAGTTTAAATATGGAGCAGGAAAAGGTCTCTCTGGAAAAAATATTTGGATTTCTGCCAAAGCCACTGCAAAGTTTTCAATTTCTCCGTTAGTTCAATCTTCAAGTGCTAGACTGAAAATTACTCTTGCTCTTCCTTACAAGGACTACTTTAAAATGGAAATTACTCTAAATTACCAGGCAATAATTTCTCTCAGGGAGCCTGCTTCTTTTTAATCCTGTCTACTTCTCTATTTTTGCCTATTTACACCATTCTTCAGAGTATGCATCAGAGCATGATACATTGAGAACTTTCTTCCTGAAACCCTTAAGAACTGTCTACCATACAGGCAAGTAGGTAAACTCCTCCATCTGTATGACTTCAATAGCATCACTTCCATTTTGTTCTACAAGTAAATTATCTACCTATACATATATGTGCAACACAAATGAGCCAAATCCTGTTTAAAATTGTATGTCTTCAGGACTTTATACAACAGTGCACTACAGGTTAGTAATTCCTTAAATCTTTCTCATTACTGAGATGCAAATTTCTCCTATATACTGCACTGCTAAAACTATTGACAGGAGAAACAGCTATTTCTAAGTTTTCTAGTTACTTGAAAATTCTTGAGGAAAGATGTCATTTTCTATGAGAGAAAGATCAAATCATCCTTTCCACCATCCCACAGGGGAAATGGCAAAGTACCACATCAGTGAACCATTCATTTTGTATTGAACCACAATTTATTTTGCCAAACATTCTGCAGAACCTGAAACGCATAAGACAGAAAAAGTGAAGCCCAGCAGATGTATGTCCTTCTTAGTACTGTCTCCCTCTATAGCCATTAGGGATTTCCTGTTAAATTTAACATGGAGGTGTTCTCAGTACTTTTTTTGAACAGAAAAATTACAAGGGAAACAAATGTAGCAAGGGGAAAATTAGAAATCTTGTTGTCAGGAGGCAGAAGATTTCACCTTGACCTTCTAAAGTCCAGAGAGTTTCTTTGAGCTAAAAAAAAAAAAAAAAAAAAAGAAAAAGAAAAAGAAGAAAAGCACACCAAATTTATGTGGAGCTGTAAGATATAAATCCAGTCTGTTTCAATGGGTGTTGTAGACTCTAATTTGGAAGAGGGATGCTACAGACAAGAATGCTTTAGTTTTCAGTAGCCTATGGGGGGAAAAAGAAAAAAAAGTGTTTTTTCTGTTTGTTCATGTTGTTGTTTGTTTATTTGCCTTAGCTCAGTATGATACATTGTTTTTAGGGAAAGAAAATAAGTAATAAAATTGTATGAAAGCCATTCTGGCCTGGTCTGTTATGCGTTCTTTTCAGGCACAATTCGATACTTGCTTCCTTTCCTTTCTGTTTCATAAATATATGATGATTTAAAAACTGCAACATGAAGACATTAATAAGAATTACGTGTAGGATAGAAAGGAGTGACAAGAGGTAGAGCTCACTGTGTTGAAAGTGCTGAGTCTTAGGAATGCTTAGGTCTATATTTCTTTTCTGCTTTCACGGGTAACTGCTTGGAACTGGTCTCCTCTGAGGGTACACGTTTAGTGGGACTGGCCTCATTCTTTACTTAGAAAGTAATTACATAAACAGCTGGTAAAGAAAGTATGCCATTTTACAATTATTGACATTAAAACAAGGCTGAGCCAGACATAAAAGTTGTGCTTAGCCTTGAATTCTTATAAAATTGATTCAGATAGTCCGACCTAAGCATTGCTATTAACACAGCTGAATTCATGGAGCATATATTAAAAGCAGACTATGATATCATAACTAAATTAAAATTGATGTTGAAATGGGAATGTCTTGCATTCCTTCCTTAGTTAAAAATCTCACTTCAAGCTAAATGGCCTGGGTTTGACAAGTCAGTGAAATCAAATCATTTATATGTGATGGCAGGCAAGATCATAATGAAGGAGAACTGTATGGACACAGAACTATTGATAACAATAAAAAAATGTATTATACACCACGTACTGTTCTTTCCTTTGCTGTTGTGCCATTGCTAGGCAACTGAAAATGGATGAATAATAGATTTCAGATATATATCTATACCCTTACACTAGGCTTCATTTGGAGAATCGTGAAAGGGCTATATGAAATGCAAACATTATGTTTCTGATCAGGGTCTTTACTACTAAGGACAAGAAAATAGATTATTTCCAATATGAACAACTTTTGTTGATAAAAATCACAATGTACATGTATGATTTTTTATAATTTCAGACTTCTATTTAGTAACAGAGTATTTTCTCATACAATTTCCTGCTCTAATTTTTCATTTACTGTATGATGATATTGTACAAGTTATGCATCCCATAGTCAATGAAATCACCATTGGTGAGTAATGAGCATTTTACTCAGCATTTACATTTGAAAATGCTCATAAAATATACTTCAGTAGGGACTGTGTGCAGTTCTAACAGGTGGTAACTCTTTCTACTTGAGTAGGTAGACTAATGACTTCTCTGTCATTTAAAATCCACTGTTATTTGACTCTCACTACCTTTTGTACGTGCTTCATCAAACATTAGAATTCTGATTTCTAACTATGTTGCAACAGCAAGGGAAGAGAGACTCTGATACCAGAACATTAGAAGTGACTGATAATTCACACTTTCTCTGTAGCCTGCTGCTCCTTAAAAAAAATAAAAATAAAAAAATCCCTTGATAATTAGTACCCTTTGTCAAAGCTTCAGTTACAGTTTGATGAAAAAATATTCCTAAATGTCAAGAACCATGCAGTCTGATAAATATGGATGACATTTAAAAAGCAGAGGAGGTAGTTTATACAAAAGCAGAAGAGGGAAAGAGAAATGTAATATGTATTTACGGAAAAAAACAGTTTTTTCCACCATGTATTCTCATCATATATTGACTATTTTGTACTCTTGGTTCTGTTTTTCAAGAGGACTGTGACCCCTTCGTCTCATATCAAATGTCTCATCTGCATATTTTAGCGTTTCTTCATTGGAAAACAGTACATTTGAATGGCCCAGGTCCTTCCACTTGTAATCACTCAGTATAATTGATTGAGAAGACAGAGTCAGAGAACTCTCCAAATATTTTAATTCTTCAGAGTTGTTTAAATTTAGCAAAAAATGACACCCTCAGAAAATGAAATGACACGTACCCATAAATTGCTAACTGTGATATAGATCAATCACATCCCTCAGTGATTACTCTTTAAACAAGTCTGTCTCACAAGCAGATTCAAAAGAATTGACTTTCTGAATGTTAACAAACAGAAGGGGAAGATCTTTCACTTCTAACAACCTTAAAAATTCTCTTGGAAAAATCGAAAGGCAAGACTTTTTTAACAGGTGGAAGGAGTAACCTAGGTTCTCCATAGTGAATTTATGCTGGGTGGGCCAGTACCTCCATTACTACAGCCTTTCTTGAAACAACACTCACTAAGAAAACTACAACAGAATGAAATATTATCATGTAATGAACAGCTAATTGAAAACTAATGTACAATGAAAAGAAATAAGTGAATGAGCTTTCTGATGACAGGGTTAGAAATGTGTGTCAGTGAGACTACAATGACAGTATGAGTGAGAGAACCTGCCAGAGCTGAGAACATCAAGAATGTAAATGCAGTTGAATAAGTCCCCGTCTTACACAACCAGCACTGACAGGGGCCAGGTGCCACTATCACTGTATTACTGTACCTGCTTGGGTTTACTTTTCAGGAGATGGCAGTAGAAACAACCTCCGGTAGAGTAACTCCAGTACTCCAGTAGAGTAACTCCAACCTCCAGTAGAGTAACTGGACTATGCTGCCTGGTAAGTGCCCATCCTTGCAGTGCTTACTGCATGAGGACTCCATTCTCTACTCTCCGTAAGCTGCTACTTTTATCAAACTTCTGGAACTATGAATGTAGCTAGTCTGCAGAAATATGGTGGGAAATTTTGTGTCTGGACCAATTTCATGATGTTCATAATTATGTTTGACATGTTTATGAGGGTAAAACATACAACATAATACTTTTCATAATTTATTTGAATATCAAACAATGTGAAGTAAATAGCTCTCAAATTATTTTGTTAATGGATCTTAACCATTATCTTAAAGATATGTTGAAATAGCGTTCAGATGAAGGCAATAATATAAAGGAAATTTATATTTCCACCAAAACACACTTCTGTTTTCATACATGATCCAACCACCATGAGTTTATTTAATAATCTGAAAGCTGTTGGACAGCTCATTAAAAATGCTGTCCTTCAATTGCTGTCTTAAGGCCTCCATCAGTCTGATGCATTACCTAAAGTGCAACTCCAACACTGACTAGTTGGACTCCCCTGTACTTTGCACAGGTGAATTACTATGGCATCAATCCTGGATCAACAAGAACTGAGGCCTGCATAAAAATTATATGGGAGAACTGTTAAGTGAACCATCCCTAAACCCATGAATAGCTCATGCCACTCAGTGCCAATGCACTGTTCAAATGGAATTCCTTTTCCTCAGCTTTTTGAGGTAAATGGTTGATTTTCATATTACTGCAAGACTGGCTTGGTCCACATCCTTTCCCACTGATGCATGCTGAAGAACTGAAGGTCGTAGCACTGTAATACTTCTCTGTGTAACAAGTGGCATAATTTGGCCTCAGATAGAAGAATGATCACCCTTTGGCAAACATCCCTTAAAGGAGGAATTAATGTATGGACATTGAAAAAGTGGACAAAACCCATCAAGACAAAATATATGTGTACGTATGTATATTTCTCTAACTGATAAATAAGGCAGAAGATGAGGGAAGAGAAAAAACATTTGCAGTACTGAGTTTGCAGTAGGACACAAATCTTCAAGCTCTCTCACAAGAAATGTGTCCAATTTTGTCACGGAGAAAACAGCTGTTCAGCCACTGATTTGCTAGCCTGCAGAGGTGTGACATTTTGTTACAGTATATGACATTTCATCATTTGCACTAGGAGGAGGTCCTCAGGTAAGGACACAAGCCACCAGTTTCAATGCCTCTCCTTATTACTGTTTCATCCTCTGTCTGGTGAAGTCAGGGAGAGCTTTGCCACTGTTTTTGGAGGGACCAGAATTTAACCACCAAGAGTCTATGTCCTGCATTTAAATAACACATCTATATACTCAGGTCATTGTTTTCATTCACAGTATGGCTAAGCTAAATGTCCTAGAACACAGATAAAATACTTTTAGGTTATCAAAAGAATCAGTGACACATATGTACTTATACACCGCTGCAGAAATTGTCCAGAAATCATGTGGTTTTCTATATATATTGTATTTTAAGCCATAACCTTGCTTATCTGCTCTGCCCTTGTGTAGTCTACTGTGTTAGTTGTGGGTTTTTGTTTTTCATTGTTGATTTCTCAAGTGAGCTTTCCTTCTTGCACTGGACTGTTTGATATGCACAGCACAGCAGTACTTTTAACTGGAATAGTAGTTATACAGAGGGAAACGTGTTATTGTCATCTCTCCTCCTTCTGGGAGTGCTTTACAAAAATTGCTTTTCATGAAAAAATTCATTGTGTCTTCTTAAGGGTGATGGAATTCAAGTAGCACAAGACTAGTCAGAAGGTTATTTAAAATATAATCCCTTTGTTTAAATATTCACATCCCTTAGAAAGAGAAAAAGAAAAAAAGAAACAAAGTAATACATTTTCAAAAAATAAAATCTAACTCAGATGCAGTAGGTACTTTTTTATAAAACCATGTATTTGAGATTGAAAGCCATCTGATATTTTTTGTAGCATTGTCATCTTTTTCTATGGGAAATGTAAGAATATCTTTGTCTTCAGGAATAGCACTTCAGCATGAACTTTGAATCCCAACCCCCAGCCATCAGCTTCTTCCTAGATTAGCTGAGTGCATTGGGTCTATTTAACCATTAGCTTTTATTGAAGGATAGATGAATATCAGTCCCTGAAGAATAGTGAATTAGCTACTGCCTTGTAGCAAAGCATTTTCTCTTTTCACTCTACAATAGGTCTGCTATAAGCACAGCTTTTCATAATACAACTAGCAAGTAAAGTGGCAGGTCTGCAGAAGAAAATGGAAATCTTTTTGGGAAAAAAAAAAAAAGTCTAATGTGCAAGGGTTCTTGCTTTCATTTTAGTAACCTTAGAATAAGGTGATCTTTCCAGAATAGACTTTTATGATAAAAGAATTTGGCTGATGCTTAGCTGGTCCAAAAATATTCTAGTTAGTATTAAACAACATATGCTTCATAGTATATAGAAAAGTGATAACATCTTTTAAATGAGGGAAGTGAAATATAAAATACAGACACATGAACCCCCAAACAAAGAACAAACAAACAAAAAAACTCGATAAGGAGTATTTATTGTAGAAGAATATACTAATTTCTGCTTCTGTATCTATGTTTATCCTACTTATTTTCCCTTATTCCCAGGGAATGAATCTCTTATTGTTTCCCTCCATATGAGGCCAACAGAAATGATACGTTTAAGAAATAAGATGAATCAGAATTACTGGCTTTTTTCCCTTATTTGAAAATATCTGTGTTTACTTTAAAATAAATGTATAAAGGCCATATTCTATTCTTTTAGTTCTCATTTAAAGCTCACACAGGCCTCGGATTTCTTTCTTTTAAATTTAAAAGGATACACTTGCTAAGCAAGCATAAACGAATCTCCATGTTGTCTTCAACACAGAACTTACAAAAAGAAGGAACAAAGGAGCTACAGATGCTGATACCTCAGATTCTTGTAATCACAGTACTAAAAAACTTAGAGGCAAACAACAGATGCTGTAGAGGTAGAAAAATACACCTGTCTGGACATTACAAATTATTTCTCTCCCTTTGAAGCATCAAGGACCACCAAGTTTAGTCACTTTGTATTTTAGTGGTGGGGGCACCAGAAACACAAAAGAAACAAATTCAAACCAGGAATGGTAGCTTGCATTTGAAGCAAAGAAATACAGAACAGCCTCAGGAAAATACTAGAGTGCATTATCTCAGGCTCCATCAATGATCAAGAGAAGTCATGACATCTGATTTGTGGAAAAAAGGCTTTTAAAGTAAAGGTGCAGGAAGGCAAGATGACTTACATCCTGGGTTTGTTTCTCCAGCAACTTGTCACAAGTGGAAAATTATAGATTTTCATAAGAAGAGCTACCAATGCACCGACTTTTAAAAATCATAATTCAGAAAAAATGGGGGAGAGTGATGGTTCAGGTGACCTGTAATGTGCCCAGGGTTGTTGGAAGGGAACTTATAATTCATAAAAACTCCCTAAGTTCCTGTATGAAACGTGAATTTCCATTTAATTTACTTTACACATTCACGGCACTCTGGCCTGCACCTTTGCTGATCACTCTATCCTCTCCTTCTTGATGAAAATACTTAAAGTAGAAAACCCTCAAAGAAACAAAGAAGACAAATTTACAAAGCCTCGATGGGAAGGATGTGTTCCCTCTTTGGAGGTGAATGTAAAGATTCGGTGGCATCCTAAGGGCTTGTTCACTTTCTGTAACAAACATAAAGGCCTACTTTTAATCCACTTGGCCTTCATGACCTGGGATTCTAAGATCCCAGTTGCCTTTTGGGAGTACTTCACTTTCTCTTTCTAGACACAAGCTCAGGAAATCAGGGGCTGTTAATCTGGTATCATTGTTTGGTGCCTATGATCAGGCAATATTCTACTGGGTGGGATATAGGATGCTCAGTTCAAGTGATCAGAATCCGTCATTTTGAAATAAAAACTTAAATTCAGAAATATTCTAATTGTCCCAACTCCTCCGTAATTCTTACCTTTTCCTTCTGTGTAGTAGACGTAAAACCAAAACAAAATGGCCCCAAACACTTCTCATGTACTGCACAAAATTGAAAGTAACAATAATGAGGAGGTTGCTTCTGTATTGCTTTGCTATTTAAGGAAATACAGTTAACAGTGTTCACAGTTTCTTGTTTTTCCTCAGCTAACTCCATAGTTGAGGAAGTGCAAAGTGCATCTTGCATGGTAAATATTGGACTACCACTAGGCAAAGCCTGCATGTGACAGAGGAGAAGAAACACACCAAAATAGTACTTGGCAGAACAAAGAAGGTTGTGTGATCACATTTGAAGACATTTATTTACATATTTTACAGAGGGTTAAACTAAGATCTAGCAACAGAATAGCATGTTGGTGAAAAAGGAGGAGACAAAAAGGAGTAGGTATATCCTGAAATACTTTGTTCATCTAGAAAGCAATCAGGTCCTACTCAGAAGCTGCACCAGCTCACAGAGAGTGCCTGGTGTCTCACCTTACAGAGTATGGCAGCCCTCAGCCCATACTTAAACAGCATCTCTGTAGGAAACCATGCGGGGAGGGAGAAAAATAACTGATTCAGAATGGGCTTAGGCCTGTGTTTAACTGATAGTGTACAAGTCTCCATTGCATCATCTACAGTCTAACCCCTGCATGCACCGAAAGAGAAAAGCTTTCTAAGATCTAAAGGCAGGATTGAGAAATCAAGCAGTGTATCAATACAGACTAGACCTTTCTCTAAATAATGTTTAGGACTGGCCTGCTTTATAGGTGAATGCATTTTGAGTTATAGTTATCTACAATACAAGAGTGAATCGTAATTTAAAAAAAATAAGGATAAACAGAGTATTATTGCTCAGGAATCAATAGTGCTACATGGGAATGAGTCATCTTTGATCAAAAAGAATTTGGTACTTTCCAGAACTGATTTGTGTTGCCTTGTGACTGATGAAAATGGACAGTAAATGAAGCAGACCTTCTCTGGACACTGACAATATGATCTTGGTTGTTTCTGAATGACATCCTCCCACTGGTCAGTTACAGTGGAGCCTTAACTCCATAACCTCTCAAAGGTCTACATATCTCATCTTCATGGATAACCAAAGAGTTACTAAACTATGAGATCTGAAAACATCTGGAATAGAAAGTTTCATTTCAAAACATGACACTGAAAGCTAAGAATATGCAGCAGTAGTGGTCAATAATAATCATATTTTTCAAGTTCGACAAAATCCACTCCCTTATATGCATGCACATGCTTTGGCTTGAGAAAAAAATGCAAACACACAGCAATATTCTCTCTCAAGTGGAGGCAGAATTGCAGTAGACTGATGTAGGCTAAGAAAAGTAAGACAGTACATAAACCTATTCCCTTGCTTGCTTGGTGGCAGCCACAGGGCCCAGCAGCTAAGTAGTAACAGAAGCACTCCTAGTGACATCTGGCTCCTTGGCAGGCTCCCCTGGCAGCTCTGGAGTTGCCTCTAGGCTTGTCACATGGTTAGTTTGTTGATGGGCTGTCTGCAGCTCCAGACTACTTGATAAAAATCATTATAAAACATTTGAGGTATGTGAATTTTTTTTGAGTTGTATCATAACCCTTTGTCCAGTATGGCTAACATTTTTAAGATTCACCACATCTTGGAAAACTACATTTGGGCACAGTATGTCCCAGATTCGTGTTTAAACATGGGCACTTTTTTCCTAAGTCCATTTTGGCCGTATGTACCACTTTCCTCAGCCATGAATTGCTCTGAAGCCAGTATTTCTGTCTGAGAGCTCTGCTGCAAAAAATACAGTCCATGCAACATAATGGAAAAGCTTAGATTGCAGAGCATCTAGAACAATCAAGTGGCTGCAAAAGAACTAGCTACTATATTCATCTTCTAACTTCAAAAGTCACTGGGTTAATCAAAAAGGTAGCCACTATGGTTACTACCATAAGTGACATTTACTCTTTTCTCTATTGTGTTCTTTGGTGGACACATTTTTGTGACTTTCCCATCTATTTAGATAAAAACATCCATTATTTGCTCACGCAGGAGCCACAGGCAAGTTTTATCACCTTTTGCCTGAAAATTCTTCATTCTTTGCAAGCTTTGATGAGTTTCATTCATCCTAGGGACTCAGGAGGTGAGAAAGTGGCCTCCTTGCAGCACTTTCTGGCTGTTTGTATGTCTGAGAGTCCCTTCCAGCACTTACAAACAACTGTTTCAGCTTCCTTAGTGTTTTGTAGGTCAGTGGTTCAGAATCCTTGATCCTAGCCTTAGGACTGCAAAGATTAAATATTGCTAGCTTAGAAGCAGCCAGGTAGGGATACTGGCCAATTAACAGTGTCTCTCTCACTAAGGAGATTAATCTCTCTCTCTCCCCCCCGCCCTTCTCTTTCTTTTTTCTTTTTCATTTTCTCCTTACTGCTTCCTGTAAAAATCCTCATTTGATTATCTCTGTGCCATCAGGCAAGATATCATCACACTGATAAACACAATGTTTGGCATAATATACCAAAGCCCCTGAAGCCTGCGATTTGGAACAGGAACACTAACATGGTCTATTCTGTGGGCAGGTGTTGTTTTACTACATATGTTTGTAGATCATATTTCTTTTAAATGCACATTATCTTTCCTAGAAACTGATATAACTTCCATTTTGTTGCTATGCAAACTGCAAAGCATATATAATTCAAAATATGCAAGAAATTTTGTATTTTTCTACCCAATATATAGCTTATTCCTGTAGCCTAACATACAACAACTGAACAATCTGAAAATAAACTTAACTCATTTTGAAAATTAAAGTCAGAGCAAGTCAGCTAAAAGTAACACCGTGACTACTAAGGTAAAAATATTGACCTGCTTACAAAATTACTTTAAGCAACAACAAAATAAATAAGTATGATACTCCTCACAACAGCAGTGTTCACCATAAAAATCCACCCTGTTGAGGGGATGGCCTACAGCACTGCATTTCACACTCCTAGGGATGTCGATGCCTGAAGCTTAGTGGCTGGTATGCTGTGCTGACCACTATTGTGGCACCCAGTGAAAGACAGACTGGGAAACCCTGGCTGGTGAAGTTTGTTCTCATTCTGCCCCATGAGTTAAAGGCTGCAGGAAAAGCTGGTCACCACAGAGCACGTGCATCCAAAAACAGCATCTGACACAAAGCTGTCGCTGGGATTGTGCTCCAAAAGGTAACTGATGCACGATAAATCCATGCATGTTTATTAGCTTTGATTAAACTCATACATTGACCAACATTCTTCAGAAGTAATAATTCGAAACTGAAACTTTACAATAGTTTAATTATATTGTATTCTCTTCCTACTCATCCCCCAAATCTATGCAAAACAGTGTCATTAATTTGTCAGCCCACTGTGATTGCTAAGATGGTCACTGGTTGATAACAGAGCATCAGTGCAAGCTGTGAAGTCTGAAGCATCATTTAAAATAAGATCAGAAAGACTTTGTCCCTCACTACTTTCAGGTCACAGACAGTCCCTTTTTTTTTGCCAGTGTATTTATTCTTCCTATCACAAAAGTTTCAGTAATGTAATAAATTCAGAAATGTTTCAGTAATATAGGAGACTGGATCACCTCGAACCAGAAAGTAGCTTCATGAGCTCTCTTTCTAAAACGTAGATACTTTTCCACTTTGCACTGTTCAGACTGATATATTCTGGTCTTTAATATATAAATCATATTTTACTGTTTGAAAACATACATTAATTTTTCATTCAATAAGATTCTTATTGGACACCAAAAAAGTAAAATGAATTTAAACTTTTAATTCTATGAGCATATAAGAATATACTTTCATCATAGAAAACATTACAGTAATTTCAAAGGTTGGAAAAACTGATGATGTACTTCAGTTAGGGACCTCATCAGAATAAAAGATCAGAAGAAAGGAAATAGACCCATGGAACACATGTCATTCTATCTTTTTGTAAGGAAATGGGAGACAGGTGTCAAGATCAGGACAACCTTAAAATCCTGGCTCAACTGGTACCCCCTACTTCCTGATCCAAGGAAAATACCCTTGTTAAGAAGGCAGTATCCCTGGAGATTTGCTGTTCCCATTCCCATGCTACATGTATTTCTGGCTTTGCAATTTCGCAGCCCCAACAGCAAGGGCTCTTAGGGGACTGGGTATGCCTCTGCCAAGCACCTACCACCCATATTCATGGCTGACCCTCATTATTGTGCTCAGGGTGAGCTACTGCACAGCCTCTGATTTGTTTCTTGTGCTGGTTTCTTGGTGGGAGACTGGTGACGTTTTCAAGACGAATGAGATACCTGCAGACAATATTGAGAAGTAGGTATTAAATGATTTTTGTACTGAATCTAGACCCCTATATAGATGGTTCATAAGATTAGATCTGGCCTTCATTTTTTTCTATTTTGTTGGCTGTTGCACACCTTGTGTTAAGTTTCATAATTGAAGTGTATCTGATATATAAATATTCTCTCATATCCTAGGAGACGTAAGAGCACGAAGGCTATTCTAATTTATATTCATCTAGCCATGTTAATATACAGTAAGAAAAGCTGTAATTTTAATTAAAATGTAACTCTTATCAACAATCAGTATCAGGTATACATAACCAACATCAATCAATCACTTGTAATTGGTCTTACTGTCAGCTAATTTCCATATAGCTCTCAATCTAGAAAGTAAGCAGATTCATAAGAACATGGATGTTGCAGGATGCCAGCTAACAAGTGTCCGGGGTAATGGTGAAAAGATTCACTGGAGCAGTTGTGTAAATGTCCATTAGCATAACAATTTGTGGCAACAATTTCAATGAAATCAGTGAGACGAGAGGTGAGCATTATCAGTACAGAAACCTCAGTGGGTATTCAGTGTCCAACTTTGGTCAAGGCTCAACAGCAATGTCTGACAGGAAAGTGGCTCAGAGTGCTCTATTTCTGGAACACCTTTTGACAAAATTTTGGAGGTCTCTCTACCTACCTTTCCAAAAGATATTCTTAAGTTCCAAACCATCCATTTTATATTGGTTGTTTAATTCTTTTCTCCATTGATTGCAGTCTCACTAACTCATGCTAAAGAAGTGGAGTGCTTTGCAATCAAAATATAGAACCTTAAAAAGGTCAGAATTAGTTTAGCACATTATTATAATTTCCAAGATTGCATTAAAACTCCAAATCCTGATGCCCTGTTCAGTGAAAAAAATTATAATACTAAATGTAAAATGCACAACAGGATTCCACTCTCTTGATAAGAGGCCATAAAAGATTGGCAAATGATCCCATAATTACAGAGTGAAATGTAGTACAGAGTTTTATGTAAGAGAACATTAAATTGAGAAAATCAATCATTTAAAACTAAAGAAATAAAGTTAGAGATATGTTCTAGCGTGGCTCTGGGGAAACATGCTCTAATTGACACTGCTCTGAGAAGGTAATTGGACTAGCTGATCTCCAGAGGTCCCTTTTGACCTCAGACATTCTGAGAGTTTGTGATTCCTTCAAATATGCCTTCTATGTACAGACATTATATATTCAAACATAATTACAAGGTCTCGTGATATTATTTTCCACAAGAACCCTGACCTGTTCAGAGACTGATCTAAAGCTTACTGAAGGCCACAGGTGTTTTTCCAGTGGACTTCACTGTGCTTTAGATAAGATCCACAATTCATATGGTGCATGGTATCTCTTAAATGAGAGAAAAGGATTGGCTTTTGCTTTGAAATAATAATTATCACAGCAGCACAGAGCAAGACAGCAAGGAGTACAATTGCTGTCAACACAAATGATATTTAATTTATCAATGGATAGAGCATTAAACAAATTAATTGTCACTTAATATATTAAAAAGCTGTTTTTATTCACTTATTGGTGAGTGAAGGCCTGCATACATCTGTATTCTTTATCTGATCTGCCTATTTTGAGTCCATGCTTGCACTGAATTACTTTAGTATCAATTTGAAACAAATTCTTTCCCTTCAGCTGAGCTATATTCTAAAATTATGCTAATCTGAATGTAACAGAACTGGGCCCAAGGTCAGGGGAACTGGCTAGACTCTTACCTCTGTCATGGCAGCTGTGTAGTGAACACAAAAGTTACTACTGCAAAGGTGTTTATTCAAAGTTTGCAGTACTTTAAGCTACCTAAATATCATTAAATACTGACAAATACTTTATGACAGTTGACTACAATGACTCTGTGAAAATAAGGAATCATTAGGTATTCCTTCTTTGATAGCTGCTTAGTTTTAACTTTCCCTTTTGATTATTTTATTTACATGAGAGTTCTTTATCTCCCCACTCATGTAATGCAATGTCTGCTAAGTATTTTGAGATACAGCTCTCCACCCAGTTACTGGAGTTTCATGAAATCATGTTTTTCCTTCAGTTTGTGTTTCTACAAAACTCTCAGATTAAACAACAACCCTTAAAAAAAACAGGAAAGTGAGGAATTGCTGCTGCTTGTCTGCAGAAAGCTAAGAAGCCATTACTTAGTCTTGAAGTTAATTTGCTTTTTTTTTTTTTTCCTTTTTTTTTTTTTCCTTTTCTTTTCTTTTGACTACATAGATATTTTCTGGAAAGTCTGAGAGAATTTGTTGAAGAGTTGATAGAAGAAAGCACCCTTGCTCGCCTCATGTTCATCTCCTTCTGTTTCCTATTATTTCTTACACTTATTAATTCAGCTTATCTCAGCTCATGTATTGAGTTCTTGTCAGAAAGACTGCTTAATCTGCCCTATAACTTTACAGTCAAAAGCATCAAACTCTCAAACCATCATTGTGGAAGCTAGGTGGAATAGATCTGTAGTAATGGTAGCAGTTACTACTGAGTGCCTCTTCTGCAAAAAGCTGGTATTTCTTAAGTTCATCAACCAAGTAAACTGACTGTTACAAAGGTTTCAGAAATATACTGAGTACTATGTAGCTGCACCAAAAGCACTGACTAGGACAATTTTTAAAATTTCAATACCGTGAAGTTGTAAAGTCTTCTTGTAGAGACTCAAAGTTTTTATTTTTTTTTTTTCTTAGGAAAAAAGTACAAGCTTTTATCTTCATGATATCATGAATCTAGAAATAATGAAAGTCTTAAAGATAATGGTGTTATGTCTACAGGGAGTAAATTTTGCTTTTGTTATATATAAACAGCACGTATATGACAGTATGTTGTATAACTGAAAATTTCTGACCAGAAGTACAAAAGCTCACTATTTTATCTTACTTTTGGGCACAGAGGGAATGATACTGAAATGGAATTCCCACAGTAACAATAAACTAAAATTGTACCACATTTTATTTTGATGACACATTGTGTTATTTCTGTTGCCTTTTCACCTTATCTTCCTAGTGGAACAATTGCCTTTGGAAGACTGAGTCATATAATGAAAAGCAAGAAACAGGAACTCAGCCAGAAGTTAGTTAAGAGTTAGAAGAAAACAAGCAAGGAATTGTGTTTTTAATAAATTACACACCATAAACTAGTGCTGGTAATGACCAGTGTAAAGTGGATTTAACCATGAATGTACACACAATTTTAAGAAAAATAAAAGGTATCAAGACAGGAAAATGTTCTCATACTCTCTTTTGAATAACAAGGTTCACAGATCCACCATAGCATGTATTTCAGCCTGCTTTCATAACTGCAGGCAGAACCAGAGCCATTAGTCCAGGAGCTGCAGGAGCCCGCTAGCTCATTTCTTGAGCTTGTTCCTAGATTAAATAAATTCTATAACCAAGATAATTTAAGTCTACTTTCTTACACTAGAAACTTTCTCAGCCACTGTGACCAATCTCTCTGAAAAGGCACAAGTCAGATGAGAAAAGGCACAAGTCTGAGCTAACAAACAAATCTTGATCTGTGTGTGCACCCTGGAAAAGAGCTGAGAAGTAGTGTTCTTGAATTAGAAGAGGAAGGAGGAAAGCAAGAAATTGCAGCCAATGAGGCATAGTATAGTCCTACTCTTCTGCAATGAACTGTGTTGTGATGGACAATGTTGTTTAGTCATTGGTTTAGGTACACAATTAAGAGAACATGATTTACATAATTAGTAGTGAAACAAAACAAAACAAAACAAAACAACATTATTCTGCCATGTCATCTCCTTCTTGCTACCACTCAAATTTGGATGCAGGGATGACTTGTGGATTATTGGCTTGCCCCCAGGAAAGGTATGTTTTTCTGATGATTTTGGCTGCTTGAAAACTGCTTTGTCTTCCATGCTATACCACATAGATAAAGTCAGAATAAGTGCTTTTACTGAAACAGGCTCTTGCATCTCATTCCTGAATGGAAAATATCCCAGCAAGCATAACTGAGAGACAAGGATTACAGCCTGCCACTACACACGACTACTGTGTCCATTCTTTTCCAGTCTCTCACTTTTGCCTGTTAGAAACATGGTAGCCCTAGCAGCAAGCTGGATATCTTCTTCATGTGAATGATTTCCATGCATTAGTTCTGGTTCTCACGCTTTATCTATGATAGTGTTGACTCTCATGAGGGAATGACAGCAATCAGTAGTTAACATGTATACTTTGTGTACTAATCTCTAGGCATGCCTGAAACTGGTTAAACTAGTAATGATATGTGTGGTACTACTGCCTAGAGTCTGAAGTTCTTAAATTCTCAGAAGCTCCAGTAACTCCATATCTTATTTTAAAAAGTGTGGGAAGTCCGTATCTTTAGTACCATTAAACTGTAGGCCGGAAGATCTCCAGTTAATGTATTATCTGTAACTTTTGCTTAATAAAATGTGTGGTGACAAAGGAAAATAGGATATAGAAAAAAACAACTGATGGCAAATGTAATTAGCATTCATGCATTTTCTTCATTCTGCCTATTCCAATGGGTGCTTTGTTAGCCAAGTGAAGCTGGGAGACCAGCTAAACATTTGTGGGTATATTGCTGTTTACTCCATCTGATGCCTTTCTTACTTATTTCCTTATGCAAGGAAGATAAAAAGAAACTGAATATTTCCAACATACTAATTTCAACAACTTAAAAATATAGCAGAGAAGAAAAAAAAAAGTTAAAAGATATGCTTCAAATGAGATGCTCATCTATGTTTGTATCTTCAATTGCTGAGACATTTTCACTATTGCCTGCAGCAGGCATCACCCAGCAGTTGAATAATACGGTAAGGATATCTGAACCCCCCTGGCCACTTTTGATTCTTTCACTGCATGTCACAGGAAAACATGAAGGCTCCTTCCATTATCATTGCTTTGTTTTCCAAAGACCCTCAGTTTTCAAATTATTTAAATGTAACTAACAGTAACTGAATTTTAATGTATTTCAGCTTGCATATGAAATGTATTTCTGATTTTGTATTCAGAAGAAATATAAGGGAGAATATTTCACTTGTCTCTTCTGCTTGCAGGCACAATATAATCCTAATATTCCAACAAGACAAAACTCACAAGTTGAGTCATGATAGTTCCTGAAGTTTTAGGAATACACTAGATGAAGAATAGTTTTCCAAGGAACAAATGGTTGTAGGTCTGTGACATACAGGTAGTGAATCAGTTTGCTATAGAATTCAATGCAATATATTTACCAGTATAGATAATCAGGTCTTGAATCTGAAATCTGAGGACTGACAATAATCATAAACAATACCTTCCTGTCATCTTTCACATGGCACGTTCTGAAACGTAGAATAATTCAAGTTGGAAGGGACTTCTAGAGGTCACCGAGTTCAACTTCTATTGCTGCTCCCAGAGCAGGGACAATTTAGGTCAGCTTGGTCAGGGCCATACCCTTTGAATTTTGAATGTCTCCAAAGGTGGAGATCACACAACATTTCTGGACAAGCTGTCCCAGTGTTTGATCACCCTCACTGATTTCTTTTTTTAAATCCTAGCATCTAATCATAAACATGTTTCAACTAGAGTCACTTGTCTCTTTGTGTTTCAGCAGCAAAGACACTTTTTCAAATGAAAGTCACACTTGTTTCATGACGGTTCCTTCAAACATTAGAAAACTCATTATAGGGGAAATATTTAACACTGGACATATGTGAAATTCCCCTAGCTACCAAGGAAAAGAAAAATTTCCAGGAAAACAGAAAACAGGAATGCCACTAAAGCCAGCTTTGTAAATTCAGAAATATCCCTTCCTATGAAGAAACAGGCTTGAGCAATTTTTTTCCTCATTATCCTGACAGAAAGACAAAAATATTTAAAATGCTGAAGCTTTCATAACAAATCCCATGTACCACAAATGACAGTTCAAAACGAGACTGCATCAGGTACATGGCTTTAGTTTTCACAAGAGTCAGCTGATTACTCAGCTTCATCTGTCACAAACCAACTGTCAGCTAAGAGAAAGGTCACAGAAGATGGTTAACAACCACTTTGGTTTGTCCAAGCAAATTAAGGGTCATCTTTTTTTTCAAAGAAGTAAAATCGATTACAATTATTTTTGTAGTTCCAGTAGAGAAAGCTGACAGCAAATACACTTTGTTTCTTCTATGTCTTATTAAAATGTGGCTTTGATCCAGGTAACTCAACTGGCATACAAGTTTACAAATACACAAGGGGAAATAGATAACCTAAGCCTACAGACGTTGCAAAAGTGATATTTATTCATGGCTAGGCAAAAATAATTATAGCCTTTTCAGATTAGCAATTGATTTGTGTTCTTGAAATCTTTTAATAATGCAAATGTTTTAGTGTCATGAATACATCTGTCCATGCTTTAACTAAAAAGAAATAAATGAGTTATCTTCTTCCAAACTTGGTGTTTATGGCTGTAAAATTAAAAATTACAGTACCTGGCCTGCCTATGACTGGAAGACATCAAGATTTAAGTTGGCTTTTCTAATGACTCTGTGCAACCTTAACGCTCCATTAGGTTTCTCTGTTGTAACCCTGAGATGGCCTGGAAGTGTAAAAGTAAAAGTCTATGTAAATAGGTCCACTTTGTTATTAATTTATTTCAAGAAATGAATGTCTTTGGAAGAGTGATTTGCAGGTTAAGAAGGACCATACTTACCACCACTTACATAAGCTGTCCACCACAGGATCTAAAGGAGAAAGAATAACCATCTGCACATCATCCACACAACAGGAAGAGAATTTGCTGAGAATTAAAGGAGAATTCCTGGCAGACAAGGAAGACTATGCAGTTATTTTTGAGAGGGATGCAAGATTAATCTCTTAGTGATGCATGATGATAAGCCCTCCTTGCAAAATCAGAAGCTGCGCAGGAAATACCTAAACCATAAACCAAAAGGGCCCCACACTTCATGATGTTATATTTTTTAGTGAGTTGCCACCTGCTTTGAGGGTCATGATAGAAGTAAATGGATGTAAGTGACATATTCACTGTAAAAGAAGCCAGAAATATTAAGCTGAGCAATGGGGTATAATAGTCCATAAAGTGATTTGGGATGACCACCTACAGCATCTCAATCTTCTAAGCATGCTTGGAAATTCCTGCCCCAAACAATATCCTCCTAGTGCTTGTTAACACATATCTAATCTAGCTTCAAATCTCCTAAATAGAATCTCATAATATTTTCTGGGTTATTTTCTATGGATTTACTTTCTACAGACTGGTCTCTGTCTCCACCTATGACATTTCCCTTGGTCTGTAGAACTCTTCCAGGTTAAAAGATGAAAACTAAAGGGAAAGACAGTGCCAAAAAAAAACCACTAGAAGGTGCAGTTACTGATGCAAAATATAATCAAGTTCTTGTCTAGGCTTCATCTTGTATATTGCTCTGGCAAGCCACCTCTGCAAAAGTGGAATACAGACTAGAAATTCTCCAAAGCCAGGTTCTCTTTGTTTCTTGTCTTCTTTCCCTTTGTGTGTGGGAGCAACTCATCTGGCTAGGATTTCAAGAAAAATCATTTGGTGTTAAAAAGCTGCTTATGTGACACAATTGTTTGTTGTTTCCTAGGCTTCAGCTATATATTGCACATGTCCCCATTGCCTGAGTGTATTTGCCCCGGTTGCCTTTTGTGCCCTTTTCTGAAGCACATGCTAGCAGTGCCATGTTCCATTCATACTTTCTCTACCGGTGAAAAGTTTATATTTCTTTTCTCTTCCTTTTTTGGGTGGCATTCAGAGTGGTAGAAAACAAGAGAAAAATCAGTTTTCTAATTCAGAAATATTTGCCTCTGTAACAGGAGTGGTGAGGATCACTCTCCTCGAAACAGAGCAAGGGGTCACACAGCAAGGTCCAAGTGTGCCGCATACAACATGCTGATGTCCTAGCCAAACTCTTTTCCATCCCAAGCCAGTGTCAACAGCACAGATGGAAGGCTCAGCAGTTTCTGGGGAATACACCACTTCCCTCTCTGCCTTCTCCTCTAAACAGTGTGGCTCTCAATTCATCTGCTATAGCATGGTTCCAGAAGTACGAAAGCCACCAAGCTGCAACAGCAGACAGAAATGAAACACCTCTTTCTCCCCCTCTGGCTTGTCCATGCCTATGTATCGAAGTGTCAGAATTGTCTGTCTTGTTAGAAAATGAGAACCTGGAGGTTTTGAGCTTCTCCCATAATCCATACAGCTGGAACATGCTCATCATTATTGTCTCTATGTCGTTCCTTCTGTTACTTCAGAGTCAATCTATTCTCATTTATGTCCTCTTCAAAGATATGAAACGGAAAAAAAAAAAGTAAGCATATCAGTGACAAACTCCTTCTCAGCTGCCAACACCATGAAAAAGGATTTAGCTGAGCAAACCTCAACTTCTTTCTGGATTCACAGCACAGATGCAGAGTTAATGTAAGCTGTTCAAAACCTGACACTGTTTAGATAAATGTGCAGCAGGTATAATATACATGTACTGCATTTCTAATATGAGCTAATTTCCTTATCTATTAAGTATAAAACACATCTGAGTGCAGTTAATACAACCTGAAATTTGGATAATCCACCTATCTGTGAAGAGAAACATTCTGAAAATATCAGAAACAGAAAATATATTTTCTGTTAAGATATTTCTCAGAGCCCACACAAACTCCAAAACAGATCTGGACAATTAATGAGAGAGGGTAATTTTCTTCCAGAGTATTAATTCAAACCCAGTCCAGACTGGTAGTAACCTAAAGTTGTTATCTTCTTGTGGTTATCTGATAGTTTTGTTCCCTATAGACAAGTGTACCCATTAAAAATATGCAACAGCTGGCATAAATCGGCTTCTTGCTGGCATTTGCAACAGTGAGGCAGGGGAAAGTGTGTGGCTGGAATCTAAATGATGCCTCCCTTGAGGTGGTCGGCCAGCACAGGTAGAGGCACTTTAATTGGAAAGGGAAACTTGAACTTTGTATTAAAGAGGGAATAAATGGAAAGCTTTGGTCTGCAGGACTGTCAGATTGGTAGCTTTCACAAACACTCACATCAAATACCACATCTGAGTGGAAGAAATTAAGATGTAAATATCCAGGAGCCTGTGCCAAGCACAGTGAAAGCAGAAAACAGATTTGCACTATTTTGGTTCTATGCGTCAAAATATATCAATATTCCAGATCTTGGTGCCTATAAGGATGGTTTATCGTGTTCTAAAAAAGGTACAGGAGACCTCAAATTTTTATCTTGTGATCTGCCATCAAAATAAATGAAAAAAAAAACAACACTTAAGAAATGTCTTCTCCCGTTAAAAATTAGATATTTATATAGAGGGGGGTTAATTGGACACTACCATTGCTATCAACAGAAATTTCTCTCTGATAAATGTTGAGCTCTTCTCTGAGAATTATAAGCATCCCACTCATATTTACTGTGCCTACTTTCTGGTGAATCATGTTGGCGAGGTAATTTATAGGGTTCTCAGAGGAAGCACTGGACAAGTCGTTGAAAACAAATATTGGACATTTCATACATTTATCCTGAACTATTTTCAAATGCAATGGTCGAGACACACTTACACCAGCACAATCTAAATGTGTGTTAAACCTTATGATTCTGTTGCTTTCTGGGCTGGCTGTCAGAACCCTTCCTCTTCAGAAGCCCTGACTCCAGCAGGGTCAGCTGCTAGCACCAGGTTTTATTAAGATCCAGGGCACCTCATGGCTCAGGAAGGTGAGCTGTTAGTCACGGACAGCTGGTGTAGACTAATGCATGTAGCCTATACTCCTGACTGTCAATATGTGAAGCACCAGCTGTAAGGAAACATAAATTGTACAGTTGATTTGGTTTTGCATATCAAATATGTGCAGCATATTATTCACAGATTCTGTTAATTAATCCTGATGAAATCATAATGAAAAGAACATTAACACTAATAGATTTGGATGAGATGAAATTTCAGACCTTCCTGACATTCTCATTTGTGGCACATATCATATTAAAAACAACCAACCAGCTTCCCCCTTGCAATACAAGCATTAGCTTCCCCAAAGGTAAAACAGAAGGTCAGCTTAAAAGTCCCATTTTCTACAATGAACAGCAATGCTTTAAATGGCATAGAACAGCATGCAAGCATTAGAGCTATTGTTTTCATAAAGCTGTTCTGCTAGTGACTATTCATAGCCTCCATTGCACGTGATTCCTTTCCCAAGCAGCTTTCCAATTTAGGTTTCCATAGACTACGGTTTGACTGAGTAGCTAGAAGAATTCATGCATGTACGCTATGAAGTTTCATTATCCATTTTTTATATTACTAGCATTCCTTGTGGGATACATTCTGTGGCTACGCTGTGCACAAGCAGCCTTATTTGCACTACATGGCTAACAAGGGTTCACCACAGAGACATCACAGGGTTGTGCAAAGTTACGGCTTCTCCCGAGGGGTTAGGGAAAGGTACCTTCCGACACCGAGCAGCTGGACCTTTATGAAAGTCCTCCTGGCAGCGTTAATGGCAGTTGCTCATAGTGTGCGCAAACACCTCCCCTGGGCTGGTCCCCAAGGTGGTCGTGACAGCCACGGGAGGCCCCTGAGAGCTCACCACCACAAGCCCCTCCTTATTAGTCTGTTGATGCCAAAAGCCGCAATTATACAAACAGAAGTCATAATTCAGGGCAGACTCCAGGCCATAGGACATATTTTTCAGCCAAGTTGGAAACAATTGCATAATTTCTCACCCAGGCTGTAATAGCATTTTTTTAATCCATCCTTTCTGTCAGGGTGTTTGATATTTCTAAAGTTACCTTTTTATCTTCTCTCTCTCGAACAAGAACACATATTTCAAATTAAAATGCAACTGACAAAATTGAAATGTACCTCAAGCTTTTCATATCTGCGCTTCTGATGCTGTAACACCTCCAGCTGACTAGGTAAACTGATGATCACATCAGAACAAATTTTCAGCAGAAAATGTAAAAATGCAGTTTCATTATGCAGAGGTAACGCACTATTCCAGGACATTCTTCAGTCTTATGGGAAAATAAAAAAAAAAAAAAAAAGCAATGAGGAAACCTTGGAATAAAATATCCATCTTTAACTACCCTAGAAGACAGTCCCCTGTGGTCATTTTAAATGTCTGTGGCAAGGTCTCCACTTTGCACTTTCCTAAAGTGTGCATAAACAGGAGACTTGTATCACAGTTTATCTTTCATTTTCTCGTATATTTGCACTCATGGCTTGTGAAGGCCTAAAAATGAGTATGTATAAAGCCCAAGTTATATCCATCTGTCACCAGCACTAAAAGCTGCTGCATTTTAAATCACTTCAGCATACTGCTTTCACAATGACTCAGCCCTGACAGGGGCGTCCACCCTGAGGGTGAGAAAATGATTCAGTATTCATTAGTCTACCTTAATGCAGTCTCTCCTCAGCAGGAGAATAGCCAATCATATGTCTTATCTGTGGCTGTTTCTGTGATTTATCCACAGAGAAGTGACCTACAATCAAGAACTTTACTTAAAACCTTTTGACAGGCAGCTAGCTGCCAGTCTAGAGATAAAGCTGGACTAACTATGCCCATGCTAATTTCAGACTTTGCCTTTCTTTCATTCTGAGAGCTCTCCATAAAGTACTTGAACAAAATAATTCCAATGTGCTGCTTAGACATGTATCATGTATCTTTTTTTTTTTTTTTTTTTTCCTGCTTAAATCGGAGAGGTTCTGTTTTCTGAAGCTGTCTTGTGTGGTTTTTGAAAAAAAAAAAAGATTTTGAAAGAATGACATTGCTGTTAGCACACCACTTTAGAGATGTGTACCCTAACACAGTGTGTGTGTTACAGGATGGTGTTGTAATGTAAAATTAAAACATTAAAGCCTTGCACCTTCTGGGTCAAAGCTGAACTTTTTCATTTCTGAAGGTGAGAAAACAGACTCTGCTTATCCAAAAAACAGAGAGAAAGTTGTGCTTGATTCCCACACAAACTTCTCAAATAAACATGAAGTTGAAACATTTTGAACTTCTAGCATCAAGAGACAATTTAAAATGCTTTCCAGGGATGACTGATTTGATAACAAAACACAAAGAGGAGGAATAGAGTGACAGACCTGTCACTCTACCTATATAAAGAATTCTTCCTTCTTTTCTGTAGGCTGATATTTCCTTGTCAAACTTTCCTTGGGCTTTGTGGGAGGAAAAGTAGAGGAGAGATAACAATATGCTGTTTTTTTTTTTTTTTTTTTTTGTTTTGTTTTGTTTTGCTTTGCTTTGCTTTAAAGACACTCACAAGTACTTTTTTTTTTTTTTTTCAGCTAGGAATATGCTATAATTCTGAAAAAAATAGACAACAAACATTCTGAATCCAGAAGATTTTCATTAGTATCTTTACAGAGCTGTTAATCCAGTCAATATGCCACACAGTTACAGTTTAGAGACAGCAGGTCTGAATGCCTCAGCCCGGAGTGAGAGGGTAGTGAGAAGGATGAACCCAGAAGCATAATTTTTGAAGCGTTCTTTGGCTTTATGTAAATTTACATTCAGGGAGAGGAAAAAAATTCACATTTTTTCTTGCCTAAGGGTGAAATTATCAGACTCCTAAGGAAGCCAGATAGATTTAGAAGATTCAGGTGCTTTCAAATACCTAGTCAATTTATAGATAGCAGTTTCCCCTGTAATCCTGTGATTGAAGAATGAATGAATCTGACAGTCGGCATCTCTGTAAGGTAAGGACTCAGACTGATGTTTTTCCTTCTATGTCAAATCAGTGTCATTTATTTGCAGAAAAATATCCCTGTTTGAACTCAGTTTTTCTGAGTTACTCCTGACTCCAAGAGAAAAAAGGAGATGAAGCAGTACATAATTTATACAAACTTAAACATGGGTTGATTTTTAAAATCTCTTTCCCTTCTGTCAAGTCCAAGCACTATCAGATGGGGTTAGCATTAGATATAAGATCATTTTCAAAAAATTAAGATGTCTAAAAACCCTGTAAGTTGTGAGATACCCTTGTGAGATACCCTTCAGTAACATTTCCAGCAATGTTTTTCCTCTAACTCAAGAGCAACATGATTTTTATTTTGGCTTTGGCATTTTTTTTGATTCCTAGGAGGAACCCATGAAATAAAAATCACAACACAGAAGGCTAATTGTGCAATTCAGCCTATATATGTTCGGCCCACCATTCCTCTGTCATTTGAATTATCTTTTCTAATTCTTACTAATATTTTTTTTTTTACATAATAAATATAATTATATAATAATTTTTAAAATACATTTTAAGTTATTTAGGTTATTTGATTTTAACTGATAAAACTGAAGTTTTTAATATCTCTTTTAATTCATGTATGTAGAATGCCATTTTCTGCATTGTATCAGATTGAAGACTTCATAATGGCTAGCACCCATTACACGACCCAACCCTCATGTTAAAAGATTTAGTTAAACTTCCTGGAGCCTTGGTTCTGAAAAAAAGCTTCAAAAATCTTGTTTAGTAAGAGTTTACTTCTCTGTAAGCAGTAGACGATAGGTATGCACACTTATGCTACCATTTTTAAGATTGCCAGACGAATCCAGTAATCATGATTTGTATGTCTGGTACTTATGGGTATTTTTGATCCTACTGCTTTTCAGATAAGCAGATGGGAAATGGATGAATGCTGTGGAGCTGTATAGAAGCATATGAAGCATGTGAAAATATAACTAAAGAGGCGTAAAACAATGTGTTTAGCTAGCCTTCAGTTTTAACTCATGCAAGCACTACAGCAAGAAGATTGGTAACATTTACTAATTGAGGCCATGAAGAAAATAGCAATCTATAAACTAAGACAAACTATGTAGGACATGGATTTAAAGGCTTTATTTTACATTTAAAATCCTTAATTGTCAACAACTAAAGCCCTGGTAATATTTGAGTCAAAATCCAAAAGCCAAGAAATCTCAATGTAGATTTATGCATTGCTATACGGCTTGCCCTTGTTTAAAAGTGTCAATATTTCCTTGGATTTTAAAGGCTTGTGGAGAACTGAACCTATTAGTGCTTTATATGATTATTTCACCTTAGGAAGAGAGAAAGTTCAGTATATTTGATTTTATAACACATACAATAGCAAAAATTCAGTTATGCTGTACCGTTTGTTTGTTTTCTACTAATTTCGTGTGAAAGTTGCTCAAATAACTCAGAAATATTTTGAAGCTGCTGGCACTGCAATGTCAGTCTGGAGCAAGAAGCAAGAAATATTTTTTTTCTGCTTGACTTTCACTGGTATGGAGAATTTTTCTTGTTTACCTGGGAGATATTTCTTTTTACCTGGCAGAAATGAATCAGACTATACTCTTTCTACTAACATGTGAGTACTGGAATGGAAAAGAGAATTTCAGGAAGAGTTTTAAAGTGCCCTCAAATTGAACTTTAGTGGGAACTAATTAAACACATGGGCTTTTCCCACTGATACTTTTTTTTTTACTATTTTTTTCCCAAAAGCTGGAAGTTATTTTGACTGTTGTTTGAGTTTTTATGAATAAGGTCTACGTTCTGCACCTCAGCTAATGTCCAGCCAAGTTAGCAGAATGTTACTGATACTTAACCATATCAATGTACTTTGAATCTTGTTTTACCTTCTAAACAAGTGGAGTTGTGTGTAATATTTGACAGCAAGTTGAATATGAGCCAGCAGCGTGCCCTGGCAGCCAGGAGGGCCAACCGTATCCTGGGATGCACCAAGCACAGCATTGCTAGTCATTTGAGGGAAGTGATTGTCCCGCTCTACCCTGCGCTGGTGCGGCCTCACCTCGAGTACTGTGTGCAGTTCTGGGCACCACAGTACAAAAAGGACATTAAACTGTTGGAGAGTGTCCAGAGGAGGGCGACGAAGATGGTGAAGGGCCTAGAGGGGAAGACGTATGAGGAGCGGCTGCGGTCACTGGACCTGTTCAGCCTGGAGAAGAGGAGGCTGAGGGGGGACCTCATCGCAGTCTACAACTTCCTCGCGAGGGGGAGTGGGGAGGCAGGTGACCTATTCTCCGTTATCACCAGTGATAGGACCTGTGGGAACAGTGTTAAGCTGAGGCAGGGGAAGTTTAGGCCGGACATCAGGAAGAGGTTCTTCACCGAGAGGGTGGTAACACACTGGAACAGGCTCCCCAGGGTAGTAGTCATTGCACCAACCCTGTCTGAATTTAAGAAGCGTTTGGACTGTGCACTTAGTCACATGGTCTAAACTTTTGGGTAGACCTGTGCGGTGCCAGGAGTTGGACTTGTTGATCCTTATGGGTCCCTTCCAACTCGGGATATTATATGATTCTATGCTTCTATGATATTTCTGTTTACAATTACTACTAAACCATTAATTTTTGTGTGTGCGTATTTGGTGCTTCTCAAGGAAAAACGACATTATTCCAAATTCAATCAAGAAATTAAGAGGTGTCGGATGTGACACATCCTCTCTTCTTGTGAACAGACATATTTAAATCTAAGCAATTTTAATTACATATTTTACTGAATCTTTCAGCTCATCACCCGATTTTTTGCTCTGTCTGCATAAAATAGTGAAAGTGGCCTACAATGACTTTGAAGACTGCAATTTTGCTATGCATTATGTACAATTTTGCTATGTATTACATATAGTCAATTCTCCATAGTTTAGCAAAATCCAATGATTTTTGATGCTTAATTGTATCACAGACAGAAAATTCAAAGTGCCTTTATGATCTAAAAACTATGAAAGTCAGAAGACGTGTCTGTATCCAAATTAATGTAAAAAGAATAGGATTTCAAAAATAAAGTCAGAGATGGAGAAATAATATTACTGTAGCTTATCCTTCTCTTCATAAGAAAAACATAAAATGAAATACTACTTGACTCAAACTTTTCTTTTAAAATAGCAAAATAACAAATTAAAAAGAGTGAAAAAAAGTAAAAGATGTATATTCAAAAGAGATTGCAAGACATCCTTTGAATCCTCTGATCTCCCTTCATGAGTGCTAGTTGTAACAATCTTGCCACTCCTGTGAAATAATTTTCTGTGTGAAATCACACCATCAGCCCTACCTAACTGTTTTCTAAAGAGTATTCCTATCTAAAAGGGTGAGGAGTCCACTGATGCACCAGGACTGTAGCTTTAGATTATGAAGGGTATTCTGTTTTCCCTGTGGATAATTTGCCTCTTGGAGTGGGAAGCTCTGAAATATGCATTAGGGTACAGATTGAAAAGGAACAATTCAGAGAACATTCAGTACTATTACATTTCCCACACTTCTAGATGTAAACATAAATAACTTTCACTAGCTCTCTTTGTTGCATGTAACTTCTTCATGACTGTCCATAAAAAAAGTCTAGTGTTCAGAATTTGGCAGGTACTTGATAAGCTTTTCCATCTTCCCTTTACAGAAGTTTATTTTCCTTACTTTTTAAATGTCTTGTATTTCCAGACTTTCAAAACTGATCCTCTTGAAAATGGATTTGCAAAAGCAGAAGACAGCCACTTCAGCAAATTTTGAATTATCCTCGCAGAATATAAATTTACATTTTTCAAGACTAAAACCAAAAATTGTTTCTGCCTACATATATTCTGTCTAGAGCATAAATGTTAAGTGTTCACCTGCAGCTATAGCTCAGAATTACAAGTGCCCATCAGCAGCCATTTGGTCTTTACAAAAGAGGAGAAATTCAGAGTTGAGTCACATGACACAACTTGACAGACTTCCATGATATAATACAAGTGGGATGGGTCATTTCATTTAAGCTAGTAGAAGCTTTTGAGAATTGTGAAGGCTGAAGACTTTGAATCCACTCATCTATGAAGAAGACTTTGCAGTAATGCAAACTTTTTACAGAGCAAAGATGTGGAACAAATATGACTAAGAAAACAAAAACACAGAGAATGAAGTATATTCTGAATACACATAAGTTTTCTGTATTTTCAGATTATTACTTTTTATAATAATGATAGAATATTCTAATAAACATTAAGAAGCCACATGGCTGCCATATCATTTAGTGGTAAGGATCACATGACAATGATATAAACATACAGGTCCTCTTCTCTTTCATTTGCTATGGTTACTGTTGGTACCATAACTGTGACATAACCAAATTGATGATTTTGTATTAATAGAGTCAGAGCTGAAGTTACACTGTGTACTTTCATTCCCTATGGTAACCATGAATAGGAAGTATAACTTTTCTTTTGTGTTAAATGAAGCTAATTGGATTAAGAACAAGAAATAAGAAGCAGAAGTAATAGTTTATTGATATATTGACATTTTCCATGTGACGAAATTGAATCATTGCTTCTGTGACTAGGTGAAGGAGGGACAGGATTTGTTTATGGACATTCTAGTTTGTTAAATCTATTTTTTTTTATATGTAACTCCTATGTATTGAAGAGTCTGATTGATATTAGGGGGCTTTCCATCTCTATTAATTTAGATTTTGTACAACTCAGATTCTAGCTAGCAGAGCTGAAGAATAAAGACTGTCTTACAACCACTTAAAAATAGTTTGAATTTATGCCATGATGTGTTGAACTTTGTGATCCCTACTGAATTTTCTGCAACTTTTTTTTTTTTTTTTTTAAATTTGCTACAGCTTAGCTACACCAAGTAGATGCTGGCTTTCCATTTTCTCACAACTCAACTGCAGAATAAAAGACCTACAAAAGCACTCTTTATATTACTTAATGAGATACCTAAAATATCTATGGATAAATAAGCAACAACAACAAAATTACACAGTCTCCAGTTGGCTCCCTTCTTTTGCTGTGTATGTCTTTCCACAGACACCTTTCCACCTTTGACTCTCTCTTCAAGACTTTCATGCTGTTCTTTTTCTGTTATGACGGGCTGTGAATAACATAGATTGCAATATTACTTTCAGAAAAGATCTCCTGTCTTGCTGACTTATCATTCTCAATTTTTTATTTCCTACAGAGATGTTTGAATCTATTGCTACTGAACTTGTGCATGAAAGAAAACTGCAGTTACTCGTGGTGTTCCCATGTTACTCTTGGGCTGATGTTGGCTTCATTGCTCTCAAACAGGACTCGATTTGGCAGGAAGGGTGGGGACATTCAGGTCCCCTCAGCTGTGAGAGAGAGTATTTCAGTGGAGACAGAAGAGGGGCTGATCTCCATTCTGGTGTTTTCAGAAAGTAGTTGTGGCGTTTCCGTGTGCCAGGGAGACCACCTGTCTATGTCACCCTGCTGAAAATCCTGAGCTGTGATAGGACCTAGAGAAGGGTGGGAGGAGGTGGTAACACAGCCACATGTGCTGGTTTAATGCAAAAGAATGTGCAAGCTGCAGGTCCTGCCTGTGACCTCAAGCAGAAGGGTTTTTATGAGAGGTCATTAACAGGACCTATTTCCCTGTATAGTGCAAAAATAGCAGCCAGCAATGGTGTCAAATATCTAATTCTTCAGCATTATTTACGAACACTCTACTCTCCCCTTCTCATTTTTCCCTGATAGCAAGAGAATTTACACATGTAAAGTTAGAATATATGGTCTTGATAAGATTAAAACTAAGAAACTAAGTATCCAACCTCCCTATTGCAGTCCTACTACACATACAATGATTTGGTCCTGCTTCTAGAAAGGGAATGAGCCATGCTGTGCTTAAACTGTTTCTAAAAAGGTAATACCTACGGTTTGGCTGAATTAGCACTAAAGAAGAATATTTATTCACCTGTGATTCCCCCCCACCCCCCTCCCCGAAGTTCACCTTTATCAATCTTTAGCAATATTTGAGTTCTTTCATGTACTTCCACTGGGGATCTAAAGTTTGTTGGATGGAAAAGCCCACCAATATCAGTGAGAAAAATAATATTATTCTTAAACATTTAAGAATATGCTCTGTCCTTTGCATTCAGAACTCTTTCTCAAAAAGCTCATCATATCCCTCTTTGTTCTTAAAAAGTCTATTTTCTTTAAGTTTTAAACTAAGTTTCTTTTACTGGCTGCATTCCTTGCATTCCTGTTTTTTTTTTCTTTTTTTTTTTTTCTCTGCTTCAGGAAAAGAAAAAAAAAAAAAAAAGCCTCCAGGCCTTTCTGTGCTTCACCTGGTATATCATTATATGTTTACAAAAGTTTTGTTGCATAATCTATGAAAGCATTTCTGTGCTTCACTTACATATAGAAAGTATTCTTCAATTGGATCCAGTGGGTATAACTTACAGTGCAAGCTGCTGAACCTGAAATTATGCAAGGTCTCAATTTTGAATTAGCTAGGAAAAAAAGTCCTGGTTCCATGGAAACCCTTAGGAGCTTTAAACTATCATGGAGGCATCCGATTTTATTCCAAAATTTGGGGTTCATATCTATGTGAAATCAATACACTAAGATGGAACCTCACATCGTATCGCTACCCTTGTCAACTATGTGAACAGTATGAGAGCTCAGGAGTCTTCATTCTAGGTTAGTCAGTGCATAAAAATAAAAATAAAAATAAAACCTACAACAACAAACAAACCACCCAGATGTTCCCTGCTTCAAAGGATGGATGCAGATGGGGTACTACAAGGAAGCAAGAAAATATTGTTCAGCAGAAGTCATGGTGTTACAGCAGAACAGCACCAGATAAATGTCATGTCAGCGCAAGAACTTGGAGAAGAACAGTAAATTAGAAATGGTTGTGCTGAGCATCTCAAAAATGGAAGGGTAATGCCTGGGCAAAGCCGTAAGTGTTGCATATGCAGATGTTATGCCACATGACTGGGAAGAACAGAGCACAGAGATAAGTCAGGGCAAAGATACTCCCCAGAGTTTATGAGGCATAGCAGAGATCAAATATCAAATTAGAACGGACAACATTCTGGACAACTTCTCTGGGCAACATGTGTGAGTGCTCAGTCACCTGCATGGTAGTGCTTCCTGATGTTCATCTTGTCCTGGCACTGGGCACCACTGAGAAGAGCCTGGCTCCACCTTTTTTGCACCCTTCCTTCAGTTATTTATGTACAATGACAAGATCTCCCCTGAGCCTTCTCTTATCCAGGCTGAACAGTCCCAGCTCTCTCAGCTTGTCCTGACAGGAGAAGCGCTCCCTTTATATCTTTAGCGGTTCTTTGCTGGACTCTCTCCAGGAGCTCCATGCCTCTCTTGTAGTGGGGAGCCCAGAACTAGACACAGCACTCCAGGTATGCTCCACGAGCACGCTACCTCCTCACCAGTGCTGAAGGGGAAGGATCAGCTCCCTCGACCTGCTGGCAGCCTAGGACAGCATTAGCTTTCTTTACCATTACAAACACATTGCTGGCTCAAGCACAATCTTTGGCAGTACAGGAAAAAAATAGTATTTAAGAAATTGACTTTTAAAGTTGAATTGATTTTTTTAAAAAGCCTTATTTTGTTAAGGACTTTGTAAAGGAAAGCAATTAGATCTGTACCGTACCATACCAAGAGGAATCCAAGGTCATTAGCTGTGGGGTTATAAACCTGTCCTTTAAAGGGCCATTTGACAGCAAACTGCCACTCCATAATAGGTTTTCATCAACAGTTAAACTATAGCAAAGACAGTTACAAAAAATCCCTCATTTGTAATAGTTTATGCTGTTTTATTCTCAACTATACTAAGCTTTTATCATTACATTCATCTACTGTAAAAGGAACTATGCTGTCTGGAGATAGATAGCATATTAAAGGGTCAAGTGGAATATTCTTTCTGATACTGCAAAAAGTGTTACCCACCTTACTTTCTTGCAAACAAGTTGAATTCATAAGCACCTTTCACAGCTCACTGATGGCATATTTTCCAAGTAAAACTAGTAGCTGTTAGGTCATATGAATTAATATACAGTAGTAGCTTTTATAAGTTGTTATACTTTGCCATATTTCTCTCTCTCCAAAACATTTTGAAAGTTAACACACTCCGTTGTAAATGTTGATCCTCTGTTTAGTCAGAATGATTAAGTGATGGTCATTGTAGCATGACTCATTGCTTCTGGATAGGAACATTTACACAATATTGTCTTTGTTATGAAGCACAGTTATGATTCACATCAGTCCAAGCCTTCTTCAAGTGAGGATAGTGATGATTACATTTGCAATACTTCATTCTACTTGGTGATTTACTGGTAAATGAGCTCAGTACTTAGGCTGATACTTTCTAAAGGAGGAAAAAAAAGGGGGGGGGGGGGGGGGGGGGAAGCTGACTGCATTCCTTAAAGATTGGTGCTGCCAAAACCATATGTTCTCATTAGGAGAAAATGATCCTCCTTAAAGGAAAATTCTTGAAAAATCCTGTATTAGAACCTTCCTATAGGAAGCAGGAGTTTGCTGATGCATTTGATCTTGTACAGGGTACTGACATAGGGTAAAAACAGAGGCAGAGCTTCTCTCTTTGGTGAAGCCCAGCTAGTAAACTAATAGTGGTATGTGGGATTGTGTCCTTGCATTTGTGCAGCCAAACCTAGCCGCTTGCTATGTTGTCCTTGCATGCTACATTCTGTGTTTCAAATCTAGCTCAACAGCTGAATGAACATGCCAATTTCTATTCCATAAAAAAAGATATTTTAATAGTAAACAGAAATAAAAAGTTTCAGATGTCTTTGTTTTAGTTGTGGGGACAACAGTGTCAACTTAACTATACAGTTACCAAGAATCTACATAGTTTTCTTTTGATTAGTCTCCTAAGGTAAGAGATAAATGTAAACATACTTTGTGTTTTAGAGTATGCAGACCTACATTTTTATTATTTATAGTAAAGAAAGAATATGAATCTTGAAACAATCAAAACATTCCAGGTAACCTTGAAAAGAAAAGGTTTTGACCTTACCAAAAAGCAGCATTTCATCTTTTTCTTCTCCAAAACAAACAGACACATTGACAGCCATCAAGGGAACAGCTGAATTTTAAAGATGCTATACTCTCTGACAGAAAAACAACATTTCTGACTGCAATTTTTGACTGCTACTCCTTCACTTCTCTGAGTCTGCACATCCACAGAAATGCCTATACTGGTCTTTTGTAGGGCATGCCTAATATATGAGTTAGCTATGCATTAGCTCTGCCTTATTCTACATAATAAGTCAATCAAGAAAGAGTTGCATTTATCATTTATGTAAGTCTCAGAAGGTGTGAGCATGGACTGAACTGTCTTCCTTTCACATATTCACATTTACCTTCCCTTCACTGCACTCTCATGTCACTCAGGCTGTAACAATTACTTTTTACAAACTATTTCACACAGGACACATCTTACTTAACCTAAGCCAGGTAAAAGGTAGGTGCCTAATCAGCTTAGCTGCCTCAGACTTCTATGGAAGTGGAAAGATTAGGTTTCTTCAGTCATTTCAATTAATTAAAAAGAAAAAAGATCAAAATTAATATCCCACCCTTGAACACAGAGAGATAGAGAGAGAAGCCTTGTGGTTATGTTGAAACAATCAAGAAATGCTTTTGCAATGCAGTTTGGCAGCACAAAGTCCATAGCCTTCTAAACAGCGTTCAGTCTACAGTGGGAATTTCATCTGTGTGGGGCAATAAATACAACTACACCTGCAGCAGTTCTGGACATCTCATTACAGGGAGACAGTGACAGATTGGAAGAATTCCAGAGTAGCAAACCAGAAGTGATAATTTTCTTGTAAGACAGCCTTTTTGGAAATATTATATGGGCTAAATAGCAGTTAAGCCAAAGAGTAACTAAATGAAGACAGAATTCTATAGCTACTTGAAAAATGCAGGCAAAGGATACAGAAATATGTGTTTGGCTTTTTGTTTGGCTGATCTTAACCTTGATATAATGAGATTTCATTGAGTTCATAGCAACAAAGGGAACATTATAGACAGCACCAGAAAGAAGTCCTCAGCTGTATCACTCTAAGTACTATTCTATACTAACCTGGGTCTTTCACAGATACAGACAAACAAAAGCAAACAAACAAAAAAACAACAAAAAAAAACCACAACAGTGTCAACCAACCAACCCTCTCCATCCCTCAAAACAAACAAACAAACAAGAAAACTCCACAACCAAACAACAAAACAGTAAAAGGATTGCCAGAGCGCAGCTACTGAGCCAGACATTGGGGCAGTAATTCCATACCACCTGGCAATTCAATCACACAAAGAACTTCTAATACCTAAGATTTTGTTGTAATTATTGTCTTAATACAATGCTGTATTATGGGCATGTTTAAGATACAGTAGTGATTCTGACTGCCTGGATAGAGAAGCTTGAACACTGACCTTGGAGCAACTCTTCCCGACCCTAATTGATTTAATAAATTTCCTTTCTCATGAGGTACTGGCAAGAAAACACCAAGTAAGTTGTTATTTTGTGGAGATCCCCCCTATTCTCATATATAGAAGGTTGGGCTCTATGAATGTTAGAAGGTGACTACAGAGGCAAAAGCCTGGGACATGCAAAAGTAGTACAGAGCAAATGTCACTGCAGCTCTAAAAGTTTATCCCTTCATATACAGAAGCCTGATTTTTCCAGCTCAAATATTAACTCCAGTGAAAAATATATTTATATATTATATTATATTATATTGTAATATTATATTAGTAATATCATATCAGTAATTGCCTTTACTTTAAAAGAATCCCATCACCATGAGGACTGACTAATACCTTCTGTGTTATCACTCTGGGAAGAGTTCATATTTTCCTTTTTCTATTTAGGCAACCTAAAAGAAGGAGAGCTAAATCCTTCTGATCTTATGCAGTCAGGGAACAGTCATGAGACCAATGGAGGATAATAATAATCTGATCAGTAATGGTACAGATTTCTTTTTCTACAAGTACTTTTTATTTTGAGAGGTCTACCAAAGATAATCAACGAACATTGCAGTTATCCTAGATGAGTTTTATTTATCAAACTTACTATGTGAAACATAATTACATTTAATTATTCAAACAGAGCTCAAATAAAAACAGAAATTTGCACTGGCATTGTTTTTTAATTGAATAATACAGGAATGTCACTCAGTTCTCCTTGCTGAAAAGCCCTGCCATTATTTTTTATGCTTGCTATAACAGAACAGGAAGCCTAGCTTAGATCAAACATATAAATTAAAACACAAATATTTAAGGAAGATGAGAATAATTTTATCTATCTCTTTTTAAATAAAAAAGACAAAATTAAAGACCATAAAATGTAAGATATTATTTTATCCAAAACTTCCATACAAAATTGTTACTGACTCATATAGGAAAATTACAGGAGAGGGAGTATTCACCTCAGAGGCTTGCATAGCCAAAAATGTGGAAATAAGGAATTAAACATAAAAAAATTACACAGAAGTTAAGGTGTTTGCTAGGTAATATCCTTAAAAGTTTTCCAAGGGGTGCCATGATGATAAGAGAATTGCAGCTAAAGCTGTGCGGGGAGGTGGGGGGAGAGGCCCAGCAGGAGAGCAGCTCAGCAGGACAAGTGAGCCCTGCTTGCACAGACTGGACGGCCACGCCTGACAGCTCAAGTCTCTTTCCAGAAAGGAGACCCTCAGCTAATGCAAACTGCTGCCAGCAACAGCCTGCACATACCCATTTGGCTGCCAAACTGCAGCAACATCAGGCTGTGAAGTTGTTTTTCCCCGTTGTTGCCAGACTTATGAAGAGACTGTCACTTTGATGCCTTTTTTTTTTTTAATCTTGCATTTTTTAAATTTTTATAGGAACAAATTAGCAAATATATATATTATTTTCTGTGACAAGGCCCACAGGGGCACCAGAATCAACTGCATACAGAGCTCTATGCTCATATTTTTGTTTTATGGAGGGAAAAAAATACAAACAAAAATGATAATCAGTGAATACATATTTTTCCTGTTAGTAGCTAGGTTGGCAGTGGTTTTGTTTGCTAAGACAAGCTTTCGTGAACAGGCAAGAGAGACAGCTGTGCTCAGAATTGTGCACCTGTAGCATAAGTCCTCTCTCTCTTCCAGATGATTGGGGGTAAAAAGATTTAAACAAGAAAAAAAAATATTGGCTAGGGTTTTTAATTCTGTAGAAAAATAATAGAAACATTAAACATGCTGAGCGCTGTCTTGCAGCTTATTAGAAAGAGTTATCAGCTTGAAAGCAATTTAGAGGCAGACACCTTATACAGAACATTCATTGACAACAAGCAATCATTCTGCCTCAGATTAAGAAATCATGGAAGTGAAGAAAATCGGTGGAGAAGTGAAGACAGCAAGAGCCAGGGTAGGGAAGACAGAAAGCCCAAGCCCATTTGTAACCCTTTTAGACAAAACTTCAACATCCACCTCCTATTGTAAGATGCTCTAATGCAAAAGCCAGGTTGCTAACCTACATTTTCATGGCATATCTATACACATAACTGGCAGTACTGCCCCTGTTACTGAGGAGCCTTATGGTTTACAGAATCACAGAATCATCTAGGTTGGAAGAGACCTCCAAGATCACCGAGTCCAACCTCTGACCTAACACTAAACCATATCATTAAGTTCAACATCTAAACGTCTCTTAAAGACCTCCAGGGATGGTGACTCAACCACTTCCCTGGGCAGCCCATTCCAATGCCTAACAACCCTTTCAGTAAAGAAGTTCTTCCTAATATCCAACTTAAACATCCCTTGGCGCAACTTTAGCCCATTCCCCCTCGTCCTGTCACCAGGCACGTGGGAGAATATACCAACCCCTACCTTGCTACAGCCTCCTTTAAGGTACCTCTAGAGAGCGATGAGGTCGCCCCTGAGCCTCCTCTTCTCCAGGCTGAACAATCCCAGCAGTATCCAAAGTAACTTTATTATGGTCTGAGGAGGCAGATGTGAGATGCGCATTCATTTTTCTACAGAAATACTATTTTTGTGTTCATTTTGGAAAATACATGTATTCAAAAAACATCTTTTCCCTTTAGAGGGCCCCAGTAAAAGTATGTTCAGTTTTAACTTTCTTGGAGAACGGATAGCCTATTGAAAACAAAATGTCTCCTGCTTCAATTACTGGGTTGCTGTCCTACCAAATTTCCCTTATGTCTCCCAGTAACTGTGATAGCATTTTTACTCTCTGGACTACACCATCCTGGCCTTTCTTAAAACTATCTAAAATCTGAGCTTTCTGCACACTGAATAGCGGACAAGACCCTTCCATGTGATGCTCATACACATCCCCTGCCAGATGAGTTGTGAGCCAGATGTGAGAAGTGCAAAGGGCAGGTAAATGTACTCATGTGGCAGTGTCCCCAAAGTTGTGGCTGTACCCCTGAAGCCTACTCAGCAGCTTTTTTTTTTTTTGGGTGCAGTTGTCTTGTGTGAAAGTTTGACAATGTACAATGGCCCCAGATGAAAAGCATTTACTGCTCTTACTGTTAGACCATGCTCTGACCTTCACAGTTTCTCAGGCCCATGCAATTCTAATGCCCGGGGTTTAGTAGGCCCAACATCCAAATCGGTCAAAGCTATTGAAAAATGATATCTGTTTCTCAGATAGAGAAAGTCAGAACACAGTGGGTCTAGTTTTAATGCTGCAGAACTTCATGATTCTCAGGTAAAGCAAAATGTTGATAACAGGCACAGCAATACCCTCCAGCCTTGTGTGCAATGAGGGGTGAATAAACACTTTTATGTACATAATAGAATTTTGAACTGTTCCTTTCCCTCACTGGAGTTTTTCTGAGCAGCATCACTGGAAGATCTCTACAGTGGAATCACACCTCCACCATGTACGCTCAGCTGTGGCCGCTGCCTCACTGTGCACCATCTGTCACGCAGGCGGCACAGCGGAGCTGTGCAACAGCAGCCTGGGCTCACTCTGGAAATATTGGCAGCACCTGTGTGGCAGAATAACGGAGAGCTTCACGAGGGAGGCAATAGCTTGCTGTTGTAGCCTCCTGAGAGAGCAGGGGCAGAGCCATTGCACAAAGCAGGACGGGGCTCTTGTGGGTCTAAAGCTGGCGAGAGGTGGTTGCAGTGCTCTGCTCTTGTCATGGGAGACCTCTCAGCTGCTCTTGCTAGTGAAGGCAGAGTCTATGCCTTGACGTGCTCTTTCTCCCATCTCTCTTTTAAGTGCTCCCATTAATGAAAATTCCATTATTTTGGTAAAAAAAAATATTTTGGCACAGAGGGTGTGTTTGTGAGCAACAATAATATGCTCAACTGCTTTTAGTGTTAATGGGATATGGGGGCAACCAAGCATGCATCAAAACGATAAATGGTAAGGATTTGTGATAGCTTTAAGCTCTATCTGCTCTGCAGTTGAAGACAATGAACTGTGACTTTACAGTGAATTTCTGCCTTCATTTAGTATGCTTTAGAAAGCTGAATTTGAATCTCACGTGCTGTAGGGTATGTGTGCCAGGCTTCATTATGTATGGAATTTGAAATTAGCAGCAGTTACTTAGTGCCCAGCAGGGCATTTGACAGTTGTTTGAACCAGAAGCTGATCATCAAGTTTAGAGGGGTAGAGTTGGCGATAAAAGAGTGAAGGCTGGGAAAATCCTGGAGAGTCACAGTGCAAGCAGAAGGTGTTCTTCAGAGCCTAGTGAAATCAGAGAGAAACTTCCCATTAATTTGTCACTGGGTTGTGTAAGACCTTTAGTAAAGAATCATATGAACTGAGTAGAGATTGATGAGGAGAGAGAAGTGCATATGAACACTGGAAGACTGGGCAAAGATCCTCTTTGAGTGAAGAAAGGAATCAGCTGGAGAGGCTCTGAAGTTTTGCAGGGATTGGAGGAACAGCTGGAATCCTCTCAAGATTCACCAGAGGCTGGTAACTTTACAAATAGGATTGATCTTGCAAACCATCTTCTAGCAAAAGATAAAAAATGTGCTGGCCAGTCAGAGATTGTTGTCTAGGATTTATCTATATGCAGTGGAGAGACAGGAACAGCCACAAAGCAAGTCACTCCATCTGCTTCTTTCTGCTGACAACAAAGGAAGCCGAGATGACTATCTTATGCTGCACTGAAGCAACTTTTAAAGGACTAAATTTATGTACAGGGAATGCAACTCTCAATTGCTATTAAGCAATGTCATTTGTAAGCACGCTTTGAAGAACTCTAAAGATAGTCTAGTCTCTAATTCTTGGAACCTGTTGAACGTTGTCTTTTTAAAGAGCGAGTTGTAATTTTGTAATTCTATCATTTGTAGAGAATAGTTTACTTAAAGGACAAAATTACATTCAACTGCATTTCTATTAAATAAAAGAAAAGTCATTTTCTGTAAAAGTGCCTGTTTTGAAAACACTGACATTGTAATCTTCATTGTTTGTTCTGGCTGTGCAGAGCTTGACTGAGTGGAGGCTTCCTAGCTCTAATAGCTGTGATTAGACTTGTTGCACACTTTAATCTAGGAAGTCCCCACACCTTTTCCCTTTGCACTGGTTTGAGAAAATGTAGTAGGGAAAAAAGCGTCAAGTGAGAGTTTAGGCTGCATATTTGGGGTGGGAGGTGGTGGAAACTAAGTGTAAGAAGGGGTAAACAACGAAAGAGATTGCTTAGGGAGATTACTGAGCTGTCAGAATTGGAGATTTTTAGTAATTACATATGTGGCTAATCCTAACTTTGGACAGACACACAGATCTGTAAGGATCATGTATCCTCTATTACGCAGGAGCATACTGAACTCAGAATACTGTTATGGTTTACAGATGTGCAGCCTTGATTAATTTTCCAAATATCAGCAATTGAGTATACAGATAAAGCATTATGTTGTAATACACGTAGCCCTTGTGTTACATCTAGAATTAAGCCACATAGCACTTGAAGACACAATCGGTCTTGGATAAACTAAGACTTACCTTGTCTGTGCAGTGTCAGAGCTCTCTGCCACACTGAGGAAATGTGTACCTCATGAACCTCTTCTCAACCCCCGTAGATTCTCCTATATCTCAGCACTTAAGAATCGCAACACTTTTTTTAACGTCACAAGTACACACATATAAATGGGTTTGGTATTCTTCTATTTAGAGACTAATGAAACAACAGAAAAATCATTCATCTGGGCCAAAAATTCTATCAGCAAAATTGATGTGCACATCAAAAAATATCTGATACTTATACTTCTTTCAGATGATCTTTTAAGTATGTTCTTGAATTTTGGATCCTGAGCATGCAGGACACATTGCAATATCTTAATAAATACAAAGAACTAACTGACTTCAATGCAATTAGCAAAAAATGACTGTGGCATGTTAAAAGAGCTTTATTAATTTCCATGGATGGGCAAGAAAATGGAAAGTATTGCTTAAATCTAAAAATAAAACAAACACAACAACAACAAACATGATGCAGATGTTAAAATGTAAATAAAGTTTTTAAAATTGTATGAATTTAAAATGCCTGGTAAAGCAAAATACAGAGTGTTTAAACATTCCTACTAAGATCAAAGAAAATATGTGTGCAGAAATGGGGGGTAGGGGGGAAGGTTAGGAATTTTAAAAATCTCATAAAATAGAAGCTATTTCCCCATGATGTGATGATATAAGGCTCTGTGAGATATAAGGCTCTGTGATAATCCTTGAGGAGAGATTGCATTTAATCCTACTTTATGTTACATTATTTTTATATTTTCTTGCTTTACCTGCTGTAACAAACATTAATGTTGATAAAAACTATTTTCATGATTCAGTGGATTGTGATCAGAAAAAAAAAAAAGAACACTGTTAATGAAGTTCTGGAACTGAAATTGAAATTCTAGCAGATAATATGCTTTCTTCATTTTCCTGCACGAACTGTAGCATAGACTATAATTCTAAATTTCAAAGGTGTTGATGCAGTATGTCTTCTTAACACGTCTTGCTAAGCATATAGTCACTTGAATGATAAGGCACACTTAAACATAACATCTTCCAAGAGATAAAATGTTACATAAAAAGCAACTTCAGAATTCTGAGGATGAAGTTTGACACACAAAAAAGAAAATGGAAAAAAAATAGTTTGTTTCACCACTGGAAAATTCTTGACCTATTTTGAAAAAAAGTCACATTTTTTCACCATCATAATAAATCTTTATGCGATACTTCAGTGTGACCATCAGAAAATTGAGAGTAAATGTGTCTGCTATACTGAAAAATGAAGAGCTAACTGGACTAAGTGATTGGAAAAATCAACTACCAGTTTCTCAATTTAGGGCCTGCATTTTCCATCTCTCCTTGCCTGCCTTGCTAGTTGTTCACTTTTTCTGTTCCAGAGGTCTGAGGACAAAACCCAAACTTGACTCTTGCAAAGTATTTCAGGCAGTTGAATGTGCTTTGAAGATATATGAAGGGAAAGAAAATCCAATGCTCATCACACTGATGTGTTGTGCAATGCAAGTTCCAGCAGAGATTAAGAGATTTCGAAACTACTTTAAAAAAAAATAAAATTATTTTGCTTCTTTGTTCTGACATCTAATGACAGAGGCAAGAAACAAGCTATATTGACAGTGATGTCTTTACATGTCCAAAAATTAGAATTAAAGGTATGCAAATTTACTTAGAAACATAATATAAAAATATAAGATCTTACTCAAATATGCAAAACAATTGAAAATGTTTCCTTTATGTGATTTTGTTGTATAGATCATGTGTTACATGTAAGTCATTCAATAAGGCAGTGTAAGGCATTTTTGGAAAACACAACTATAAAATTTTGTGAATGTATATCTCTTGCTAAACTATACATTTGGTGGAAATTGTGCTTTGTAATAAAATTATGATATAAAAAACTTTTGAGTCCAATCAATATTAAATATAAGCTTTTCATATATCTGCATAGATAAGCAAGATATCAACACAAACAGGTTGAACATGCATGTTTTCAGGCCAGGATTTACATCTCTAAGGCAGGTGGTGACCTCATCTTGAACTACGCAAAGGCATCAGTGAGATAAGAGGCTACATGTTATACTCCAGATAGTATTTTTGTACTTTTAATAAGTTAAGACATGTTGTAGCACAGAAACAAGGTTGGCATATGCTAAAAGCCCAGGTAACTAGTTCGTTTCCTTCTTAAATTTTTCTCCATAAAAGGTCTGGTACATAACATGCCTACTTTAATAGTGATACTTTCCTTCCAGAAAATCCTTTCTTTCCAGTGAAATCCTGATACTCAGATACAGACAGGTAAACATTTTACTGAAGGATGCATTAAGGAGTTAACTTGCAACATGGTAAAAATGCACATGATCTACAGTACATCTTACTCTCTAGCAATTTATTGTTAATTTTCCTATTTTCCTCTTTCATTATCAGTTAAGGTCTCCTAGGTCAGCCAGGAGTTGCAGTGTGTAGACTGGCCACTACTGACATGTAGGTCTCATGACGTGTGTTTAAATCAGCTTATTCTACAGAGACTTGTTTCTCTGTGTGTGTGCCAGGCACTTACAGGACGCTGTTTAAGTGCTAAAGAGAGTTGCACACATGATATTTGGGACAGTGATCTGCTTGCTATTTATATTTCAAATCAAGTCAAGCTAAATGGATTTTTGAAAGCCTCTTAATGAAGGTTTAAAGAAAGAAGCACAATCCAAGAGTGGAATATACACTGCAAAAGGTTTTTTATTCCTGAATATTTATGTGCCTCAGTTTACCTATTTGCATTTACATTGGATGGCAGAACAAAATTTAAAAATGGTAAAAGGGAAGGGAGATTAAATTATCTTTTCCTGGGAAATGTTCACTCTCCTGATTCCAACCAGGCTTATGTGGCTATTTTTTCTTAGGTCTATGCCTTAGTATTTCCATCAGCACACACTTGAAAGAAAGATGCTAACTAGCAACAGAAACTGTTAGCTATCAGGTAAATATTATAGGAGTAGTCTTGTGGTTCCACATCAGAAACAAGGAGATCTAAATTGTACTGAACTTACCAAACACATGCAGGGAAAAAGGTCCATGATTTAGCATGACCAAGGATAGCACACACTGCTCCAGACACTGAAATTTGTTTGTCTGTCACATCTTTGTTTTGACAAAGCTGAACACTGTACGCTTCTGGTCACCAGGTAAATTGCTCCTGTTCATGAGAAAGCAAAATGATAGACAGCAGAGCTGAAACCTTAGTACAGCATCAGCTTCATTTGTCACGACAAAAGATGCACTGAGAGTCTGCAAGAGAACAAGACATAGTAAGCTATCTTCCCTTGAAAAGAGAAAACGCTAACCTCAGGAGCTTAAATCTTTAATGTGGCCAGCTAACTATAAACCATCTAAGGACTGTTGAAAAGATGTACAGGTTGTCAGTTTGAAGCAGAAGCTACTGACATGCATATTTTTTCAGCACCCATGGTTTTATTTTCTAACTGCTTATATAAATATTAAAGCAGCATCTCTTGAAAAATGCTTCTTGAAAATGTTGAGAAGAAAAGTAACTTCATCTACAACTACAATTGTTTGACATTTTCAAGAATTCTGCAAGCTGTACCAATGAACATTTTCATAAACTTTATATCAAATAAAATTCATACATGGTTAAATGCACAGTTATTAAAATATAATCCTGTAATATTTAGTATATCTTAAAAAAAAAACTTCAATTTTTTACCTTTAAATAATTATTTTTAACTATCATGAAGCAATTTCTGTGACAGGTAAAACAGGAAATTACACTCAAGTAATATTGATTAAAATACCTGAGCATTCAGGCAAGAATTCCCTAAAAATAAACACATATCACAAGGCCACAGTAACTTAGCAATGACATATAGCATTGCTGTTGCTTTGGTGTCTTTAAGACTGCATATGGTATTCAATTGCCAAGTTGGAAATAATATTTTTTCATTACTTATTCCAGAAGAGTGTCTATAAGCTTTGCTATAACCATTGATTCCTCTGTGTCAATTCCATTTCTTAAAGAGATCCTAGTTGCCTCAGAACACTTAGCTTATTTATATGACGCTTAAGTCTCATCCACCCACAAGTCACCTTTTTTCCTAAATCCTTAGGCAAGCGTGATTTTGAGTTTTTTTTTCCACTGCTCTTTTTACAGAAGTGGGCAATATGCATTTAACATTATCGTCACTTAGTCTCAGGTTTGCTGAAGCATAGCTTCTGCCTGCTGAAGCGTACACAACCTTTAAAGTTCATCTACCAGCTTTCGGAGACTGTTAAAGAGCCACCCTACTTAGAAACAATTTTGCTTAACATCCTGCATTATTCCTCATTTCTTTCCTTAACACTTCTACTGCTGAATTTCATGGAAATATAACTGTAGAGTCAGAATATCTTGAGTTGGAAGGGATTCATGAGGATCATGGAGTCCAAACCCTGGCTGCACACAGGGCAACACAGGAGTTACACCATGTATCTAAGAGTGTTGTCCATGCTTCTTGAACACCAATAAACCTCGGTATCCTCAGCTGCTCCTCAGAAGTCATGGCCTCTAGTCCTTTCACCATTTTAGCTCTGTATATCAATATTTGAAACAGAATTCTGATCACATAGGCACCATTACAGCGTCAGGTAGAGAATAAGTAGGTAGCAACATGCTTTCTTTCATTAGAGAGAAAAGAGTTGTTGAGCATGCATATTGTTCAAGCAGAAATATTATGAAAAGAATGTTACTTTAAAATAAAAGTAAAACCAGCAGTCAGACGTTTTACAAGATATACTGAAAACACATTGTTTCTGCTGATAGTTCAGGATTTCTGAGTAACGCTCACCCTGTGAACCAAAGAAATAGTTCAGCAACCACTGAAACCAATGATCTGACTTCCTACATGTCAGTGTCTTGTGGCTGATTGTCTTCGGTGTGCTAGGAAGTACAAGATACACCAAAGCATGTGGAGGACATTTCTAATTCCAGAATGAATTCTCCATTGTTTACTGAACTAACAGCAGTCTTTTCCTTACTGGGGCTATGGGAAAGATGCCATGGCTGCATAAGTCTTGACAAAGTTAATTAACCCTGAGACCTTTAGTTTTCTGCCAAATGTGGTTGAAACTGGCCAAAAGAACTAAAAAAAAAAAAAAGAAAAAGAAAAAAGTTGAGATTTCAGTGAGACATTAGGAAAGACAAAGCACAGAATCACATCCAAATTTCCAAAGAAAATTTAGCTCTTCCCCACCCCCAGCCGCACACCAATGGCTTAAACTCTGTCCTGGCCAAACCGTTATTACAGTTAATGCCACTGATTTTAGTACGGTTAATGTGCATGAAGATTACAGCCACTCTCTCCACATACTGTTTGATTTCCATTAGCACACTTTTTCATCAGGCTGTTCCTAACAGAAGGTGCTGAAATCTCTGTCAGTAATTCCTCATAATTTTGGCTCATATAGAAATAATAATGCATCTCCCAGGTGAAGAGGTATATGCAGTTTCCCATGCATCCTGCTGAACAGTGTATTAATTTTCAGTTGGCCTAAATACTGTACCCTTTCAACTAAAATGCAATTATTTGCAAGTATGTTTGGCAAGTAAATGCTGCAGACTTTTCTATTTATTTCACTACATGGAATGTACTTCATCTTCGTCTGCCCAAATCAAAATATAATCTAACAATATGTTTCCAGCTCTCAAACCAACATTTCATTAATTTTTGTAGACAGCTGAGCATATTTTAAATGCTAGCTTTGTGCATAGTGGATAGGATTTTCAGCTCCTCAGTAATTTTTGTTTATTTGCAACTTTCCACTGTTTGACCATGTAATGTCATGGAGAGATGCACTGCTGAATCATCTTTAATTGTGGAGCACTACTACCATGTTCATATCTTGTAATCTCTGATGGTGGTACACAGCACAAAAAATGCCTTTCCCCACCCCTACCCCAATGTATGAAAATGCACATTTCTGTCAACAAGTACTGACCATATTTTTAATAGGTCAGTAATTAAATGACAAGTGCATAGATTAGGGTCTCAAGACTCAAAAAATGGAGGGAGAAAGACTCCTAGAAAGTACTTACATGGACCTCAAGGAAAAAAAAAAAACAAGAACAACAAAGAAAACATATTTATATGAGGTCCTTTGCAGGCACCAAGGTGGAAGGAGAATGGAGGAACAGAGCGAGACCCAACAAGTAGCGCTACACTTGAGGCCATACAGCCCAGAGGGCAGCAACATCTCTGGGCTGGAGCTCTCCTTGCTAGCTGCAATGAGTGCTGCTGCTTGCCTGGCTCGGGCAGCCTGGTCCCACTCCTGATCCAAATAAAAGGAAGTACAGAAGCAGTCAGTCATGGCTGCTGAGGTGGCTCCAGCTGGTGTCTGGTTATGCTTGAGCAACTCAGCCGAGCAGCTGAAGCACTGCTCCACCTTCACATACCCATGGGCAAGGCTCCAGAAATGCCTTGTAAGTGGCAGCAGCCTCTACAAGAAAGAATTAATTTGCTGATGGCAGTGGATATTGCAAGTGATAGTTGTCTTTCTGTACCAAGTGTCTCACTGTACCACCATCCATGTGCCTAGACTGGAGGTGAGGGTTTATGCACTGATATCTTGCTCATTTTTGGGTGGACGTACCAGCTACACTCTGATGGCCCAGTCACCTCTGACATTGGCTTCCTGGCTGACAGGCACAACTCAAGTCACCCAGCAAATGTCATCTCCCATTTGTGGGGCAGGAAAGGTGTGACTTGGTGTAAGGATAGCACAGTGGAAGCAACAAGACTGAGGCCTTTTGCAGAAAATCATGTATCTATGGAAAGTCTTCAGGAGAGAGTTTAGAGAGAGGAATCAACCAGGAGCAAACCTATGTGAGGTGCCTGCCATATAACAGTTCAGAGGGAGCAGCTGGGCACAGAGTGGAGCAGGGAGTTTTCTTCCCCCTGTTTCTCTTTATATCTCCGTTAGAAGTTATATCACTCGGCCAGCACCATGGGCTTTAGCTTAAAACTTGACTCAGCAAGAAAAGTGTTCTTTGAGAATCTGGCAGTAAGCAATGTTTCTCTGCTATAAAAGATCTTATACAAAACATCATCAACAATAATCTCAGCAGTTCTCTGATATATTTCTGTCATTCTCTATTTAAAAATCTAAATTAGTGTTTCTAAAATTCAATAGCAATATTTTGGCAAGGATGCAATGTGAGAACGACAGTTTTCAAAAGCTGATCTTATGCCGTATGCCTATTAAATTGAGGTGCTGTGCTCTGATGGATCCCCTTAGTGCTCACTATACCCACTGAGTTAAGGGTAAAGAAATTCAAGCTCACAATCCAATTTCAATATTTCATCTGACTATACGACATTTTTGTGTGTTTATTATCAGTCTAACTAACTCATTCAACGCTCATTTCTGTAACAAATCAAGAATGAAAATACATTTAATTATATCATGCATCAGAAATTCATTGACTAAATAATTAGAAGTTTGTCACGAAACAGCCCTTATGGGACTTGAGCATGGATTTCCTAGAAGTAGACAGCCTCAGAAATTACATGAAAAATAGACATTTTATCCCAAGGTTTCCAAACTAACATAACAAGAGAACAAATGGTCAAAATATACTGACGCTTTCACAGAATACTAGAGGAATATCTAGCTTATTGTTTAAAAAGCCATAAATTTATTAAAGTAGGTTATACTAGTCCCATATCACTATATTTTTTCAGAGCTCTCTCTCAAAAAAAAAAAAGTTGGGATTAACTTCAAAATAAAATCTCTAAAGATAAAATAAAAATCTTTAAGACTTCCAGCACCTGCTTACCTCTCCTTTTAGGATATGTTTTAGAAAAAGTTTGAGCAGATATACTTTCAAGGACTGGAAAAGTACTTCAGTGCTGTAAAGATCCAATAAGCCAGCATTGTCTACCAATAAGCACGTATATCTCTACTTAGTACACCTAAATGTGACCTCACCTGATTCAGCTGAGGAAATCTGTGGTACATTTTTCAGTTCTGAGATCAGTCAGGGATGTGAATGCAAACTAGCATACAAATGGCTAGAAGTTTTGGGACGTATGTTGAAATGGACTTTTTTTTTCCCTGTTCTTTTCACATTGATTTCATTATAGAAATGGTAATAAGCTAATCTAACCTTAAACAAGACCAAATTGAAGTATTATGACATTTTCTTCTCATGTGCTCCTTTGCAGGACTGACATACAGATCTTCAAAGGTAATTCAACTGATCTGGAAAGCTTCCTCTTCATGCTGCTGTAATGAATGCTGCCAGTTTCAGGGCCACAGCCTTTCACAGTCACCATTGGTGGACCAGTTTTGACATCCTTAAAATGCAGATTTCTCAGGGTTAGTTTAGTTCTTGGGTCTGCAAAATCCACATATTTTAAAATCCTTCCATATGTTTAGGGAACTTCAAACATATGCACACAACCCTGTCTTTGGCCCTCTTCATTACAACCCTGTTCATGACTTCCTAGTCTGCTGCAACATGAAGTAAAATGGGTTAGCACAAGCTACAACAGGCAACGGCTGTGATGATGGAAGTGCATGTGAATTCAGTGGATGGATATATCCTAAGAAGCAGCATGAACCTCCACTACAGATGGATGTGACTCTCTATATCTTTCCAGAAGCACTCCTCTCATCCTGTCCTACCTAAACATAGTAAAAAATAAACTAGGAGCACAAATACAAATACAAGTTGCCAGTCTCATTTCTGTTGACAGGAAGAGAAAGAGTTACTTAAAAAATATATATATTTTTTTCTTTTTAAATCATGAATAGCTCACAGACTTGGAGAAGAAGTGAAAACTGGTTTACTATGAAAGCAAAATATGGTTGCAGTACCTTACCACCTACACAATGACAAGAACAGGACAGAGCTGCAAATCTATTCCCAAGGCAAAGTGGATTCTAAGTAGGAGGGGGAGGGAATAAACAACAAAAAAATCTTAATAGGAAGCTGTAAGATACATATAACTTAAACTATAGCTCTTGATGAAGACACTGCTAGTACAAAAGCTTTTAATGTCATTGCATTGTCTGAAATCCTTGCAATACTCAGCATTGAATTTGAATCTCAGAAAATACATTAAGGATGATTGTGTGCAAGCCAGAAAAAGCAAACTGTTCCTTCCTGGCTCTTGATGAATCATGTGAATTATGCGGTGGAACAGATAGTGCACTAATGGTCAATACTTTATGGAAGGCTGCCTTGAGATGACAACTATACTCCATAATGTGTGTATTACTGTTCAGAAGATTTTTGGGGAGTACAAGGGGGCTTTAAAAAAACAAAACCAAAACATCACAGTGAGCACAAGCTTGTACTTCTAACCTCATTCCCAAACATCTGTGATTCTCAGTCAGAGTGTCACAAAAACACAAATCAAAACAGGAAAAATAAAAGGAGGAAACAATTAAATACATGAGGAAAAATGCAGGTTAGTATCTAAGGAAATGAGGGACCAAATAAACTCACATAATAAAATCACATGGGTGTTTTGCAAGTGAACTGCATGAATGATAACGAAGTCAGAGCAGTTATGTGGAAATATAGCTGATATATCAAACTAATTTATAAAATATTAAATACAATGTAATATTAGCAATTATGTTGACTATAACAGCATATAATAGATAATGATTTACATGTTTGGCTGTTAGCATATTGCTGAGATTTTGCTCTGTATACTCTAGACTAGTTTTATGTATCCTAGTAATGACTTTTTTTTAAAAACATAACCTGAAATTTTACATAATCACTTTCAAGAATATTTTATGGAGATATCTGTTCACCAACTAGGATTAGCCACTGCCTGCCACGGAAAGAATAACTCAAATTGCATTCATTGCTTCTGTAATTATTTTAAGTGACTTCTAATCAAGATTTAAGGACCATGCCCATACTCTCATTTTTAATTACAAACTGAGGTTTGAAGGACTTTAACCTGACTCAAGTGGCCCTGATGTATGCAGCTCAAGACTCATTCATGCTAGCCCACCAATTATTCCATTGTGGCTTGGGAAGAGAAAGCAATCTTTCTATTTAAAGAGAACTCAGTCACTAAAATACATCACTCTTGAAATCACAATATCTTAAAATCTACATTACATAACGTGATGTTTTTAGAACAAGCTAAAATAAAAACCCAACAAATAATTTCAGCTTGATCTGCAAGTCAATGTATCTGATAGAGACAAATTTTATTTAGTGAGCAACATTCTACTGATTAAGAAACCTCTCTTTAACCCAATTTCCCAGATAGTCTGCCTGGCAGAATTATCCGTAAACTAAAGCTCTCCAGTAGCTGTATGATATTGACATTGAATTTGGAAGCCACGATACTGAATCACAGAATCATAGAATTGGAAATGACCTTCAGGATCATCAAGTTCAACCATCAGCCTGACCTGCCATGTCCACCACTAAACCACGATCCTTAGTGCCATGTCCACAGGTCTCCTAAATAACTCTAGGGATAGAGATGCCATAATTTCCCTAGGCAGCCTGTTACAATGCTTGACCGCCCTCACCATGAAGCAATTCTTCCTAATACCTAATCTAAACCTCCCCAGCGTAACTTGAGACCATTTCCTTGCTTCCTGTCATTTGTCACCTAAGAGAGACCAACAGCCTCCTCACTGCAACCTCCTTTCAGGCAGTTGTAGAGTGTGATGAGGTCTCCCTCAGCCTCCTCTTTCCCAGACTAAACCACCCCAGTTCCCTCAGCTGCTCTTCATATGTCCTGTTTTCTAGTCCCTTCACCAGCTACGTTGCTCTTCTCTGCACACACTCAAGCAATTCAATGTCCTTGTAGTGAGGGGTCCAAAACTGAACACAGTACTTGAGGTGAGGTCTCACTGGTGCCAAGTACAAAGGGACAATCACTTCCCTAGTCACATAAATTTTCCAAAGAAAATCTTGGACGGTGGGTAAGTATAGATGGAAGGTAACCGCTTTCAAAACACAATTTATTAATTTTCCATCACTTCAGCGCTCCTGGGCCCTTTGCCCAAACACTGTGGGACCACTCTGTGCTGTCAGAGGTGTCCTGCCCATCCAGGCAGAGTGTGAATGCAGAACATTTCCAATCTTTCTGAAAGTTAGAATATTTAAGACATCTGAAATATACTCCAGTTTCATCTGAAGCAACAATTTGCATGCAGGTCAGTTAATAAAATCTCCAAAGGAGCCCTGTTTTTACTTCTTTCATTCTACAAATATACTTTTTAAGTTATGCCTTTGATCAATCCATCAAGAAATTCATGAGTTTGGGGATAAACATGATCAAATCTGTGAAACTGACTCAAAATCATGACAAAAAATGCTGTGATCTTGACTTCCCTCCCAACTCATTAGAAAAACTGAATTAAAAAGTCCATATAAAGAAGAGAGTTGTTCCAGGACTTGTCTCCTGCCTGCGAGTGATTAATATATAAAGTCAGCTGAAAAATATTTTTTTCTTGGCAGGTGAAAACAGAGATACCAGGACCAAATTCATCTCCGGTGACAAATCATTAGGCTCAATAGAATTATACTAGAACAGCTTTTAACATTGTTTCAAAAATAAAACATAACTGAAACCTCTCTGTTCTTCAGTGAATAAATATTGAACAGGTATTTGTGTCTTCATTTACCTAGATTGCTTTAAAAGGAAATAATTTGCAAAGCTATGAGACACTTTATGTTTATTCAAACAAACAAGGCTCTTATCCTCACACACCTGTGTCTTCTAACCTAAAAGATTAATCAGCTATGTTCTCCTAAAGAGAAAATAGTATGTTTTTAACTAATTATTCCAAATGCTTTTGCAAAGCGTTTCTGAATAAGAGAGAAAAACACTGTCTCATTTACTATGGTAATCAACAGAAGCATCATTTATTGTCACATGCTGTAGCAAGCCCTTGGAGTACTTCTGCTCTGCAGGACACAGGACTGGGGATCAGGACATGGGCTTTATTTATTTTATTTGTTTATTTATTTTAGTTCTTTGAAAGAACTCCTCTCACATCCTAATCGGATAAAACTGTCTGCTTGAGCTGTTATGAAGCTTAACTAGTAAAAACCTTACCTTGACTCTTTGACAGCCCAGTCGCCTGTGAGCAAACACAAAATGTTAAAAATAAGTTTCAGGTGGGGAGTGGCATGCTTACTACTGTTCTAAAATTATAAATCCTTGACAGTTAATGTGTCTCTGTGTTACGTAGGTTCCCACTGGCTCAGCTTAGCTTTCTTTTGAGACATAGGGGAACCAGAAATTCTAATAATAGGCATCCCAAATGGAGACACAGCATTGTGAACAACCCAAACTCCATTACTCCTAAGAGCACCCAGGGCAGTAGTTCTTTCATCTGCATCAGAAAAAAAATCCTCACTAGTTCTATGCTCTTGGGGTGGGAATAACATGGGATTTTCTCTTCTTCTTTCTTGGAAGCAAACAATTCAATAGAGCAAAGAAACTGATAATGCCTACAAGAATGTCACTCTGCATCAGCCACCCTTCACCATCTAGACACTCTTTTAATACATTAAGAATTTGACAGTTGACATCAATCTACAGTGGGGACTTCGTAAAGAAAAACTGTAGCATTTTACAAATCTCACTAGTTCACCTTCACTTTCTGAGGAATTCTTGGCAAGACAGACAGAGTTTTTTTGTTTGTTTGTTTGTTTGTTTTTTTTGGGGGGGGAGGACACAAAACACATCCACATGTAAAACAGTTGAGACTCTCATCTGTTTTTATCTGTTATATAAATGTAAACGTTAACTATTATAAAGTCCTCCTAGACATACACATGGATGCAATGCATGGGAAAAATCACAAGTAATTATTTGAGTCTTTTGTTTAGAAAGGGCTCTTCTCTGATGGTAATAAGTATAAGCAGGCAGGAAAGGCGCAGGACTAAGGAGAGGCTGAGAAGTCCATTTCCCAGCCTGAGGTCCCATAGATGGGGCTCTGTGGAGCGCAATGAGAATGGTCTAAAGCACAATTCTGCACTGACTTTTCCCAGCAGCATTCTGTACATATATACTTTACTAAAATGGTTACTTTGATAAAATTTACCAAACTTCAAAACTATAGGCAACCTAAAAACAGAAACATTACAATCTCCTGTGTTTATGGTCTTGTTGGGCTACAATGGTTAGAAACAAGTCGAAGGATGAAGAAGGGGATACAATTTGACAGATAGCTTGTCTATGTTTGCACTAATATATTTATTATGGCCAGTTTTCTCATTGCCACCTCACTAGATTTAATTTATTTCTTTTTTAAGTTACAGACGTGTTTTCCTCAAATTTGACAATGCTGGTCAAAATTGTGTTATTAATTATATGCAGCAGCTCCATTGCCCTTCTGGGAAAGTGGGGAAGGCAGGCTTATTTTCCTACTTAACTTCTAAAAATATTGAGCATTTTTAATGTTCATGTAATTATAGGCAATAAAAGGGGGCCTCTTAAAAATAAAAAAGAGAAATGAAATTTGAACTTGTTCCCAATTGTGTTAGTTGGAGAATATATGATTTTATTAGCAACTGCATCAGGCCCAGAGAGTCAATTTTGATCCTTTCCAGTTCAGTCTGGAATTAGAAACAACGTTTTAAAACTTCTTTTTCTTTCTATTTTTTTTTCCCCTGACTGCTCTCATTCAGCTGAACAATTCCCTTCAGCAGTCAGATGAACCTCTCTGAGGTCATACTATCCACCAACTTCCTGGAGCTGAGATACAGCATGATGAATTTAAGCTGCATGATGTTATTCTGTTCTGTTTCTTCTATCTTTCAGGGACAGATCCCAGCTCAGAAGGGCACTTTAATTCAATTTGGATTCTATACCAGGAATCTTATATATAGCCCTTCCAGCAGTGTTCCTTTATGAAAAAAGCCTCTGCCTCAATGATAACTGGTTGCCATGCAGAAATGAAGTTAAGACAACTTCATATTTTTTCAATTATTATTATTATTTTTGTATATGTCTTAGTTACTAATGCTGTAGTCAGGAAGTAGGGGAGAAAGAAGCAAATGATTCAATTTCTTCATCTGGATATGTATTGCCCTTTTTAGTCTTTTGAAAGAGAAAAATATCTTGTTTTTTTTTGTTTGTTTTATCAGCATTTTTTTCCCTGAGTTCTGCAAACTCTGCAATTTGAATAAGATATTTTCTTTCCCACACAACACTAGACTGTAGAATTTACTTCTAAGCACCACCTCCTTTGATGTAAGTATTTTAACGTCTTTTTATACCTCTTACTAATCCTCTTGATTCATATGGCACTACTGTACTCCTTACTGCCCCCATCAGAACACCATCAAACACTGCCCATGATTTCCCCCCGTTCATAAAACACAAAGCTACGCCACTAGTTAAACCTAAACATCTCTTAAGCCCTGCCTAATTCATCCTAAGACTCCTAGCATCATCAATATCCTCCTCTTCTTTGTTTATAGAGTGACACTCTGGAGAAGTCCAGCAGATGAGAAGCTCTATAGAAACTCTCCTAGTCACAGAGGTGGTCATTTTATACACAATTATAATGAACTGTCACTGTGTGAATAACTGATTTGGGAAAAACACAGTTTCAATATATATTTTCTATCCCACAGCATTATAGGGCTGTACATTTCTGATTTCAGATCATGGATTTTGCCATAATCGTATGATTAAACATAAATTCATGGCCATTCTGTATTATATATATATAGATAAAATATATTACAGAAAAATAATATGGCCCCAACTTTTCTGTGCAAGCCCTAGAGCTTCAGTACCTCCCATCAGTACCTAATCCTTCTGGATGATCAGTGGCAAAGACATTGTGAAACTCTTTCCCTTTAAATGTTTTCTATTCTCTACATTGTTTCATCCCCCTCTGCCCCAAATCTTACAGATCCACATTAATATTCATCTGTATTTATTGATACAGGCTCTGCTAAGTGTTTCCATTTAATTAATTGGTTCAGTTTGTTTCAACGCTGATTGACTCAAGTCCCATCTTCCATTAATCTTCCCTGCTGACCATGACAAAGCTTGCATAAATTTCTACCACTCACACAAGTGGCAGATCATTTTTCAACTTCATTTCATGTTATGCTGTGCAGAAGCAGCTTCTCTTTCCGTTGGCCAAGGGCAGTGCTTGTTATACAACTAAGCAGCATCTAAGAACCAAGCAACAGCTTCTGGTTTTGTTAGAACAGCTATCCTCCAAAACAACGAGATACAAAGTCTGAACTTTGCTGTAGATTGGAAAATAGAAAAAAATATGGAACAATTGCAGAAGCGTGTTTCTCTCCTGTATAAATTTCTTTACTAATAAATAGAGTTTAAAAAATATTTCTCCTATTTTAGCTTTATTTTTTCACAGAAATACTAAATATATAGAAGGTGTATAGACATTTGTCATCTAGATTAAAAACAAGAAGTGAGCTGCTCAAGGCCACACAATACATAATTCCAAAATGAGTTCTGAGAAAGCTGACCATTGGCCAAATTTACCTGATAAACACAATTTTACAAAGCCATCACCAAATGTTGTTTTGATGCCTGCAGAACTGAGTAGTATCAGCCATTATAACACTTCTTCTTATGGTTCATTCAGGGGAAAGAGTTTCCTCTCCTCCCTTCTAGCTCCTGGAAGCCAAAAAAGAAAAGACAGAGCAGATGTATATGCTTGTGCACATGGCAGAGAGATGTTCAGTGGTAAAGGGTGTCTTGGGATAAAGGAACAGTGAAATCCCATAAATTAGCTTTTGCGAAAGACTGTAGAGATATTCTAGAACAACAAAAGATACTCTTGCACATTAGCTTCATCTTAATACCATATTTGTGGAGACAAGCTTTACATTGTCATAAGTGGGTGGAACACAGTAGTGGAGATGTGGTTAGAAAGACAATCAGAGCTCTGGTATGTCATTATTTATTTAGCAGAGACCTAGTCCTAGCTGTCCCTATGATATTTCTTTTTTAATAGGGAATAGAACAAGAATAAACAGTCTATGCCCATTCAATTAAATATTAGCTGTTAAATTTCACTTTCTCCTTGGGAACCTTCACTCTCCTCACCCCCTGTAACACTCTATACAGTTCTAGAGTTTCTGGAGTTAGCATCCTTTCAGGAAACTGTTATTATTAGCTTATACAGAGGCTGAAGCAATCGTACTGCTCAGGCTGACATTTCAGTGCATCCCTATTTTATTACAAAAAATAAATCTTTTCCTGACATAACACAAAAAGGAAAAACAAATAGTTTTCTGTAACATAGGAGGAGTTTATCACTTATTCAGACTGTTTATCTGAGGTGACGATGAAAACTAATCCAGTAGTTGGAAATGATATGCTGTTAAAACTTATATGATTTGATTTTGTTCCATTTTTAATTTTGGAAAAAATATTGGGTTGGGCAGCTTCCAGAAAAAGTTGAAGAATGAAATTTGAATGCTTCAATAAAGCTACAAGCACCTGAGAACAAAATTAGAATGATAAGTGTTTTGCAAACTTAACTGGAGTAGGCATTACACACATCACTGCAATTTGGAAATACATTATTTCTAGAGCAAATAATCAAAGAAATCGTGTCAAATTTCACAATGCTAGTAGCAATTATATTTGCCAAGATTATCCCTTGTTACTTACCCTGTTCAGACAGCGACACTTTCTTCCTTCAGGCAACTCCAGGCATATCAGGAGGACTGAGAGTTGTTCATGCACCAACTTTACTGCCAGCTGGACTGAAACCTGAATGTTCATGGGCTGAGTTTACAGAGGAAAAAATGGTCCAGGAAGATGCTAGAGGGAGGCTGCAGCTGAAGGGCAGTACTCTACCTGAAGAGAGAGAAAGACAGAGAGAGAGAAAAAGAGAATAAGTGTGGGAAGGGAAGGGAAGGGAAGGGAAGGGAAGGGAAGGGAAGGGAAGGGAGAAATCTAGTCTACATCAGGTGCTCTCAATAACATTGTTTTGCTCCCTTAATAGTAAATTAAAAGCAACAAGTTTTGGGAAGCCTGATTATTTCTGGCTAACCTGTTTTAAGGAAATATTTCAGGAGTAAGGCAGTGAATGTAAATTAAAGGAAGATTTTTCTGTACAGTCATGTTCAGTGTCCTGGGAAAAAAGAATGTGTTTGATTTCAGAAGATAAACATTTTCCTTTTCCCTTTTTCCACATCAGGTAGAGTTTAAAAGTTAATCCTCAAGCTTTTTGCTAAATGTTACCTTGTCTACACCGATCAAGTGTTTCTCCACCCTCACTGATACAACCCTTTTATTAAAGACTGGATGCTTTTCTTCTCTTTACTGGTTAGATAGTATCTCCATAATCCCTAATACTGTCTGTGTTGTACACAGTCCTGCTGATGGTAGCAGAGCTGACTGATTCTGCGCATCACATGTCTTTTGATCACACAACACAGGAACTTCAAATGTGATGCCAGGAGAAAGGGAGGGAGACACAGTCCAAATGAAAATTAATTTATCCTGCCCAAGCCCAGTCTTTCCCTGAGGCAGAGCTGCAGCATAATACAGAGACAAGCTAGCTCTGTTTCCCAGAACCACACAAAGCACAAACAGAACAAGCCCTGTTAAGTCATACAGTCCTCTGACTTATCACTGCTGAGTTGTCCTCTGCAGTACATTGTACACTCTAGTTTGAACTGACACAATCACTGAAATCATTTCCCTTAGGATTTTTTTCTACCATCTACCAGATCTCATTCCGAGGAAATAAAGGGATAATGACTGCAAAAGCTTGCCATCTGTCAGATTTTAAAAGTCATATATAAAGATTACATAAAAACCTACATTGAAAGGTCATGGAGTATAACACCCCAAAGTTTAGAAATGAGGAAATTAACACTAGAGTACTCAACCTTATGTACATCTACACGATGGTATATTCCCCAGTTAAACAACTACGTACTACTGGTTTTCCCTATCTGACCCTGTCTCATTCAGACTGGGCAGTACCCACTTAATGAGCTAACCATGTCTGTTTCGCCTTCTCCTCATTTTCCAGTGTTTGGCTTCAGGCACAACAAGACAACTCAAGATTAAACTTCTTCAGGTTTTTCTCTGGTGCTCTTCACAGTACCATTTGGATATTTTACACGCACTGTGCTCAGGGCACCCTTGGGAGCTGACAGGAGTGGTGTTAATTCCATCTGACAGCTGGAGAGTCCAAGCATGTAGCCTTCCCAGCATTTGGGTGCTCAGTCTGAACCGCAAGAGCACTAATGTTCAATGTGTTCAGAGTTATGCACTACTTTATCCACCCAACGTGCAGCTGTTACTGCATTAATTACAGTCAAGTGTGTGTAGTACTCCAGGAAATCAGAGCACATGTCCCAGGTCGAGCTCCAGAAACCAAGGGATGTAAGCAGTGAGAGCAAGTACAAAGCTCTGGTTTAAACCTGGATAAACCAACACCCCAGACTCCACAGACTGGCCTCAGTCCATTTACAGGCTTCCACAGCCTCAAGTTCCTTGTACAACATCTAAGAGCAAGATTCACAAACTTGCTGATTCACAAACTCTCCAGTGGAACCTTTTTCACATTGCATGAAATAAATACGTATTCACTGAAAGAGAGAAACAGAAAAAGCTTCCAACTTAACAGATGGGCATTCACGGACACGCACTTGTGGATAATAGGTGCAAAATCAAGGGAGCTGATTTCTGATCCTACTTCAGATGAATGGCTTAACTATTTTAGTCAAAATGGAGCAAATTCGGGAGAAACCAGTGAGCTATTTCAGCCAAAGAATGCTCTTCATTAAAGTCATTACAATACACTGACTGGTTAGATAATTTAAGTCAAGTTTCCCACACACAAGTGCATGTTTTAGACACTGGAATTATGGAAAAATACTGGTGACATAGTTTTTGGCAGTGGCACCTTGCATTGTGCAAGACTCAATCTAGTAGGTAGGCTTTGAAATAGGTACCTAATCAAAAAAGACAGGGAAGAGAATGGCAATTTGTGAATCTCCACAAGACTTAGTTTTAAGATAGGTAGGTGGTTATTCAGCACTGTTAAGACTTAGGAGACTTAGCAAGAGTAGGAAAATTACTGGCACATGTGTAGATTTCTGGGGACTGGTGGTGAGGCCTCACATGGAGGTCACCCCCAAAGAATGTGGGAAAGAGGCAAGTTCAACATGATATTTGGGTTTACATTAGCCTGTCTCACAGCCTTTAGACCTATGGCACAGTACTCACTTTATGGTTTATTTTATTCATTAAGGTTCTTTTTGTTTGTGTGTTTGTGTTGCTTCCCGATTTCTTGGAATCACATTTTCTAACAATCCCAACTGTTTAGGTGAGAGGTCTTATTCAGCCAAACTTTTAGCTTCTGATATAGTTATGACCATTTTTGCCCGAGAAGTGGGACCATCCATATCAGACAGCAAAATCACTGTGTGTCAGCCATGTACCAGTGTGGAACACCACGTTTATGTATGTTGATGGTAGTGGTAAAATATCTGCATTAACATAATCCTAGTGCGTATTTGGTACCAGTGGTCTTAGCATGACCTAGGCCCTTCCCAGGCCTCTGGCAAAGTGAAATCACCTAAAGGAGACCATACTGCCATATCCTTAGTATTACCTAGCCCAAATAGAGTAAACTGGCATAAGTAGCATATGCTGGAAACAGATGTACACCCAGCCATCTTTGGAAGCAGTAGTACAGAAGGCCAAGAATATCCTGGGGTGCTATAGCTCAGCAGGGCTAGAGAAGTGAAGTCCTCCCACTCCACTCAGCCCTGGTGAGGCCTCACCTGGAGTACTGTGTCCAGTTCTGGGCTCCCCAGTACAGGAGGGACATGGAGCTCCTGGAGTGCATCCAGCAGAGGGCTACAAAGATCATGAGGGGACTCAAGCACCTCTCTTAGGAGGCGAGGCTAAGAGAGCTGGGCCTGTTTAGCCTGGAGAAGGGAAAGATCTTTCTTTTCGGGGGGAATCTTATCAATGTATACAAAAATCTTGAGACAGGGTGTCAAGACAAAAGAGGCAGATTCTTTTCCATGGTGCCCAGTGATAGGATGAGAAGCAATGGGCACAAACTGAAACACAGGAAGTACCATCTGAATATGAGGAAAAACTTCTTTACTGTGGGGGTGACTGAGCACTGGAACAGGTTGCCCAGAGAGGTTGTGGAGTCTTCTTTCCTGGAGATATTCAAAATTCACCTGGATATGATCCTGGGCAATGCACACTAGGGGACCCTGCTTGGCAGGAGTTTGGACCAAATGATCTTCAGAGGCCCCTTACAACCATTCTGTGATTCTGTGATACAGCCAGAGACCCTGGAGTCTTAGGTCCAGCACCAGACGCTATAGAAGAGTGATCTTTAATGGGAACAGACTTTGACAATTCGATCACCACCAACTCCAAACTTCATTCACTGTGCCCATCCTCCTCAAACTGTCTCTGCCCTGGGACTGGCTGCTCCTAAGACACATTTCCTCTCTTTGCTAGTCCCAGAAGTGCTCAAGCTTCTTATTCCATTAATGACCTCTTTGCATGGCCAACCCTCATCTACTGTTTCTGCACTGCTGCCCTCTACCACATCCCCCTCTCCAAACTTGTTATCTATCTTTCTGTGGCTCAGTGACGTTTTCATTCTCCTCCACCCCAGGTTTCCAGTTGTCTTCTGAATTTTGTGTCTGTTCCAGTTATCTCCTTCAACCTCAGTCTTGCTTCCTGAGCAGCTGTTGCTTTCCTACTGGCATTGAAATTTTTTTTTTTTTTTTCAGACTTATTTTTTCTTCTTCTTCTCCCCCCTCCCCCCTTTTATTTTTTATTTTTCTCCCCAATTTCACCAGATAATAAACCACTCTCCAAGCTCCTTGACAGACCAAGTACACTGACTGCTCTCTGTTGTTCCTGGTTTTGCTCAAAGACACTTCAGTGTCTCTGACAGGGGCTTCTTGCTTAACTCTCCAGATTTTGCTCCCCACTATAATTTACAGTCCCAGCTCCCCACTTTGTTTGCCAATCACCTTTCCAGTGTGTTTGTCCCAGATCTACCTTGGCCCCTGTGCATTTGAGATGGGTAGCTTAGTCCTGCAATCAGCCAGACTGAGTGGCAGGAAGAGAACTAGAGAAACACACAAACCATTCAGTGTGGGTGTGTGGACCGTGCACAATCACAGCAGTCCAGAGCTGCAATGGCAGGAATAAATTCTGCTCAGCTCCAAATTCAGAGAAAATGACACTTTCAGGGCAATTATATGCTGGAATTTCTAGGCATGTGTGAATTATCTACATTGACTTATGAAGCATGTGTGGGTTTTCATATAGAAAGAAGTTACTCCTCACTAAATGCCAAATCCAACTCCAAGCCAGGAACTGCTGGGGTTTCTAAGGAAAAAGACAGTTCTGATAATGTATATTCACTTCAAACTTCATCTGCACTTCTCTCTCTTGAAAAAAAAAAAGAGGTTATTGGCTTATAAGAATCTTAAACATTCAGCATTCTGCTAAATCCATCCACAAAAAAAAAAAAAAAAAAAAAAGTGAAAGGAAAAAAACATACAAGTATGTGTTAATGTCTCCCACAGAGAACAATCATCTGAAGATTGAAACTTGATGACCAAACCAGAGAGCCAGACAACCAGATATAAGCAGAAACCTCCCCTAATGCCTGTGGGAGTAGCCTCTTATTTTTTAAATTGACCAGACCATGATATGGAAGTGTAATGAATGCTCAAACAATGAAAAACAATCCAACACTTAAACACTGGAAAAGTAAAAATCAAATCAATATTGTCCTTTACTTGTTTTACACCATTTATGTAAATTCAGCACAAAAATGACTGCAGATCCTAATGCTCTACTTGAATAGACTAAACTGCATGCAGATGGCAATATAGATGGCAATGTGTATAGTCTTACATCCACAGACATGTTTATCTAACATTCTACCTCTTTAAGAGAAAAACCAGACTATTGAAAAAAAAAACAAAAACAACATGAATTCTGCTTGTTTCCCTTGCAAATATTTTCTCACAAGTTTTAATTAAATATAACAAGAAAAATAGCAATTTGGTTAAATAACATGCTGTGAAAATAAAACTACCCAGTCGTCAAAGATAAATAATAATGTAAGACCTAAAATGCTAATGACATACTATGAGTGTAATGATCAGCTGATTAGCCATTTAATTTCTCGTTTGAACTCAAATTTACATATGTAACTTATCAATTCAGATGTGACAGTAACATTAAAATTAAATATGTGGTTTGGTATTTCAGTAAATGACAGACATTGGTTAAATAGCAATAATACTAGCCTTTGGAACAAACATCGAGAGCACATTGCCTAACTCATTTCATTTTCAAATGAACAAAAATGAACAAAGCCTGTCTCTAAATGCCCTGCTTTTCTACAAATATGCCTGGAAGGACTTGTTGCTAACTCTGGAGACTGAAAGACGGTGGCTACAAAAATGACCCCCATTTATTACGTCAAAAAACAAGCTCTCAGGCAGAAAAGTACAGTCCAGACATCCCAGCATCTCCTCCGAGTGGATAGATGCTTCGGATGTGTTCAATAAAGAGCTGCCCAAAAGGCAAGTTAGACCTGCATGCCTCAGTCTTTTTAGCAACAAATCATACGATTACACCCTTAAAAAGAAAATATGAGATTTTAAAGCCCTTTTTTTTTTTTTTTTTTTAGTGAGAAACAAACCCGCCTCCCTGAAAATTAATGGCTTAAGCAATGTTCAGTTCATTATTTTTTCAGAAAAAATGCCCACTATGGATCACACATCCATGAAACTTGGGTTAATGTCTGCTTTGCTGCTTATCCTGTAGAGTGATTTCAGGGACTTCAAGAGCAAAATTTTGGGAAAAAAATGAAGATATCTCTTCTGATGCATTTTTCAGTACTGCTAATTAATGCATTGTTGATTAGAACCATGTGTCTGAGATAACTGTACTTTACAACAACTTTTCCATTATAAATTCCTATTTATAAATCTGGGAACATAGACACATTGCCATCTATCGTGGATGGATTATCACTCTGCTTTTTTAATCTGGTTAAGAAATAGTAAGGAAAAGTAAAACCTTTATTATTATTATTATATATATATATGTGTGTATATATACATACATATATATATATATATATAAAAGGAGCCTCCTTACAGAGAGGTTACCTTTTCTTTTTCTTTTTGTGACAAAGACGCTTGCCTTGAATGCTAATTCACACAGAAGAGAGAGAAAAAAACACTGGTAGATTGGGACTATATCTGCAATTGCACATTTGGAATGGTGGAAACACAGCCTAAGGAGATGCAGAAAAAAGTCATAGTGCAAGCTGTGTAGTGAAACTTGCTTGTAGCAATTACATAGCTATACAGATTGTCATATAGGGCTGTGATTTATCACATGACTGTCATTGCTAGCAGGTTGTTTATATATACATAGTGTCCAGGTATATGCAAGGATGGAGAAAATATTATTTGCCCCGTGATGTTTAGTGACTTCTGTTGTTATTTACTGTGGTTATTTATCCCAACTTGTGAAAACTATAGATCACCACCTATGTAAAAGAGATTGTAAACGGGAACATTTATGGACTGTAAAACTAGTCTGAAATGCTGCATTAGTTTTTCCTTTATTCCTCACTGAATTTCACATACCTGTTTTCCCAGAATTTACAGTCATTCAGCATACAGCATTACAGTCAGTTAACACCTTTCTCTGATGTCAGTTTCCCAAGCAGCATTCAGTTTCAGAGACGAGTTTTGGTGTAAGCTTAAATACTTTCACTACTTAAGTTCTTAACTAAGAAACATCTTTTCTATCTGTCAAATATTGCCATGCCATGATAATTAACCTAGATAGACATGAGCATTAGAGTGCTTCAGTTTTTCTAGCACGTATTTATCTCAAAATAATGCATATAGATTCCATTTGCAGTAAAAGAGAAAACCTTGCTTTGCACAGGTATGGAGGATTAAAGAAAACATTGCATAATAGAAGGTGAGGCTGCCCTGAGTGTACAGAGGATCCTGCCTTGTGGGTTCTGCACCACACCGCTAATAGCAGACCTCTGATTTTGGCAGCAATTAAGAGGAAAATTTCATTAAGAAGAGTGCTGTCAGAGAACTGCAAGACCAATATATTTAGAACTGCACATTGCTCTTGGAGAATATTACACAACAGAGGCTGATTTCCTTGACACTCCCTCTGAACAAAGTAGGGTGGAAAGAATTGAAGCAACCTGATCTAGTGGAAGATATCCCTGACTATGTCAGGGGGATTGGAACTAGATGATCTTTAAGGTCCCTTCCAACCGGAGCCATTCTGTGGTTCCAAGATTTCAAAGAACTCAGACTCTGACCATCAGCCACTAACTTAACGGTCCCAATCGGCATGCAATTAGCAAATCTGAAGACTATAGTGACAGAGTGTATATTGGTGACATATTTCATCACAAAACAGCCAAATTTTCCAGCTATGTTATCCTTTCATCAAAAGAAAAGGGAAAATCATGCATTTTGTACCTCAGGACTATTCTTATTGTGAAAGAATCAGAACACTAGTCTTGTTAAATTGCAATTACCCATTGAGTGCATTAGACACTGACAGCCAGATGACGAGCCTCTGTTTCCAGTTTTTACAGGCTTAATAAGCTACCAAATTGTCACCAAGGCATAAAAGAGCCATGGTAACTCCTATGCCATGCCTCCACTCCAATGCTAAGTCACCAAAAATTGCTGAAGAATCACTCCATTCATCTTCTTCCCAACAGCCCTAATGGCACTTTTGGAGCAGGCAGAAGTGTGAGCGACAGCAGCCCTGAAGCTGCTTTAATGTGTTTCACAGACACAGGCTGGCATTTGTTACCTGAGGTTCAGGGGTATACGTCAGTGTCTTAAAGCCTCTTCATTCTACTTCAAACGTGCTTTAAGCACTGCTCCACTGTTCCAGAAAGTCAAGGCCAAACTGCAAGCTATTAGTTGCTGCCTAGAGCAGAAGCTAGCCACAAGCAGTGCAGAGGGAAGAATTTAGCCTTTTTAGCCTTATGATTATTTGATATAGCTCTGTAGTTAATTTTTTTTTGCACCAAAAGGCCTCGCTTTTCTCTATTTGTTAACTAAATTTTGGCTATATAGATCTGCAAATACAGCTTTTATAAGAAACAAAAAGTTCATGATGAGTATTAAAACAGAAACTGATATGATTCTGTCCCAGAGAACTTGTATTTCTTGCAATGACAAAAAAAAAAAAATCACACCTTCATTATTACTAATAATAACGGGTAGCATTACCATTCCCAGTCAATGATATCAGATGATTTGCAAAGAGATAAACATAAGTGTTGATGAATCCTACAACGAATAGAGTTATAAACCAGAATCCAGAAGGTGACTGATTTCTTTACGTACCATAATGAATCAATGTCATTACTCGGCTATATTTCTGGATCCCTAGCACCCAGGACTGAGCAACCTGGTAGTAGTTACTTTTTATTCCATAGCAGGATCAGAAATGTTGAAGTAATTTCAGGTTGAAGGCCAGAACTGTTCCTTCATAATGCTTGGATTTTCAGCATTCCTAGAATAGCCATATTTGTATTGTTTAAAATCCTCATCAGAGTTGTAGCACTATCCAACCTCTTTCATTTTATATATTCATTCAATAGCAAGGTTAGAAATAGTTACCTTCTTTGGCCATTGATTCTTCCCCACACATCTCTATGACTGCAAGATTCGTGTTCCCTCATTTCCTGTTTTAATTCTATTGCCTTTTATTTTGAAAGCATTTCAATGGCTACTCTCTGTTTTCTTTCTTTTTTTTGTCTTTTTTTTTTTTGTAATTTTGTCCCTGGGTTTTGGCAGTCTTTGTCTGTCTTGTGTTGACACCTGTCATTGCTGATACCTCACTGAACGTGCATTATGACAGAGGGAGAGTCTGCCTCAGACTCAGTGAAAGTGGTCAGGGTTGCATTTCCTAAATGAGCTGATATTACTGATAGAGATGACTTGCAAAGTGATTTCTGTGCTTTTCGCAATGTAACTACATCTGCTGCAGACTCACAGGAGGAGGAAGCAGCTCAGGAGATAACGCTGATGGATTACTGGAATGAGAAACTTTTCCTAAAGACAGCTTTGCTGTTGATCTTGTTTGTCACACCTGAATGAAAAGGAGGTGGGAAAACATTATCCTTCATCACTGCTGCTACAGGTGGGCACATCATGGACTAGGTTTGGGAGGCTATAATCTAGTCCCCAATCAAATATCACTATAATTCTCTTATCATTACCTGCATGCTCCTCGGTTTCTGTTTCTTCGTTTTACCTAATCCATCTTATTTTTGCCCTTTCTTCTAGCTCAGTCGAAACTCCTCTTTCTAATTTGCAGCCATTCTCTTTGCCATTCAAACTGCATGTCAGATGGAAGACTGCAGGAAGAATGAGGAACCAAAATGTTGGGGAACTGCAACTATCCCCCATGCCTTCAGCACTCCACCACTCCACGGTTTGGTGACAGTGACTACGATAACTGCCTTCTTGCACTTTCCTCTGACTCGTGATTTCTTTTTTATAACCACAATAAGGAACACCCATACAGAGCCATCAGTGAGTCCAGCGATGGCACTGGCAAGCAATTTCTTTATTTCTTATGAAATTTTACATTTTTTGACAACAACAACAACAACAACAACAAAACAAACAATCAAACAAAAAACCAATACCTGACACTGGCTTAATCATTCAATATTATGTTTTCAAGGACTATTTAAATTCATTTTGGAGAAAACTTCTCTTGCATAGCCTATTGAACAGTTAGGAGATATTCTGAAAGAATGCAAAAGATTTTGTATTAAGGAATTACTGAGTCCTTACAAATTTTAGGATACCAAATTCATTATAATATGTTGATGGCAGATTTATACAGTAAAAGAAAGACTGAGTATCACAACAGCTAGATAATTGGCATCTCCCCTATGCCAAACACTTTACTGCCTTCCCTAGCACTCATTATCTTGGATGAAGTCCAAATAAATTCATAAAAATATAATTACTGAAGGAACTCTAAGTAATATATATGTATATATAACTTACTGAGACAACAGCATGACTTGCAACCAGGCTGCAAAAAACGGAAGTGCAATTGCCGGGTTTGAAATCTGTTGTCTTGGTCTTTTGGTTTTCTAACTGTAAGACATATATGAAACTCTTCTGCATAAAGACTATGAACTCTCAGTGACCAAACTATTTTCTTTTAGTGTGGGAAGAACATACTTTTTTGCTTTCTACTGAAGTCAGGAAATACATGTGAAAACTAAAGGTTTAGATCACGGCTTTGTGATACATTGCTGTATTCCTTTGAAGTGAGATCAGTACTTTAAAAACAGAACTTTATCTTCAGTCAGTAGCTCAGGGACAAGAGGGCAAAGTTAATATGATTTCTCCTGTGTCCTTCGCTTCACTTTATTTAAAGAGCTAGTTGATATACAACGGAAGTGACAAGCTTTTAAGAAATAGGGAATATTTTATTTTTTTGCTAATTTGCTTTAACTTCTAAGCAATTTCATACAGAGATGTGAAATTGCATGATAAAGCACTTAAATACAGCATATAGAGCACACTTTTCTCTACTTTACTACTTATTTGAAAACAAATTCAGTTTTCCTTTCTGTTTTCAAAAAAATAATAATGAAATGCATTCATTCCCTGGACTGACTGATACACTAAAGGCTGCAAGTTCCAGTTTAATTTACTTGATAATAAACTTTAGCAGGGGCACAGTATATAATACTCAAAGAGGAAATTAGCATGTCACTGAACAAGATAGTAATCACTAGATGTGTAGGTATCCTCTTTATTCTTCTCATTCTTTGACTTTTTCACCTCTATTCTCAGCCCTTTATACTGAGAGAGAAACATGTATGCTTATCCATGAACATACCTTCGTAGTTCTCATTTCCCATATAAATCAACAGCCTGTAGCAAGTGACAGAGCTGGCAATATTTTTCATGATCCATACCATCAATTAACCCTATTCCAGTGTCATCCATGCTAGAAAGGATTTCTTCCTGTATTTCCCTTATTGGGACCCAGAGTCACAAACTCAGGGCACACAAAACTACACAATATTTCCCCACAATTTTTATTCAGCCCTTCAATGACACTCTCCAAAAATCTCTATTAGTATTTCATATTTTTTATCCCTTGCAGGGATATTCTCAAAGAGGGAGAAGGAAGTTCTTAGGGTTGCTGGTTAGAAACAACCAATCTTTTGGCGGTTCCCAAGGTTGTTCTGTTAACATGGGCAGACTTGAAACGTAGTGTTTTCACAACCCAGCCTGCTACTGCTTGTTGAGTTCTCTGTGTGGATATCCCCCATACTATCAGTGAAGCCAAAGGATCAAGAATGAACAGTTCAGTGCCTGCACTACATGAAGCCTCTGGTGTGCCAAAAGGTCTTCATGGTGTATGAACTACAAAACTGCAGACCCCCAGCAGCTGAGGTGCTTCCAGATACAACTGCCTCTTAACAAAATTATCTTCAAATATTTTCCTAAAACATCTTTTAAAAGGCTTTTGTAGGTTCAGAACTTTATGGCTCTGTGACTGTTTTCAAGTAGAGCATTGATTGCTGTGGCTGAAATCTGAATTGTCATCTTTGAATTAATGCTTAGCAATAGTTAACAAAAACATCCATGGTGTGTGACTTCACTTATGGAATGGTTTTGCTGGCTTGATGATGACCATTCTGAATAGGCAAAACAAATTTTTCTAAACACAGCCTCAGCCGCAGAGGTCACGTGCTGCTTCACAGAGAGGACGGAACTGAATTGTGTTTCTTATTCCCAAGTACCTCTGAAACCTTTTCAGGCTAAACTGGCAATTAATTTGTTGAACTGAAATTCATTAAGAGCTCAAATTGCAAACATTCAGCTGAGCATTCACAGTATATGAATCATATTTTGCTGGTTTATGCAACAAAATAAATTTCCAGTTGAACTCAATAGGACTAAGTCACACTGCCTGAAGGAGTGATTCCTTAATTCAGGGTACTGAGTTAGATTCCTTTATAACCAATATTCCCTCAAGACAGCAAAACAGTGAGAATTAAGTTGAGTTACAATGCTGATTGAACTGTGAGTTCTGCATTATCTTCTGGAGGAATTACTCTGTATGTGGTGACCTGTTCTGTTAATTCAGATGTCTAAGCTAGAGGCCTAAAGCTAATATGACTGCACACAAATGACACAATCAGCTGGGATAAATACCTGTGCACATATGGGCATGGCCTGGCATGAGATTCGCATTAGCTTCTACAGGTTTTCAAGGACCAGCAAGTGCTCACTGGATGCTTCCAGGACCATGATGCTTTCCCAGGTTCAGACCCTTCTGCCAGGAAAACCATTTCCAGGATACCTTGTCCTTCACAGAGAAAACACAATTTTCCCTGGGGCTCCCATCTGCTTTCCCTGGATGGTATGCATAACAGCACTGGGTACCAACTCTAAGAAGTCAGGAGGAGAGATCTGGGGATTTATAGGCCAGACAGCCTTACCTCAGTGCCTGTAAAGATCACAATCTCTGTCTTTTGGGGGTACATTTCTAAATATATGAAGGGTAGAATGTTTAAACTATTTATCAGTGTGGATTTTGGTGGAGCAAATGATGTTCAACCAATGTGATTGCCTCCTACAACAAAATGTCTGTGTCTATGAGCAAGGGGAGACTTGTGGATGTGATATACTTCAGCTTTAGGAAATCTTTTAACTTTGTCTCTCACAGCATTCACTTTTACCGTCTGAGGAAGTGTGGACTGTAAGAAATGATGATAAGATAGACTGAAAATTGCTTGTATCTCTGGGCTCAAAGAGCGGCAATCAGTAGCTCAGCATGTGCTTGCTACAAGTAGGGTACCAGAAGGGCCAAACTTTTGCTCATATTGTTCAACATCTTAATCAATGACCTGGTTGATAATCCAAGATCTACCATCTGCAAATTTATGAATGATGCTAGAGGGAGACTTGCACAATGAATGACAGAACTAGAATCCACAGGGGCCTTGATAATCTTGAGAAATGGGCCAACAGAAACCTTATGACATTCTACAAGGAGAAAAACAAACTTCTGCACCTGGGACAGTGTAAACCCACACATAATCAAAGGATAGACAGCAGCCCTGCTGAAAATAAGATGTACGATGGATGACATACTGAATATTCTTTCTCACTGTGAATAAACTAGGCTACAGATCAGGCTGTGCTAAAAGAAGTTGGCCTAAAGATTTGGGGAAGTTGTTATCCCCCTCTGCTCAGTGTTTGTGAAGCTGCATGTAGCAAAGCAAATCTAATTTGGGACTACCTACTGGAGAGACTTTCATGGGGAACTGTGAAGATGTTCATAGGCCTGGGGCCACAAGGAAAGGTTGAGAGGTCTTTCATCTGCTGAAACGGTTAAAGGTTGGTCTAATAGCAAGCAACAGCTACATGAATGGCAGCTAAAAAAAAAAAAAAAAAAGATCATGAAATCAAGTCTTTCTGGTTGTTGCAATTAAAATTGTTGTCAGTAGCCATAAATTGTAATTAGGGAATTTAAGAGTGGGTACTAGGAAAAACTTTTTGCTAAGGGGAAAAACTTTGCAGTTTAGTACTGCATCAAGCTGTGCAGGGAAACTGAAATCTCCATCTTTGGGAGGTTTTAAGATGTAAGAAAACAAAACCACAGCTGACCTGAGTGTTAGCAACTGTTCTCTCCTACTTTTTAGGAGAGAAGTTGGACTTAATGACCTCCAAAGGTCTCTTTGAAAACCTGTGATGAACACTTTGGTGTTCGAAATCCAGTATATCTCACTCTGACTAGAAATTTCTGAATATACACTATGAATTCTGTCTGCTCCACAGGATTTGAAAATTAATAGCTTGGAAAATACCTTTTCCATGGTTGTCTAGGATTCTTTAGCTCTATCTCCTTTGCATGCAGAATGTATTTGTTACCAAGACCTGGCTCCTGTGGTGATAGCAGTGTGAACTGTACCTGTCCATGCATTTGTGTATGTAAATTAAGATTACACAGACAGCCTCATTACTGGAACATCCTAGATTTCAGAAGTTGGCCTTTCAGCTTAAGTATGGTGTGTCTTCATATAACAAACCTAACATTAAACAACAGGGATATATGAACTACATACCTCTAGAACAGTTAGCTCACAACATACTTACTCATAAGCAGCTGATAAAGGAGATCACTGTTTCTCCAAGTGATGACACTAAAGAATCAAGTCCAACAAATAGTTGTTATAAGTGTGCAAGGGGTGACCCAGATGAGATGAAATAGCAGTTTTGATTTGGAGAGATGGTAGGACACAATATATATTTGTATTTTTTCCTTCATAATCCCTTCCACAATAACTACTTCTGCAAGAAGCAAGCCAGGCACTGATGATGCAGCTGGTTGCTAAAGACACTGATCAAGCTAGTGAGCCAGCCTCTGCAGAACATTTCTAGACAATCACTAATTTTAACACACTGCAGAATCTTCCCAACTAACTCACATTGCTGAAGGCAATTAGTTATTTTAAATAATTACCACCTCAGCCAAATCAGAATCTAATTTCTCTGGAAAACAATAAAATATATCCCTACCCAAGGATTTCCTACTTTCAAGTTCTACAATTTGGGGCGGGGGGGGGGGCATACAAAAAAGGAAAAAGGAAGAAAATACTATAACACCTAACATAACACCTAAACATAACATTACTAAAAAGTCCTTTCCTAATTCAGGTTGCAATATTTTTAAGATAATACATTACTTTTTTTTTTTTTTTTAAATTGGAAACAGGTGTTTCCTTGTTATGCAAATGCCAGAAAAATTGCAGGAATTGGAACAAAAGTAACAGAAATACAGTCAAAGAGAAAATATGCCTTAATTACTTTACCACCTTAACGACTGTATTTTTGAGCTGCCAGGAAGCCTTCTTATGGATTTGCTTGCTTTTCTTTTATTTGGTGAGCCCTGGCCCATCCTGCTTTGTTATTCTCACTCCTAAAACCTACACCTGAGATAACTAGAAAATTAACTGCCTACATGCCTGTAGATCTTCACCTAGTGCCTTTACAACTTACCTCATACAATTTCTCTCAGCATTGCAGAGACCATTGTAAAAGTGCCCATTAAGGTTGCATAGTGAAGCACAAGAAAGTTAGAGCAAAGTAGCACTGATATTTTAACTAGAGAGTCTGTCATGTTGTGTGTGTGCACGGTAAAGGCAAGAGAGAGAGATGAGTGGTTGGAAAGGTGGCAGACATCAGCACAGTCTGCCTGTCTCTTTCCCTCTCTTCTCCCACCAGTGTACTGGCTCCCAGCCCTGTCCCCCCAACTCCATCTCTAGGCTGCTGCTCCCATCTCCCATTTTCCTCCCAAGAACACCTTCTTTGCTTTTCTGCCTGCTGACACCTCGAGACGTTACATGTATCTGATTGCTATCAAGTGGGAGTTTTGGAATATGGCTCATCTAAAGCCACTTTCTGAGCACCACTGACTGGGACTCAGCTTGTGGGCTATGGGTGCACGGCTGTGGATGATGGGAGCCGCACTCATTACCACACAACACACAAGCACAGGAGCAGGCCCTTGTCCATCTCTTTCTCCACTTCTTCTGCCACATGCTCTTCATGCACTCCCTCAGATCTCATTTTGCCCCATTTCTCACGTCCCCCTGCCCCACATTACCTGAGGAACAGAGGATTGTATGCAAAGTGGTTCTGTGACATTCATCTGTAAGAGAAGTGATCCTGTGCCTGTGATTCTCAGTTCAAAGGAAGTTAAGGGAAAGCTGTAACCAGCATTGTGAGGTACTGCTGACAGTGAAGCAAGAAGACAGTATGTAGTAGTGTGTCACCAACTTGCATAAAGAATGATTAATGTTATCAGGTTTCTACCCCAGGTGTCCCTGTCCAGAATCCTTTTTTCACTTCTTGGACTCCCCCTCCTCATGTTTCATCACTTGGCATTCCCTGCACTCACTTGAATCTCTGTGGTCCTATTAATCTACCTTGCTGATCCAGCAGGCCTCAGACCACCCCTAAAAACTTTTTGAGTTGGGTAAAAATATAAGATTTTTCTTGTACCCCCCATAGTTAGAAATCCCAACCCAAATCCTCAAAGACACTCAAAGACAACAAGAGGCATATCTGGGATAATGGTCTCAAGAGGGTTAATATCACAGTGTTACCGTTCACAGACATTTATACATATTGCAATCCACATTGTTCGAGAACTAATATGAACTTTAGCATTCGCATTCCTAAAAGCATTTTGCTTAAATGGATACTTCATTTTCCCAAGTATCAGGCAAGCTGAGGCTTTATTGTTAAGTCCCACTCTCTTCAATGAATCCTAAGGTAGGAATTATGAATCTTCACTTTCTTTTCTCCTGAACAAAGCTGTTGCAATATTATTTATAGAGTGAGACACTGAATAGAACTACGGCTAATAGCCAATATGTTCCCAACACCCTACACAATTGTGTCAGACTCCTCAGGGATAAAATTTCCACTTCTTGATGTTATTTGGAAGAGCTGGGTTTTCTGTGCCATAGAAATTGCTAGTCTCAATTTACTTTGAGTGAACCTAACCATGAACTTTCTTTAGACAGCCCTATTTTTCTGAAAATCACTCCAGCATTCTCCCCTTGTTCATCCTCTAAAATGTGGTAATACTGGTCAGAATGGTTGAAATCTTAATTTGATGCTCTTAGTGGAAAACATCTGAAGTGACATAATGAATGTATTGTCTTTTCCAAGCATGTATTTTATTTGCTTGTTTGCAGCACACTGGCCTGTGTAAAGCTCAGCCAGAACCATTAAGTAATGTTCTAGCTCTCCTCTACTATTTCTTGTAACGTCTGAATTCTCTGCTGTTTCCTACCTTATAGCTGAAAGAGCTTAGGAAAGTCTGGCAGGTTCCTTGACATTCAGCTAGTTTTTTTTGTTTTTAATTCTTCATTACAGTGTAAAATTCCCTACTGGGTAATGAATTTTCTGATCATTCAAAGTCAAGCAAGTCAAAGAGTCTATTATATTACTGGCATCTTTCATTGCTTTAAAATTCAAAAGAAGCAATGTATGACACGATTTAAAAATAATGGGGGAATAAGAAGCCCAGCAGCCAAGCTAATGCACGACACAGTTTTCTGCAGAGTGCAGTTTCAATCTGGATCACTGTAAATTCCTGTGGTTTAAACTGCTGCCACAGCTGAAATTATTATTATTGTTATTATTATTATTATTATTATTTTATTTGTTTATTTTTTTAAAAGACCTTGTCTTGTCCAAAGCTGACAGTATCTGCTTAATAGAAGAAATGACAGGTTCTGGGGGTACCTACTTTTGACCAGCTTTCATTTTGTCATTATTATTGTGCAGCTGCAGAATAGGTTAGGTAAATTTTCCAGACATCAAAAGGAAATGAGTAGGGAGAAAAAAGTTGGGGGATACTGTTAGGAGACCTCTCCCCCTTCTAAACATATACTCTCAAGTAATAATTATGCTTTCCAATAAGGTAAGTTACATCAATCAGAGACTAAACTATAGTCATAAAGATTGCAATAAAGTAGTGAATACCATGTGAAATGATTCATAGAAATTGCAATCACTTAAATTTTATCTAAATTGTGTAAACACACAGTAGTAGCCAAAAAAAAAAAAAAAAAAAAAAAAAGCCTTCAACCCTAGAATCAGAAACATACACAGAAAAATCCCTAAACATTCTGTGATTTTCCACTGCACTGGAGACTGAGGAATCTGTCTATGCAATCTTAATTAATTTTGTTTGATTTTATGAACTCTATTTATTACTCTGACCTCTGGTTTGCTTTAAAACTGCCTTTTTATGGCAGAAAAAAGCAGTATCTTTGAATCTGAAACAGGAACATCAAAGTCTGTCATCAAAGAGACAGGCTCTTCAAGAAGAACAAAAAGAGACGAATCACCAATCACATCAGAAGGCTGAGCTGAGCAAGTGAAGGACTGGAAAGACATGTTCTCCCTCAGGATGCTGAAAGGCATCCCAGCAATGGTGATGATACAAGAAGGAGGAGTCTGCTGTCAGATATGGTTGTTTTTTATGCATCTATAAATCTCATCAGTTGCCTGCAAGTAGAGCTACACCATGATTAAGAAGGGCTTTGGCAAAGCAGACCAGTTTCTGGCTTTTATTTGGTCAAACAATTAAATGAGGGACCCCACTTTAGTAAGATTTGACTTGTACATGCAAGGGTTTGCAGTTATCCTGCAGTAGTATCAGGTCCAGCACTATTATAGGGAGCCAGGGAAATGGTCTGTAATCAACCAGAAAGGTGTCACTTGGACATCCACATTTATTGCATTCAAGGGACAGTGGATGAGAGATGTTCCCTGAAGAAGGAGCTGGGATGTCAAGTTCAGGCCATTGGCAGGAACAGTTCAGGAATTTGTGAGAATTTTGTTACCATGACAGGAGTTACTACTGAACATAAACGTGGCATTTGGGCCAGATGTAGATGATTTTAAAAAATAAATAAATAACAAGAGCCCCTATTCTTGCAAACAACCTAATAGCCTGAGAAGTTACAATTTGTTGCTCCATGGCTTGGGAATGATAGAAGTCAAATGCCTGTTATAATTTTACCTTTTGTTTTAACATGGGAAAATCATTTTTTTTTTTTATCAGTAATCTCAGTTCTGGAAACAGCTTAAACTTTCACAAACAAATAAATTATCCACTGGAGCAGGAAAAATACTATTCTGAACAGGTTAAGATGTAAAATATTATAGGCAGTTAATATCAGGATCTCAAGGTACAGAGTGTAGCGCCATCCTAGTCATTTAGAGGCACTTTTTACACTGTTAATGATTGCCTGGTATAGTAGGGAGCTGAACACAGACTTTGTAAATTTAGTACAATATTTCAAATGTGTTTTCTGAAAGCACAAGTCCTTGGTTGTTGTAGGCTGTACATTTCACCACATTGTGTTCTCGTCATGTCAAATTCTTCAAGTTAAGTGACATTACACCGAGTCTGCACTAAGCAGTGCTGGTGATTCACTACTCTGCAGTTTTCCTTTTAAGACTGTACTGAGCCAATAAGAGTTTATTAAAGAGCACCCTGATGATACAGGTCTAATCCTTTGATGGGACCTACCATTGGGATGTGACCCCTTTTTGATCATTTAATGCTCATAGCAATTTTTCTGAAAGCCATGGTATGCCTCTTAACCTGGATGTCCTGGACAAATTCCAGCTCAGGAACAGCATGCTGAAAACTCAAATCCCCAGACAGTTTCAGTGTTAGAAACCAAGTTACTGTTTAAAATGTTTGTTATTGATGAAGGCTTTAAGAAGCAGTTGTCCAGACTTAATCATCTCCTGTGATTCCATCCTGTACTCGGTGCTCATTACATATCTGTTCTCCATGTCTTAGGGGTGTTATGAAAAATTATTATTTAAGTCATTGTAAAGGTGCAGCAGACCTTCATGTAAAAAGTGCTATGCAAGTTTAAGCATTACTATGTAGTTTGCAGTGCTATTATTACACTGCCTCCGCCCCCTCCACCCATGGTAGAACCTCCAGCTAGAACCACACCAGCTTAAAAATACAGCTCACAGGAACATAAAAAGGAATCCTTTCCATGGAATAGGAAAAGAGGATGCTAAAATATCTTTATTTGTGAACTCGGCATATAAATTCATGATACCTCGACTAGTCAGAATGCATCATTAAAAGAAGCTTGTTACGTTTCCTAGTTTGTATGCAATAAACAGTAACTACAAATCCTATTTAGAAGATTGAGTTGCAAAATGCCTTTTGAAAAAAAAATAAATAAAAATAAAAATAAAGAGAACAGAGCTTGCTAGAATCTTTAAAGGAGACCAGTCTGCCCAAATGAGAATGAGTCATCTATAATCACACATCACATTCTCTCAGCAGTCCTTTGTCAGGTGTATATGTTTAATTTCCTGCTGGGTTTTTAATTCTTCCAGATAACGTGGGGGGAGAAAGGAAAAATGCTTGAGTCATGAGAGGTTTTTTGTTGCTTTCTCCTCCCTCCTCACTTCTCTAAAACTGTCATTTGGATGGTTTGAATTCTGCTCTGCTGCAGTGCCAAACAGAAAGAGGCAGCTCACATTTGCAGCAATAGATGCAAACTGCTTTCAGTATTTTAATGTTTCCTTTGCTGTAATTCTAAAATATTTTTTTATTTGTTTATTTGTTTTAACTGCTGTCCTAAAAATCAATCAAACAATTCTCTTGCAGCAGGGCTCCACTGCAAGCCATACATCTACCAAAGCCTCTGGCCATTTTAACACTCCAAACCATAGTGCAGAAAAAAACTGCAAATAAGTGTGTGACTACAGAAGGCTGGAGAGTTTTCTAGCCGCTAGAAAGGCACAGAGGAAATGTAAATTTGGAGGGGGACTGGTGAGAGACTGTTCACAACAAGCAAGTATGGGAAAAAGAAAGGAAAGGTGAGTTGTTTCCCTTCCTCATGCAGTAATACTGAGGTTGTCAAGAAGTGTTACACATCTCTTGGACCTTTGTATCTCCTACTTATTAATAAAAATTTCTCTATAAAAAGGAAGTAATTTAGTTATTTGTGCTGCTAGTGAATCTTCCTTTGATCCCACAAACATTTAGAATTTGCTTAACTGTCAGAAATGATTCACAGTATGAATAGTTATCTTTCGTCTGGTTGCACCTGCACCACAACTGGAGTTTTCCATATTCCTTGTCTGTCAGAGAGTCTGACTGTATCTGCTGGGGCAGTCCTGAGGAAAGAGTATCTACTTTATAACAACCTTTTCAATAACTTCAGTTGTGATTCTACAAATGGAGGTATTTTGGAATTGCTCTGTCATTTTTGCCCTTAATTACAATTTTATAGATCCAAAAGGGATGTCTGGAATCTGGATCTCTCCCATGGTGCACAAATGGGGAACCATACTGCAGCCTGCATGGATTTAAAACCACTCTTCTAAATACTCCTAAGGCATCCAGATCCCCTCACTGTGCCTAAACAGAACATTAGGGTGTATAATCCTCCTGTAAGTGCTAAGTAGGCTGCTATTTTTCCAAGGGAAAAGAGCTATTCTTTTCTCTCTCCCACATTGCCCTCCAAGAAACGTGGTTTTCATAAGAGCAAAATGGAGACTCTATTTCAAGTCTCTATAAAAGCACACACAGAGAATGAAAAAAAAAAAATCAATATGAGCCCCTTTGGCAGCTGAAATTAGATGCTTCATAATGCTGTGCCAATCTCACTGAGCATCATGTACTTTACCTTCTGTGCCTTTTCACTTCTTTTTGTCCCTTTACCTGTGGGAATAAAATGCAGTTCTGGGTTTTTCTTTTTATGTGTGTGTGTTTTGGTTTTGGTCAACTTTTCATATGCCTTAGAGTTTTTTATTTTTATTTTTTTCTATTCAGTAAAAAAAGACCACATCCCAGATCACTGGTTGTTATCCGTTTTTAATGAAATGTTCCCTTGTCAGGTGTTCCTAGTTCAATTAGGTTGTCAGGGAGCATGTTTTGGTTGTATCCCAAACATACTAAATCAGTGGCTTTCATGAAATTTCACTGCTAAGGAAGATGCATGGAGAAGGTAAAGAGTGTGCCTGACAAGGTGCTCTGAGATTAGCTGAGAGAACGTGATTTTCAAATTTCCTGAATTTATTAGCATCATACTGGTGAAATCCCTCCAAAAGGACTACTGAAGGTGGAGTGGCTGTGTAAAAGTACTTTTGGGTGGTCAGCTAGAAAGAGCAATGTCAGGCATGATTTTTGAGTACGCTGCTTAAAATACCATATATAGCAATTCTTCAGAGCCGCATGTAAACTGCAACTTTCTAGTAATAACCAGCAAGAGACAATACTGTTGAACAACCCGGGAAGAAAAGATGCATGTCTCTGCTATCTGTTTATGCCATTTATTGACCTTTGCAACCCTGGTTAAATTAAGAGGCCACATACTCTGTCTTGTTCAACATGCTGCTCGACTGAGGCAGCACTGAGCAGCAGAAAAAAATACTCCGAGGACACCTCAAGGTTTTATGTCAGAGAAACAGAGGATGGTGCAGAGGTTGGGGAGAAGGGCAGGGGAACCCAGCTCAGCCTTCCTGGAACAGGGCCGCTTCTGCAGAACAGAGCAGGTGGGGAGTGGTTAATGCTGGCCACCCTGCCCACTCCAGGAGTGAGATGCAGAAAAAGCCTTTCTTGATCAGAGTGGAATTTTATGTACTCTTTTATGTACCGAAACCCGTGATCCTTGCCTTAACTTAACTTTCTGTTCTTTTTTTTTTTTAATTATTATTGTTTTTATTTTTTATTTTGCTAAAGAGACAAAACAGCCATTGACAGAGATTCAGAAAAGAAGAATGTGATGCTTCTGGTTACTGTAGCTACCAGAATAAAACCTAAGCAGAAATTGATTCTAGCATTTTAACTTTTTTTTTTTTGTTAATATCAGCAATTGAAGTGTTTACTGACATCTAAGTTTATTAACTGATGTTACTAACATCAACATAAGGTAGAAATCAATACCTGTATTTTAGTCAAATATTGGATGACAGCATTCTGAACTGTGGGCAAAGCAACAGGTGTACTCCCTGTATAGCCTGTACCTATGCCAGGGGTTACAAAATGTTGAATTCTGCATCTGTGACCTTTATGTAATGAAGAAGGTCATTTTAATGCTAGGACATCTGCACCAAGCCATATGGTGAGCTAGAAATGGTGTGATCACCACTCAAAATATACTGCAGAGATATTATTCTGGTGCCACATGCCCTCTGGTATCTTCAGGCAGAATCTTATTTATCACACAGTAAAAGCATAATCATTTGAAGAAAAATGACCTGGAGTACTTACAAAAAAAATGTTAAATACTTAAACAGAAATATTGCCTGCTGGATCTGAAGATCATCTCATGGACATTGCTCTCTTACATGCCCTCACCTTTGGCTTGGGATACACATTGCACTTGCTGTAATCCATCACACAATCAGTGAAGCTAGGAACTCTCACAAGTAATGAATTAATGAGGCTAATTAGAGAACTATGGGTTATTTCTGCTACTGCTTGCATGGCATCACAACATAAGCCCACAGTATAGTCCAGGTGCTAGTTAACTGGTTGGGAAGACTCCAGACAGTATGCAACCCAGAAGATGAAAGTTCCTTCAAATGGCTGGTGTCCAGAGCACTGAACATTGCATTAACATGGAAGGAACTGGCCTAAGGATTTCATTTTTCCAGGTACGTGTCACTGTTTCCATACAGCAGGAATTGTTCAGCCCAGTGATGCGTTATAAGAACCTCCTGCACAGATGGAGTTGGCTTTTGGATGAAATGAGTGCTGGAACAGGGATTCAAATCCCAATTAAATAGTGCTTGTGTAAGAACACGGTCCAAAATAACTGGGAGAGCCAGTTTGCCTGTTCTCAAAAGCTGCCCTACTATTGTTAAGCGTATTAAGAGGATTAGAATCAGGATGTGCTGAACACATGTGAAACACCTGTGATAAATGCTCCTAAAATAACTCAGCAGTGCAGAGCCCTTACTAGGGCACAAATTACTTGATTAAAGCTGGAAAAGCCAAGGTTGTTTTTGTTTTTCTTTATCAAAGCCCTGATTTTTTTTCCAGCAAACAATGCTTTAATGTTGAGTTTTAGTGGGATTCTTAGTATTCAGATGCAGAATATAACATTTTAGTGATTGTCCTGCTTTTTTCTAACTGTTATTCCACTGTTACATTTGAAAAGCTTGATGAATGGATAAAATGAAAGAAAATGTGAAGTATTTCGCAGAAACAAAGAAAGCCCATTTCTGTGAGGATTCTTTGATTTCAGAAAAAGTTGTCATTCCTTATTATAAAAAAAAACAAAAACAAAAAAACAAGACAAAACATTCCCCCCCCCCCCCCCCCCCCAACGAAACAAAACTGAGCTTTTTATTAATCTCCATAGCTTCTTCAGGGCAAGAGATTGATAGCTTTGTGTCAGTAAGGTAATTTGTACTTGCCTCTGAAATGGGCAAGAAAAACTCCAATACTTTATTTTTTTTTTTTTAAAAGAATCAGAGGTAATGAAGAATATTACAAACAAGGGCACGTAGTTATGGTGGGTGGCTTTTCATTTCCCCAAAAGCTCAGTTCCTGGGAGATAAGTAATAATTAAGAGAAACTTGGACTTGGTGCACACAAATAAGGCTTTCAGCATCCTGCTGAAAGATCAAATTGAGTATTTTTAGATGAATGGTTTAGAAACATGAATAATCAACTAGCAAAATTTCTAATCTACTAATTGGATTTCCAGTGAGTTCTCTAAAGCTTTACCTCTTAACTAAGGACAGGGTGTTATCCTGTGAGCTTGAATGTCTGAGGGCAATAAAAGTTATCCACAGTCTTTCTACTTGTGATGCCTGCCTTTACACTGGAGGCATGTGGAAGATAGCCTGAGCACTACTGAGACAGGCAGGGCTGAGTTCAAAATCTTGGTTTTAACAGTTCTGCCTGAGCCTACAAAAACAAACTCCCCGTGGCTATTTTTTCCAACGGAGAAATCCATCTAGAATACTCTGCAGTCGCAGCATGAGCCCAGCAGCTGCAGAAGGAAATCGGGGAGCTTGCTACTTCCACCAGCTCCTTCCCTTGCAGAGTGCTTTTTCTCCGTAAGCACTAATAAACTCCCGGCAGCGTATGTAGACTTTTGGACAATAAGAGCATACTGCGGGGAATCTGTGCTCCGATATTTCCCCTGAATTCTGAGCAAAGTCTCCCAGCACACTGGTTTAACTACAGGATTGTATTTTCAGCATCTGTGCAGTTGGTCTCCAGTGAAATGCTGTGTTTGAGACACCCACTAATTTATTTCTGCTCCTGCCAAATGACTTACCCTGCATATTAATATTAACAATCATGTTTTTACAAATGGGTCCATTAATTCAAATTTCATTTCCTTTTCAATGGGTAATATATGTAAAGAACAATAACCAATGCAGCATAATTTTACCCATGGCTGTTATAAGTGGGTACACAATATCATATTTATTTCCTTCTAAAAGCGTTGCTTCTAAATGAGCAAAGGATATTACAACAATGTTAGCTTTCCTCCTTCCCTCAATGTATCGTGAAGATGTGGGAGGGTTGTTGAAGGAAAAGCCATTTAAACTCAAACTGGACCTGGATGTTATCTGGGGTCTTGAACCAGTCAGATGTTGCCAAGAGGAATATTTCTTTTCACTTTGTTCGAGTTTTCTGTAGATCCATAATAGCAAATTAGCATTAGCAAAACGTAACCAAGTCATGAGAGAAAAAAGGAAGAAATGTATTACAAAGCATGACTGGAAAATGTTGTGAATTTCAACAGAAAAACCCTAATTCTCAATCCAAATCTCCCGTGCCAAGAAAAAATGAACAAACATTCTTTTACAAATTAAATTAGGATTATTTTTCAGATTAGGAGCACAGAAGTGGGTCAACTGATAGTTGCAATCATACTTCAGTGTTAGATTGTACAGCAGGGAAGGCAATCAAGAAAGTTAAAACTGCCTTTGGGAAACTCAAGCCGTAACACTTAAGGAGACAGAATGGGATTGTACTAGCTCTTGAGTTTCTAATAGGCAAGACCCTGAATAATGATGAAAAACAGTTAGATTCTTCAGTAAATGCAAAATTCTAAGAGGATTGGTTGATCTTGTTTCCCTGTGAAACACAGGCAGTTTCTGAAGAATTCCTGGTGGTATGGCTAGAGTTTCAAAGCAAGGAAAACATTGATGCCCCCATAGAAAATCCCCTTCCCCAAAAGGACTTCAGTCCAACACCAATACTGTCAGTTTGCACAGTTAATACCTGTAAAACCAAACTCACAACTTATTGCAGCTGCTCCCATCAATTTGAAATATTAATTGTTTCTCAATTGGATTTGCTAAACACTGTCTATATTTTAAAACTTTCCCAAGATGGGCCAAAAAATGGGTTTCTAAAAAGAAGTTTTACCAGTTTCTATGGGACACATTTTTACTACTCCTACCCAGGCTATCCTAAGATCTTACCAAAATGGGATAAAGCTTCACAGACTGTGGGACAAAGGAATTTCCCAGAGGAGTAAGCATATTTAAACAACTGAGCTTGCCTCAGTGAGTGAAAATAACTGGTACCACAAAGAGATCTCTCTGGCATCTACTCCAGAAAGAAGCATCTCAAAGGTAAGAGGAGTGAGTTATTGATCACTTTCCAGTGCAGTCTATTTATTTTACTTTTCCATATTATTTAGTGGTTTATTAAATCGCTTATGAGGAAAAGATGCCAAGTAGCTCGTAGTTCAATAGTGACTTTGTTAGTCAGTACCAAAATGTGATCATCTTTGAAGTTATCTTTTTTTCTTTTTTTTTTCCTCTTTGGACTTGACCAGTTATGCCTATTTACTTTCATCTACAACTTAAATGGAGATAAATACTTGCTCTTGTTGTATGGTATGAAGTCCTGGGGATATGAGTTCTGCCTGAAGGCACATCCAGTGTCCCATATGAAATTTCATGGCAAACTTGTGTGTGTGATGGCATTAGGTGCCATCTCCCTCACTGGCACAGACAGACACAATAAAAATTTTGTTCAGAGAAATTTATGAGACTTTATGTCATAAACATCTCTACAAAATAACTTGGAGTACCTTTTGTGAACCTCTCAGGCTTAAGGGCTTTACTGTTAAACAGTAAAAGCTGTAGCTACAATGTGTTACAGAACAGAGCAGAAGACATCAGGGTCCCTGCAATAGGAAGGAATTTGTTAACTGAAATTCCTGCATTATTGTTACTAATGTCAAGAAATGACAAGAAAAAAAGAAATAGGCCAATCTCAAATATGTGCCCTGTAGAAATATTCTTTCATTCCCATAAATGAGTCTGTTTAAACCTTTGTGAGCTACTAATCAAGCCCCTGAGAAATTTTAGAAGCAGAAGGAGCACTGCTGTAGCACTCCCAACAACCTGTCTCCAGTCTCCAATACTTTAAATGAAAAGAAAAACAAATCATCCCTCTTCTTTTCTGCTTCCCATCCTCTGTTTTGCACCAACCAAATTATGCATCCAGGGAAAAACTCCCCATGCAGCTTTTCTTTCTCATTCTCCCTCCTTCACCTTCCCTTTCAGTATCTCTTCATAATAATTCTTTCTGGAAACACCCTCTGCATTTTGATGTAAGTTCCAGAACAAAAAAACAGTGAGTGAAAACTGACTTTAGCATAAAGTTGGCAGACTTTCTCCTTTACTGATAACAGGCATTTGGGCATGTTGTCAGCTGTTACTTTGATAACAGTCACACTATCTTACTGACAATTAATGTAGGCTTTCCTGTTAGACTGGTAATTAGGCCTTCAAAATGTCAGAATCTGGTCCAGGTTGAATATTCTGGGTAGTAATTGTGAATAAATAAATCAAAAATTAAAGCTAATAAGAACTGTCAGTATCTGGCTGAAATGCAATCTGTGTGCAAGAATGGTTGCACTCCTTGGTAGGGACCCTGGGGCCAGGCTGGTGCCCTCACCATTGCTGAAGAAGGCCTAACTCAAGCTCTACCTCAAGCTCATCCAGTGAAATCAGTGCGGTTGCTCACTGGCTGAATCAGTTATTTTTCACATAAGTAAACAAAATCTGGCACTGTGCAAGACAGAACAAGATCTCTGAAGCACAAAGTGCCACTGCGGTGGTTCATGTTTATTAGTAGTCTCGATGAACACTGCAATTAAAATGGCCAGAATGAAACTTGTCCTCCAGCTGTATAGTAGTTGACGGAAAAAGGCAAAAACAGGAGCAGGAAGGCTTTCAGTTCTGTCTAACTGCGGAAGAGGAGCTATAGCAAATTCCTGCTTTCTCACCCCAGGAAAATTTGATAAGGGACACCTACTCTTTGCCCTTTGTCTTAATATTATGCATATTTACAACAGATGCCACTGAATCAAAATACCTGTTTTCCTTATAGGCTTGCTTTTCCTGAGAGGATTTGGAGAGGAAAGTAACTGACGGCTGTTGAGGTGCACAGCCTGACTGCCTCGTGCATCTCTGAGTCACCTCTGCTTTTAAAAATACTGATTTGTCAGGAGACATACATTTAACCAAGTTCTGCCAGCTAAGCTGTAAAACACTGCTGCCCTTTTTGACCCAAGCAGTTAGACAGAGGATTTAGGTTCAAATTAAAATATAAGATTAGACAGACATTTCTCCTATGCAACCTGTGTATTTCTGATTAAGGTTCCCTATCCAAAACAAGAACAGAACTTGGGCATGAAGATCTCTGCAGAAAGTTCAGAGCCCTGTTTAGTTTAGTGCTCTCTCCTAAAATACTTCATCTTTTTGTTTTCTTCTAACAACTTCTTTTGCTTAGCTGTATTTTTTTTTGTTTTGTTTTTCACACAGAGACAGAAAAATATACATATTTCTCTTCAAAAGAAGGAGAAATCCTCAACCGTATCCCTTCATCCACATATGTCTTGCAAGTATCCCAGGGATGGATGTATCCCAGATGGTGTAGTACCACCTCTGTCTTGAGTAGAAGATACCAGAGTGTTTTTTTCTTGTTTTATTTTTATAATGTTCTATTAATAATGAAGGATGCATAATATTAATGTCAGGGTGATTTAATACAACTGTAGCAACATGTTCTTTTTCTGTCTTCTATGTTTTTTATTATTTTTGTAAGGAAATAAAAGGGAGATTTTATTTCTAAGCTGTGTTAAACCTTTTTTTTTTATTTCTTTTGTACACATAATGGAAATCATACAAAGCACTTACAAGCTTTCTCTCTAATTTAGATGGAAAAGACTGTTCTGGGTCTTTATATTCCAGATAAAATGTCTCTGTTTTCAGTAAACTTTACATATTTCACTTTTGAATGTAAAATATGTTTTAGCCACGGAAAAATCATCAGTTTGGCAGCAAACCTTTTCTAAAAGATGGAAGGATCTTTATTCTCAAGCAGCAGAAATATTGTTTCTATTTTGTGTTGGTTTTCTTCTGAACTGAACAATCTGGTTACTTAAAAAAATAAACCAAGATTATGTTTCAGTCTGCCATATTCTGCAGGCAAAAAAATATCAGAATTGCAAAGTGCTGTAATCACTGGAAATGGGAAACTGGAGTTGATAAGCTTGGTTTCCCATATAATGATTTCAGGTGAGTTGGTGACAGCTGAAATCAAATTCTGGGGATGAGCAGATGTGTCTTTAAATGGCTGAGTTCCTTCTCCGTCTTCAGTGTATGTAGATTTGGGGGGGTACGGGGAGGTGGAAGATATTTTAGGGGCTTGATGAATACAGCTTTTAAACCAAACTGTCTTTTTCATCTTTGCTAATATGTTTAGAAGGAGAGGGTTTTTGACTGAGAAAACAGTGTAAAATCCAGACCACATTTGGAAGGACAGCTTCTTCCCCCTGTTTCAAATGCCATCTCTGTTGCTTTTTATTAACAATTTTTTATTTTTTGGACTATGTGTGTGTTAGTGTGATAAGGAAGTCCTGGACTTGTGGTAGGCTAAAGGGCTGAGTGCTCCCACTAGAAAAAAAAAATATTGCTTGTGGGTTTGATTTTATTTATTTTTAGTTTGTTTTGATTTTTCCATAAGCTTCTCTGCAGCTAGCAGAGAACAGAAGAGAAATTCCAGCTGTGGCAGCGCTGAGATTGCATGATTTATGTTTGATAGCTCTTTGTTTTAGGTGAGGTGAATTAGTAATTCCTGAGGTCAGTGGAAGAGGTGGTCATGAGGGTGTGGGGTTAGAAAGCATGACTCTGGATGAGACAGAAATTTGGGGTGAGGAGGGGAAAATTACAGAAAGCTGAAAAGCAAAGAGAAACATTTCCCTCCTGAAAATAAGATGTACATTTTTTTATTTTATTTTTTTCCAGGTAGAATTACAAAGGAAATAAAAGAGGATAAAGGAGGGCTTGAAGATGGGAGCCGTGACCCAAGCACCATTAGCAACACAGTAGCTGCTCTGAACTAAATCTGCATTTCTCTTATCCTATTAACCGGGAAGACCAGGTTATATTTACTGCCTGCTCCAATTAAAGAGCAGCACAGAGAAGCAGCAGCTCCAGTAGAGACTGGGGATGAAGCCTTTGTCTTTGTCACAGACTCCCTGTGCACTTCCTGCCCTCCTCCCCACCTTCATCCACTGCCACCCCCTACCTGGGGAGCCTCATTTCAACACGGGCCCTGCATCCTGGGGCTTGGCATGGAATGGGCAATGTGTGTCGGGGCTCTGCTTGCGTTTAACCTTTCATCACAGGCTCTGTCACCAGAGCAGAAAAGGTGGGGAAAAAAAAAAAAAGCCTCTCCTTACTGAATTGCAAACCACAAAATGGGAGGCCAGGGAAAGGGGGTTATCTTTAAGAGTAGTTCTTTGCCACCTGTGATTTTGGATGTTCAAGAAGTAGAACTGGAGAGGGCATGACACACACAAACATCTCCAGTGAAGGAAAGGAACAGGATGCAAACACCACTACGAAGTCCTAGTTCTTTTTCTTCCCCGCCAGCCACAAAACAAGCTGTAATGAGAATTAAGATCCTTGAAAAAGATCACACCCTCCCAACCCCGATGGCCCTTTCTCATTATTTTCAAAATAGAAGAGAACATGCCAGACCATTCGATTGGATTCTCAATTGCTAAAAAGCTTCACTTTCTGCGACAACTGGGCTTATTCTCCCAGGACCTCTTGTGGGGCTGAGTGCTCCTCATTCCCTTTTCAGTGTGCCACTGGAGCTGGCAGCCACTTTCACAAACCACATTTCTCATATTCCATTACATCCATTATTTTGCACCTAGAGTTAATTAATTCCTATTAAAGATTACCCACTTAAAGGTGCAGTGTGTGTGGGTGTAACTGAGCTCAGTTCTTGTTCAGGCCTCTGAGGAGATTGCACAAACGCACAGAGAGATCAAGTGAGTATCTCACCCTGCAAGCCAGTGGGAGATTTATCAGACTAACAAGGTATCTGCAACACCTCTCAGCGCCCAACCTGCTGAGGACCTCAAGGGTTGTTCTGGTAAGGCAAATGGAGGCAGGATTAGGCTCAGTGCCAAAGATCTGTGGACTGACACTAGCACACACATTCTTCTTTTGCAGATCCTTTAAGAGCCAAGTTGGCCATCTCACCTATTTCCTCTCTAGTGCACCTAGATGATATCAGAAACTGCACATTTAAAATAAATTTTGGTAGAAATTCCAACTCACGTTTGCAGACATCGTTTATTACAAATGGTCTGTGAGCTGGTGGGTGCCCCTAACAGAAGGCGGCTGCTCTGTTGGACAAGCAAACCCGTCCTGATTACCCTAGCCTTGTTACGTGAGAATTTGTTATCATATTTCCTCTGAAACAAAGGAACATGGCACATAAGCCAGACAGAGACTGGCACACATTTCTCTCCCAGAGCTAGGGAGCCTTATTATCTTGGAAGGCAGCACTGCCATCTGGGGGATGGAAAAGCAATATTTCAGCCACAGTTCAGCTATGGTATTAGGGGGTGTGGTATGGGGGGTGGGACACATGACACACAGAAAAATAAATAGAAGCCTGTAGTAGCTCACAATGATTTTCTTGCAGTATACATGAATCAACAATACCCTCTTGGATTATTACTTTCAAATTGGGTAACATTATTTTTCACTTTAATACAAAGGTTCTACCATTCCAGAAGCATAAGTGGGGTCTTGCCTTTTTAATGTTTATATCATTTAGTAACTGGCTAGGTGGTGTGAATGCTCTGTAACAAATTTGCTGTAATTCCTTGAATTACAGTATTATTCCCTTTTTACTCACTAATACCAGTAAACAAGGGCAGAGGTGATTTGCTGAGCCCAGATAATAAACCGTTCTGGAGTCCAGTCTGCAGTCTTTGAAATTCGTAACAAATAATAATGCAGACATTATCATACCCATATCTTTTGATATCCTACTGAGTCTACTGTCATATTCTTTACACACAGCATTTATTCTGAAATGTGTGTCTTATTCCTGGGAAAACTGTGTCCTTTCATCCCTCCTATCTAGGTCTGTCAGGATTTCCTTCTGTTTCACTAACAGAGAAATTGCTGCACACACTTACATAGATAATTATTCCTCTGATTTATCCTAAAGTCCTTGTAGAATATAAAGCCATCAGTCTTAAAATAATAATAATAATAATAATAAAAAAATCCAAAACCCAGCAGCATGATTTATCAACAAATGTGATATTCTGGCATACAGTCATCTGCTTCTGATGTCCTAAATTGACTGCATGTTCTCTGCATAGGTGTGTTCATACTGACTCAGAGGGTGATGGCACAGGGAGCACAAGCTGACCTGAGACCACACTGAGGCCAGAAGGGTGATTCCAGATCCTGCTTTGCCCTGAGCTTTGTGCTTCCATCCTTTCATCATGTTGGCACAGCCGAGCTAGTGAGCTCACTCTGCTGAAAACTTTGTGTTATCTTCTTTTTTTTATCTCAAAAAAGGTTAGTCTGCAGCCAGGTCTATGGCCTGCTAACACTGGCACAAGGCAAAGCTGAGATTCTGCAGTCACGACTGCTATTTTGAGAGGTGGTACAAGCTATGTATCTGCTTACACTGAGCATGAAACCATGTCCTCCGTATGCAGTTTGCAAACCTAATAATTGAATCATATTTGAGGTAGCATGTGTAAGTCCAGCAGAAGATTACGCATGAAAATTCAGATAGTGCATGAGTTGTTTTTTATTAAAGAACAAACCCATTATTTTATGTATGTAAAGCATACAGCAAGGACCTTTCTTATAAATCGAAAACAACATAAAACATTTGAATAAGACTCTTCCGACTGAACGGACAGAGATTTTTATGTAGATTCTTATATAAATGGATTATATAAGCACACCCAAATGGATTACCACAAACAATATTATTTGAACTGACTTGCTACTTATTTTTTATTTGCCATTTAAGTGCAAATGACTGTCCTCTGCATGAAACCATTTTCTTTTTATATCATTTACTATTTTAGTGAACCTATCTATCCTACCTCTGCTGAAAGGATTCTCCTGCAGCAGATAGAAAACATTTTTAATTCTGTCTTACAAACCTCCATTTTTTGCACAATTTTTATTGAGCAATGCTTCATACTAAATTCTGAAGACCACCTTGTGCAGACATTCATGAAATTCATTGGCCATCAGGCAGACTTTACTCACACACGGAATAGACGTTGGTGCAGCTTTTCTGTTCTTGAGCTATTTGGCAGTTGGCTTAAGGATAAAGTAACCAGAGGGTGGCTCCTGAGTCATAAGCAATTTGATTGTGACATACCTCACAGCTGGATCCAGATGTTCCAGCTGTGGAAGCCCCCTAAGCCCTCAGCTGCAAGAAGTGATACAGGAAGGACACTTAAGGTCTTCAGCTGAAACCTAGCCTTCAGGAAACAGCTACCTGCTCTCTTTCCTCACCTCTGCCACAAATATGGAAGAGGTTTTGTTGATTGTAACTGTGTGAAGCTTTTGGGACCTGACATTAAGGTTGGTCACTCTTGGCCCACAGCATCATGAAGTAAATTATTGGATATTTGTCATACCACAGACCTGCTGCTACCGACAGCTGCCAGAATTTTATGTACTTTTATGAGTACCAAATTTTGTTCTAATCTAAGACATTAAAAATGTTGCATTGATACTGAGAAACAAACAGTACCATTCCAGCCTTCTAATTAACTGTTACAAATAAAAATTAAATGTAATTGGTAAGATCTTCAACAGGTTTGTTCACTGTTAACTAAGACAACAACATTCCCCTTCAGATACCACAGAGCAAGCTTTAACCACTTTATACTTTACAATGTGTCTAGCATCAAGACTGCATAGTATCCTATCATCTCAAGTCAACTTAATGTATTTTGTTGTTGTTGCTGTTGTTTTTTCTTTTGAAAGTCTCAAAGCACTTGTGAACCCAAGAAGATGCAGGTGATGTATTCAGAGTTGCCCAGGGGTTTTGGACACCCAAATCTCATTAATTATAATGGAAAAACAGGCTTTCAACCCCCAGAGGCAAGTCTCAAAACCTCAGCCAGATGGTATTGTTATTAAAGCACAGAACTGGGAGTTAAGAGCTGATGTGAAGAGCTTCACAAAGAAAACAGTGCTGTGCATAAGAACAATTAGTAATACTAGATTTACCAAGAAAATACAGGTGCGTGGGTACATATCTAAATGTCATCTAGTCCACATTTAGAAAAAAAATTAAGAACATCAGCACATAAATCTATATTTTTTGGTTTTCTTGTGTCCTGTTACATCCCTCTAAGCCAATTCTTTCTTGCCTGCTGAAGTTATTTTGCTACTGCAGTAGCACATATGGAAGTGGCTGATGTGTGTCTCATTTTTTATATTCATATTTTAAAACAGATTTAACCATCATTATCTACTGAGGGGAATCCAAACAGAAAGAGATAATATATTTTTTTCCTCTAGTACTTTTGAATTATAGCTTCAACCTAGTGAGTATGGCTTATAATAAGAAAGCTCTACATGGGAATCACTTCAGAATGGACTGCAAGCCAATGGATACGAAGGCTTTTAACAGCCAAGAAGAGGAAATACTACTAATGAAACAAAAACAAAAACATGCACACACAAAAACACAACAACCCACCTTTTTTCATTTTAAAGGGGAGGCATCAACAATAAGACGGCCTCGTGTTCTCTAATATGGGGGAATCAGGAAATCAAAAGAAATAGAAACATTTTGTCTAGACATAAAGCTGGGCAAGGAAGAAATCAGAGTTTGCTTTCAAATCTAGATTTTCCTTTAAATTGCACAGGCCTTCCAAAAAATATGGTGGACTGACCAGCCAGAGACAGATGGAGCCATGTTCTAATCAGCACTGGAAGAACTGCTTGCTGTAAACACAGATATTAAATTTGCCTGTGATAGCATTCATTTTCGTTTGACAACATTCTGGCCCTTTAACCAGAATAAAAGCTTGCAGACAGACAGTGACAGCACAGCTCTTGAGACTGCAGTTTTGCAGAGTGGAAGACATTTCCTGCTGGGGACTAAAAGCAAACACTGGGAGTGTAAGGGGTTGCGTTATTCATAGTCCATACAACTGTTGTTCCCTTATAACCACTATAAAAGAATAACCTGAGTTATGACTCAAAAACCTATTAGCTGTCTGCTTCCTTATCATTTTATAGCAGAGGACCTGTTCTCTCTTTTGCTCCATATTATTGTACTTTCAAACAATCAAAGCCAGAGGAAGCTGTCTATTTCAAAGTATGGTTACATTACATTTCAGGAAGATTTTGTTTTGGTTCAGGGTGAAAGCATTCTTAATCTATTAGCTCTGTACATCCTCCACCCTCTCCGGTCCTTTGCTTTTGCATCTGAGTCCCAGCCATGGCAGACAGCACCTTGTAGGACATTGTGGCTTCCAGGAGAAGTGAGGAAGGAAGGAAGATGGACTTCGGTTTTGTCCTGAGAGGGGTGAGGAAATGCGTGGAGACCGGAGAGTGGCAGAGTATTAGCATCTCTAATACTCTGTGTTAGCATCTGATTGGCCACTGACAATGGTCAGGGTCAGTATATGGGCTTTGACAGGCCCTTGTCCTGACCTTATACAGCTGCTCTTTTCCCATTTACTGTTGCACCAAGATCTGCACATTTGTACAAGTTAGTGAGAACAAAGAGGATGAATCTACTTATGTTCACCTTGGAGGGTCTTTAAAGAATTCAGAGAAGCCAGTACTCTGAGCAGTAAGGGACTTGATCTAAATACAAAATGTAGGGTCAGTTCTTGAGAAACCAGGAAAGTCAATTGACTTGTCTTAGAAAAGAGTTAGAGAGCATTACCCTCTGGTCTACCCCAGGAAGTACATCAGGAAGGCCACGAAAGAAGTCAGCTCTGCAGACTGTTCAGACCAAGCAAGACCCGAAAGCGCTGATGCCAGAACACTGATGTTTGCAGCCAGTAATTTGGTCAACAGGGGACCTACAACTGGTATCAGTGAGACACCAGGTGGAAAGAAATGTTACAGCTTCTCTGATTATTTTTGTTTGTTTTCATTTGTTTGTTTTGTTTGTGTTCCAAATCAAAAGTTTTCTCCACATTGATAAACTATGTTATATTCTCTTAAAGATATTGTACAAAATAGATGGGATGTTTCACACAAAAAGGTTTATAGTGGACACACTGATACTGCCTGAACTGTAACAGGGGATAGCTGTAAAGAGGTAAAAAAAAACAGATCACAGAGGAAAAAAAATCCTCTACCTTTCCCTTATCTTGAAAGGTAGCAAGAGAAACTTTTTTTCCCTTCTCATAAGGAGCCTGGCCTGAGGCAATTCTTCTAGTCACACTGGAGGGGAAGAGCCTTAAGGAGCCATCACATGTCCCAGCCTGCCCTTTCTAATATATATCCTTTTTTTGTTAAGGAGGCAGCTTTAATTGAAAATATGTCTGCTTGAGAAAGAACAAGGGTCATGAACTTGCTCCACGGTGGGAGCCTGCAGGAAAGAACTGGCCCAGCTTTGTTAAAATGCCGTTCTCCACCAGCCAGATGCAGTCTCTGCAGAATTCAATTCTGTTCACACGCATGTCACCCCTCCACCTCCTGCTCCCAGACGCTCAATTTTTTTGTGTGGCTGGTCCAGCAGAAATAAATCCAAACAGCATATCTTCTAAAGACAGATGAAGGAGAGACAAGATATGAACCCAGGCACAGACCCTACATGCAGGGGTGCACGTCATCTAGGGTGTATTGCATCCACGATGCACAGCCAGGTCAATTTTTCCCAGCCACTCCGAGCAACTTGCAGATGCCTGTACCACAACTGTTTATAAAACTGTCCTAGCTTATGCTGTCACAGTAGTTTTCAGTCATATTGTGGCATTTTGCCCAAATAAAATAAACAAATGAAAAAATCCAACTTACTCTGTTGCAAATCATAAGCTAAGGATTACCTTGGACTGTGAATTTTACAAAAGCTGCTGAAGAAAAGAGGAGTAAAATTCACAGTACCATTACTAAATCTTGTGCCAATTGTACTGGCTACAGCAAAGCTGAAATCTGAAGCAAAGATAATCTTGGAAAAACCATTTAGTCTTCCATTAGATTGGCTTCCTCCATTCTGTTGATTAAGTAAGCTGACCTGCCAGCTTTATTCTTTTGAAGCCTAAGTTGTAATTATTAAACTTATAAATTATTATAAGTAAATTATTTCTTTTACCCTAAATCTTTCTTCAGTGGTAGGAGCTGAACAGATTTCTTCCAGGTCCCCAGCAGTTTCATAACTTGTCCGTCATTCCATCACACTGCTCCCAACACCCCTCACTGATGGCAGAGGCAGCTCCATGTACCCATGTACCTTTTTGTTTGGTTTGGTTTGGTTTTCCCTGACAGAGAAACCATGACAAATATAAGGTTAGCATCAGGAAAATAGGAACATTGGTCCTAAAATACAGCTGTTCTGAAAAAATTTATTGTCCCCCAGTGCTAACATTGGAGGGTCAGCTTGTTAAGAGGTGTAAATCAGCAGTCACATCCTCACCAAAGTTTCTAAAAAAAAGGGTTTCACTGCCACTGTGGATAGATGCCTGGCCTCCATCAGGTGAATATTTACACGTATCACCCTTGTAAATCATCACCAATAGAGAGAGCACAGTATAAATTTCAGTGATGAAAAGTTTCATGTAAACAGAATGACTGGCAACACGGCATCCACCTTGCTCAATCAAAAGTGAATATGATGTATTCAGCATAACCCAAAGTTACTGCGAAAAGCAAACACATTTGTAACTCATCTGTTAGAACAGCAACAGAAGCAATTAACTGACTGCTACCATCTGAGAAATAGGATAGAAACATTTTTGCTGGAAGCAAAGTTCACACAAAATTCACCTCATATTCTGGTTATTCATTTTTATTGTCTGAATTGGAGAGGTCCTGATTCAACAGTGAATTCAAGTGCATTCTTAAACTTTGCTAAGGCAAACAAAACCTGCATAAAGCCTTTGGGCTGCCAATCTGCAAGCCAGTAAGGCAGCCTTTCCATCAAAATTCAGTGGTGATATCTACCCCGTCCTTTAAGGGCTGCCTCCACCTGACTCTCAAGATGATGCTCGGTCTGTTCTTACTGTGAATTTGCCCCTTTTGAAGTGTCTGACACCCCAGGTGCCTGAAAGTGTCTTAGGCTTAAGTGGCTTAGGATGCCACGAGCTGTCTTCTGATGTTGCCAGGGACTCCCAAAGAGGCTCTGTGCTCACAGCTGCTGAGATAACTACATGCACAGAGATCTGGGGGAGGCAGAGAGCAGGCAAAGCTGCCCTTAGAAATACCCACAGAGGGCTATGCTAGCAAACCCAAACAGCCTCAGAACAGAGCCCTGTTGAAAAGGGCTGGGCTGTAATAATTTAAACCTAAATTAGGAAAGCAGCTATCAAATTAAATAAAGACATGATTCAAGTTAATCAGGTCTGTGGTTGGTTAAAAATTCAAGGCAAGCATTTTCCCCCTGTAGTTTTGCAATCTAATTTGAAAGACATTTATTCCCTCCCTGCTCCACTTCACCCAACCGTGACGATCATCAAACAGAAGTTGTTCAGCCTCATTGCATGAGATGAGCTGTCTGGCTCACAAGCAGGCAAACCCTCAACTCTCCTCCAAATTCTTTTTAACTGAGCTATTGATCACACTTTTTGTTGCAATCATTTAAAGCTGCAGAACAGTAGTGTGGAGCTGTAGCAATTTCCTGGTGACTCTGTCATGGAGGCAAATTCTGAAATGCAGATTAATCATAATTGTTATTTTAACAGAAAATTTCCATCTGTGCTTGTATGTAGATCTCATTTTATGTTCCTGTTGTTATCACTCCCTTCAGCTAGGAAAGGAAGAGCCCTGGGTTTTGATTCAGGCTTCTAATGAGAGAAGAACAGAAACCTGCTGAAAAGAGCAGAAGGTATCCATATGGGTGAGAGCAGAAGCCAGATAGATAGTGGTGTAAATTAAACAGCTACGGCTAATCATTCAAGGAAAGTGGGTCTGGGAGGGCTCCTAGGGTACTATTGCAAGGAGTAACTCTAGCCACGGGTTTAGAAATTTGCTATTACAGTGATAAATGAAACCTGGCGAGAAACACACCTACCAAAGGATACACGTTCCAGGAAATAAAAAAAAATCAAGGTGAAGGTGCTCATATAACCTGCCTTTATAATGTAATGAGATGTGAAGAATGAGTAACACAGGTGAAGAAGGTTTTTGTTTGAGTCATAACCCCTTTAGGGAAGGACAGTAAGAATCTCTGAGGCAGCCTTTCTTCCTAGGAGAAACCCTTACAGATGCCTAGAGGGAGATCTGGAGGGCATGGAAGTGAAAGCATCAGATACGAGGTGGAAGCAAAGTGTATGAATTGATAATTCTGCAATGAAGACCTGCAAAACAAGTCAAAAATGACAAACGTGACCCATGGTCTCACATTAAGAAGGCAGTGAGCTGGTCCTCAAGGAATGCTCCATCATCTCTAGAACCAAAGAACAAGAGTTCTGTCCTTAGTATCACTCACTGCTTGTTCTGTATGTATGAAGTGAAGAATTAACGTTAATAAAATTATGATGAAATGAATAGATGATAATTGGCAAAGAAAAATCCCCTATTAAAATAAAGCTGTCACAATGAGATCACAAAATTATAACCTATAATTTACACAGCCACTAAACCCATAGGTTGGATATCCTGGGGGGAGTGAGGGGCACACAACAAACAACCTCCACCTCAAACAACCAAAGCAAAGCAAAGCAAAGCAAAGCAAAGCAAACCAAACCAAACCAAACCAAACCAAACCAAACCAACCAATTACCCCAAACAAACAAACAAAACCCCACAGCAGGACCAAGATAACTTATACATTTTGACTTTTCTGTATGCTTCACATACATTTTCCTAACAGGACCTCATGTGCAAGGCAGACATTTTGTCTCTGCATGTTCAAGATACCTGACTCGCAATAGAAATGCTGCAGATCACACAGATGTAGTATATTTCTCCTAGACTGGCAGAGACATCAAAAAAATGAGCTATTGGAAGAGACTCGAAGAACTTGGCTTGTTAAGCTAAACTAAAAGAAGACCGAGGGTGGATAAGACTCCTATCTATTAATACATAGGTTGGGGGAAGAAAGAATAAATGCAGAGACACAGGAACTTTTTAAACTCAAAGGCAGTACTGGCACAAGAATAAATGAGTATAAAGCAGTCACGAATACATTTAGGTTGAAAATGAGAAAATGTTTCTAACCATAACAGGAGTGAAGCAGTTTTATAATAGGAAGAAAGAGGTTAGAAATTTGACTAGTGTTTAAGACAGACCTTAAGAGCTATTGTTTAATGAACAAAATTGAATGTGGCAGTGATGAGAATGAACTTAATATGAAAGATTCCTTCTAGTTCATTTTTTTTTGCTATAAAAATCCTTTTTTTTTAAATTATTATTATTATTATTATTTTCCCTAGAGCCCTAGATAGGGATTGAATAAACATATTGTCTTTAATTATCACCTGTAAGTTATTTTCTAAATTACAATAATAGGAACACTAAGGAACACTAATTAGAATGCAAATGTCATATTGATAGTCACCTTTCTCTCTTATCTTTTCATTTGCTGTAGCTCTCAGCTGGTATATGTGACACCAAAGACAGAGATCTAATGAGAGTCTATGTAAGATCCAACAGCTTTATTTTCTTACCATTTGCTGGATAGCAACAAAGTCTTCCAAGAGGAGACAAATTATATCATTTATTTGATGAAGAAGGGATAGAACGTACTTTCAACATGTGTGGTATCATTGCCCTGTTAAAGGGATTGCTGTCCCTGGATATGTGATAAATATGAGTCAAGGTGGGTTTTTTTTGTTTGTTTGTTTGTTTTGTTTTTTTCTTTACCTTTATGAATCACATCTTGTGGTACCACAGGGAATGTTATGGTAACAAAAGACCTCTTATTTGCTTTTACTGCTCTGATGGACTCATGTATGGTATTACCAGGATAAAAAAAAAACAACACAAAACAAACAAACAAAAAAGTAGGGGTTTGCCTTAAGTGCTTTATACTTAATTCTATTGACCCAGGTTAATTTCTGTTAGCTTATGTACACACCAAAAAAATGACATTAACCCATTGCTATCGGGCCCTCTCTCGTGCCTTGCCTTCTCACTGTATTTCACTGCTTCCAGTTGTAGGAAAGCGTTTGTACGAAGAATCTCCTCTTGACCAGGCAGTTTCATTCAACCTCCTCTTCACATAACAGAGGTCCTGGGACAGTACAGAAACTTTCCTTAGAGAGGAAGCATACACATCTGGGCATAACATGCAAACTACTTAGAGCCAGTGAATATTGATATGACCTCCACCTTCTAAAATAAATATTTCTTAATCTCTTCTTTCAGTATAGAGTCCACCAAGGACTAATGGAACATTGTTATTTCAAACAAAAATGATGTGGTTAAATACCACTGAAATCCAGTCAACGTCTGTAATTGTCTTTACAAAGCCAATTGTCTTATCTTGTTCTGTACATTCGTGTAATTGTTTGTGTCATTACAGCACATTACACAATTATATGGGTATAACTGCAATACTCTTTTAGACTATTTTAAACTATATTGAGAATCTATTTATGTTGCTTGATGCAGAAAGCTGGAAACTATGTAAGATGAGGGTTTGAACAAGCTCCATCAAATCCTAAGAGGCATATTAGGGAGTTAAGAGTACAGCCTAACAAAATATCATAACAAGAAAACCAATAACTTTATCCATAATGTCGATATTACTTTCATAGTGTTTAGTTTAAGTGTTTCCACAACTTTTTTTATTACCTTCTCCATGTATTACAATCTCAATGTTCACTGGACCATTTTTGTCAATGTATCTATGGAACGACTGATGCAACAGTTGCATCTACCATTAATAAACAAAACTGAGTCTCAAGCAAATGGAAAATCCTGGGGTTAAGTCAGGAAGTGTTAATGGAGTCTTCTGCCCTTTCTTGATAGGAGCACAACATAATAATCATGATCTTCAGAGAACTAAAAGACTGCTACACAAAACAACATTTAAGAACAGGCAAATTCAAAACCTGGTGCTACCTACCAAGAGTGAAAGGTACACAGAAGAGAAAAACTTTAAAACAGAAGCACTGGAAGACCCAGAGAAGAATGGCACATGAGATGGCTAAATTTTAAACAAAACATGGGCCAGCCTTCTCCTTTTCAGCCCTTTCTTCATGCAGCAGAAAGTGGCTGGAAGAAAACCTGAAAGCCTGGAAAAAATTCCTGAAAAATCTGTAAGAAGACTGTAGAAGAAAATGGCAGTGGTCCTACTGTAGTAAACATTGTAATCACATAATTGATGCATGAAGAAGAAGGGGTTTAAGAAATTGTTGACTCCTGTGGGAGCTGGAAAAGTCCCTCGGCCTCCAAGTTTACAGCAAACAGGCGAATATGCCCTCAAGGTTAGTGGTGGGGAGGAAGGTGAGGGGAGCACTCCAGGGAAACCATTAGAAGAAAGAGTGGGCACTGATGCAAAAACCCTGAGCAGTGCCTTGGGCCATAGGTACCTTGATGACGGTTGCTGTATCTGAGACAAGGACCTAGAAAAACTTATACTGAGACTCAGAGGTTAACAAGATTGTATCAGGTCACATTAAGCCCCCTCTCCTGGGGAGGAGGAAGTTCAGTGCTGCACCTTCACAGAAAAGTTAACCTTTATTCTCATTGCCATGGTCTTTATGACTACTACTGCATAAAATGCAGCTAATGGGATAAACGTGGCTCATATGATCTGTTGGGAGCATCAAATTGTTTTTGTCTGTGTGTTTTACAGCTTTGCAGCCTGTTTTCTCCTCTTTGGTTGATGTCTTCTCAGATAACACTATTGAATTTCCTCTAACTGCCTGTAATGCTCATCCCTCTTCTTTACTCAAACACTTTTGGTTGGGTTTTACCTTCCTGTGTTGTTCTTTTTAAAAATCAAGCCAATGTTTTTCATCCACCCAGCAAGAGAAACACTTTGAATAAGCTGTCCGTTAGCTGTCTCATTCTCTTATCATAGGACCACAAACTCCAGTTTGATTTGCGTATAACAGATTTGCAGATTTAGTTACAAGTATTTCTCTGCTAGAACGGGCAAAAGTCAAACAACTGCTTTGAAGTAGTTGCTACTATGAATGGTACAGTTTACGGGAATACAGAAGTCAGAACAGTCATTCAAGTGACTAATGATTTGGTATACAGAAAAAATAATTTTCCAGGACATCCACATGAGCATTTTTATATGATGACCATAGAAATTGCTTTCTTTCTCTTACCAAACTCCTTTTATACTGCTAGAAGACCATTAATAGAGCTCCCTTTGGTACCCAAGAAGCAATGTGATTCAAGGTAAACCTGAACCACAACTATGACAGAAATTACTATTACTAAAAAGTATCACTTTACAGAAATATAACTGAATCCTGTATGTAGCAAAGGAATAAAGAAACAAGAAATAGATAGCAATTTATTATTTCTTGCTAAACCTTTTTACAGGAAAAAAAAAAAATCACCCAAATGAAACCTTGGCAGCTCTCCTTGGGCCAATAAATATCCTGATGAGACAAAATATAAATGCATCAGAATTTCCTGAAAGAAACAGACATGTTGTTTTCATTTGGCCTTCCTTCTAAATGAAATCTATTCATAATTTCACACTGATGTTTTAAACATAAGTCTTGCCTTGAGGGAGGAACTGCAACATACAAATTGCTTCACAATATTTCAAGCATTAAAAACATACCAACTTTCTAACAAGACGCTTTCTGGGAAATTAATCTCATCCAATATCCTTTCTGTGATAACTCCAAAGGTTTCTTCTCTCTACCACAGCATTCTTTTATACCTTCTCTACTTCTGTGCCAGTTATCCAGCTCTCTGAAATATTGCCCTCAAATTCCCCAGGCTTGCCAATATGTTTATCATCGTACAAGAGTACTAGCTTGGAAACCACAAAGTATTTTGCAAAGTTTGAAATGTTTCTTAACATAATTTCAATTTTCAATTTCTTAACTTAATTTCAGGTTTCAAATTAATTTTCAGGTTTCTTAACCTGAAATTACACTAATAACCTGAAAACAGACCCAAAGTAAATAAACCACCCTGAAAGATGAATAATTTGCGTATCAAATATATTTTGTAGAAAGAGAAATTTTTTAGATGCCTTTTTGTTTAATTTATACACTCTTATTGAGTATCTTGGTATCTTTTCTACAATTCCTTCTGCATCTTTTTTTCTCAGGAAATGGACTGGTTCCTGTTACATATTTTGAAAGCATATGCTTTTAACACAGGTGAACAGATTCTCAATCTAAATAATAATAATGAACCAGAATATGAGTACAGCCACATTCGGTGCAATGGCCCTTTCAGCAAAATATCAGCTTCTGGAAACTGCATCTTTCAGGATGATGAGTAGCAGACCTTATGTAAAATTCTAGGCATATCACTATCAGTCTACCTTAGTTTGCTTAATTACAGAAAACTCAGATATAATTGCTACTTCTTATCAAGTGATGCAGAGATTGTGAGATAGACAGGTTTCTCTGTTCCATTTAACAAATATTAGTATTAGACAAAGGCCAGAAAGGAAGGAGTAGAATCCTAGCCTGTTTCCAACATGAATATTCTAATTGCTGGGCTGCAGATTAGACTGGATTACTTGTTTGTGTCTTGATTAAATTTTCAAGCTTGGTTGAAGTACAGCACAACCTCAATATGACTGTCAACATGGTAGGAAGACGATCCCCAGTACTCTGCAGCCTCTGCCCATAGAAGAATGCACACAACAGTAAGAGCAAATTATCTGCATCTGCACTGCTTGCTATGTAGGACAAAAAGCTGAGGATAATCAGGTTATGGCAGGGTGAAGGTGTTTTAGATCCCTAGGAAAAAGGGATCCTTTCTAAATCCAGGCAGTATAACACTGCTTACTGAGCAGGCAACTCCAGCTACAACCATTCAGGAAATATTGTGATGTAGCTGAAATATCTACTTAGGGGAAAAAAAAATCCTCCTTTTCTTGGTAAGGTGCCTACATGTCCCTCAAGAAACATGGTGGACATATGGGAGGACCCATCCAGTTATTTCTGAAAGTCTGGATGCGATGTGAAAGAGGTGGAAATAGAAGCAAATGGGCAGGGGAGGGAAGGAGGAGGAAGGAAAGAGAACAGGCAGCAATTGGAAAGACCAACTTGAAGGATATTAAACAAACAAACAAACAAACAAAAACCACTCCCACACAGAGAGCAGTCATTTTACTCTAGTGGAAAACAGCACAGAGTAGAGAAGAATCTCTACTGACCGTCTCTGCTTAGATGAGAAACGGGATCAGCAGAAACCCTTGCTAATAGAAAGATGTAGGAGGGAATGTACCAGAAAAGGTTTTCCCCTTCCCAGGCCCCAGCACTGCTTTCTAATATTTTCAATGCAGAACAGTGCCCTCAAACAACAAAACATTGTAGCTGGACCTGAGAATGAGCTGGACCTGGACCTGAGAATAATTCTGATGTTTCCAGTGAGATCTTTACAGGGAAGCCAGGATGCAGCACTAATATTTGAAGTGCTTTCCCACCTTGACACAGTGACAGAATGTCTGCAGGAAGACGGTGCTTTTTGTCACCCAGCAAAGGCTTCATATCGAGCTTTCCACTGAAAATAAAGCAATGACAAGTGAGAGGATCCAAACTCAGCACCTCCTCATGGTAATTTCAGTTTAATCTTTTTTGTCAGAGCAGTGTGATTTCTGTCTTACGGTTTTCCATCTTTACCTTCCTTTTATTTGAACCTGTTTCTTGCTTTTTGTTATATGATTATATGTAGCTTGGAAGATTAAATGGTAGAAAACAATACAGTGGCTGTACTGTTCCTCCTCTCAACCCTGTTTCTTTACATGTTTGCAAATGCCTGCAGCTTTGTCTTTCAAAAGTGCTACACAGCACAGAGCTCTGTAAGCGTTTCCTGATCTATGGTACAAATAAGATGTTAATTATAATATTTATTTAAATTAAACAATTTGTATGCACATAGGGTACTTTCAAAACCATTTTGTTCACAAAATTGCTACTACCATTTATTACTACATGAATATTAATTGTTTTAATTAAATTGCGTTAATATGAACACTACAAACCACAAGGAATAATGCACAATGCATTCATCAGTAAATTGGGGGGGTGGGGGGGTGGGATCAAAACTGTGCTATATCCAGTGCGAAGACAGTAATTCAATGAGTTAAGGTTGTTATGAACCCATCAGATATGTAAATACCTCATGCCTTCAGCAGCTCACACAAGTTTATGTACAGTTTGACAAATATACACCCAGGAGTGTATACTATTGTGTTAATGTTTTCATGATTTAAAAGAAATAAATCAGAATTTCCAAACAAATGGTGTTAAGGTGCATGCAAATCCAAACCAAGTAGAAAAAATATCCCTATTCTAAACAGGCCGTAGCTCGCTGAAGACAAAATACCTGAAGTGGGACAAGCAGACAGGTTCTGGCTGGGCTCAAAGCCCCCTGAAAGTCCTGGGGAGCAGTATTTTAAGCCTTGACATTTTAAACAGATGAGCATTTCCCTCATCCTGGCCTCTCCTCCTTTTCCCCAATGCTCACATATCTTCTTTTTAAATACTCATTACTTGGATGCTGTGGTCACACAGCATTGATTTCAAAGCTCTGCTTCCCTGCACAGAACTGAGCAGCCACAGGAGCAGGGCTTTGAAGAAACAGAAGAGACAAGCAGCTGAGTTCACACAGCCTTGAAACACTGAACAGCAAGAAAGGAGAAGCAAAGGGGAAACTGAAGCCTGACATCAGAACCAGCGTTACAGATGCCCACTATAAAGACCCCTGTTTTTCTTCAGGGAGTGAGATACAGGGCTGGGCTCATGGTCTGCTCTTGGCAGCCTTGGCCCAGTTGCACTTAGACCTTGAACAAGGCTCTCAGAGAGAGGAGAAAGGCCAGGCATTCCCTATGACAGGTGTGATGCTTGGCCAGAGGCGGGCATCTTAAGCTTTACTGTACTGCACATGAGTTTTTTTCTAAACAGGATTCAGAAAGGAGTCTCCAAGGGACCACACTTTTCTTTACTAATTTGACACCATTGTTCACCCCACTGATGTCATTAGGGGCTTCAAAGTGAAATCACTTCAGTCTCCTTCATCTCAGCATTAGTTTGGCATTCTGGAGGGTGTTTATTCAGCATACAGCAGTACTTTAAAATACTAGTTAATATGAAATTCCTCAGAAATCAAGATCACTTAGATACTATGTAGTTCTTACGGCAACTCTTTGTTCAGAAATAAGCAATTTTAACCAATCTTTTCATCTGATCATCAGGGCTGCTAATGTTATTTGGGACTAGAACACTTGCCTTATGAGGAGAGGCTGAAAGAAGTGTGCTTGTTCAGCCCTGCGATAAGATGGCTTCAGGGGGACCTAATAGCAACCCACCAAGTACCTAGGTGGTCACCAGGAAGATAGAGTCACACTTTTTATGGAGCTGTACGAGGAGAGAATGATGGACAATGATTGTGGCTTGAAATACATGGAGAAAGGAAAAAAAATAATAAAAAAGAAGACAGAAAGAAAACTCAGTAAGTAAAACTAACCATTGGAAAAAGTTGCCCAGGGGAGTTGTAAATAAAGCCTTGGGCAACCTGGTCTGAATTCAGTGCTGGGTTCACCAAGCCTCATTCACCCAGCAGATTTGGCTAAGAGACCTCCCAGTATCCTTTGCAGCCCAAATGAGTCCATTATTCTGCGTGGATCTTACAGCTGTAGCTATGCCACAAGAGTAAAAGCTCAGGATGTGTTCCTTACACAAATCTCAGCCTAGCTCTGGAAAAGCCGTGAAGTCTCAAGGGCTAATTTATAACTTTTCACGGCACTGTGAAATAACATATCTACAATAAAATCAGGCTGTGTCTATCCTGTATTCTGTATGTATTATTCAGATAAGAACTTAAAGATAAGGCCCCATCTAGCCTCTAGTCATTAATGATTTTAGGACAATATTTGTTATTTCAGAGTTTTGCTGTGAGTCATTACTAAGACTTTTAGATTTGCATACCTAGCTGTAATCTTCTAGCTCAGTCACCTTTTTAAAATAAAAAATCAGTATTTCATAATATACAAAATTCTTTGAGCTGGAATCATTCTGTAAAGATGAGCTCTTCAGATCCAATTTGAATAAAGCTACGAAAGAATTTTGTTCACATTTTGAGTCATTTATAATAGAGAAATATTTAGAGGTTTATTTTCAGCCAAACATGTCAGAATAGTCATCCATTGCATTGTATTGCATAAAGAGGAACAAACCTAATTTCCTTCTTAACGTCCATACCATGCCATACTGGAATTTGAAGGGGACTGAATGTTTCACACTGTTGACACCTCATACAATGCACTGCATAGACTATATAAGAATCTGTTCATTAGTTATCTGTTGACTAACACGGGACCGCAACTTCTCTTCATATGTATCAGGAGTTTTATTTTCTTGGTAATAGTGATTTCCTCTAATTTCTACACATAGTGACACTATAATGTAAGAGACAAAATTCTAAGTGGCGATCAAGTCATAAGCATACAAGAAGTGAATTCCACTTTGTGATGCATACCACAAAAGCAAATTTGGAAACAGAGTTGGTCTGGAGATATGGAACGCATGCAAGTCCTGCCACGTGGACCCAACGTAGCAGTGGTTACCACACAAAGAACTCTGATCCTCTTTCCCCTTATTCAGGACTGAATTCAAATGTAAGAGATGGAGGAAAAAAGGCCACTAGGTCGATAAAGAAAAGGTGGGTTCTAAAGACTAAGAGCTTGGCTCTCAGCATAGATGTTGACAGGAGATATTGTTCTCTCTAAATACATTAGTGGGTGAAAACAGGAAGAAAGAAGACCTATTAAAGCTAAAGAACACCAACACAAGAACAAATAGGTATGTGGTATGACTCAGTTTAGGCGGGAAGTTAGAGGAGTATTTACAGGAATGGCCTTTCAGTAAGAGTAGTGAAGAAGAAAAAAACTTGCATAGCTTTAAGATAAAGCTTTATTAACTTTATGGCACAGTTTCTTGTGATGGCATATTTCCAGGAGTTCCCTTCACTCTTATGAAATGTGTTAACAAGACACAGCTACTCAGACAATGTTCCTCCTCCATGATTGCTATCTAAGGATAAATTTAGGATGGGAAGACATTCTCTTCCATGTGACTAGCAGAGCAATCTTGCATCTTAGATCAAGAGAGAAAATTACATAATTTGTTCATGCCTCCTTTGCTCAGAACAGAACATCCTTTTACTTTAAAATCTCAGGTCCACTGAAGTTTATGGGAATTCTGTCACTGATCACAGCAAAAGGCAACTGTATTTTTATATATTACAATCCAAATATTGTATGGCTAGTGGTATGGCTACTCAACATTAAATAAAGGCACTGGAAAAGTCCACCTCCTGAAATTGCAGGGTTAACATTTATTTGAGGGAAAACATGAAAACCTCTTTGCTCTTTTTTTTTTTTTTCTTCTTTTTAATCTCCTTACCAAGCCTTGCCGGGTGGGGTGGGTGGTGGTAGGGGAAGAGCATGACAGACAACAAAAAGCAGCCATAGCTGCAATCAGCAGTGCTTGTGGTAAAGAATATTTTACTCAAGTGAAGAGAGTATAGATATTAGTATTTCTAATATAATATGCAGTGAAAACATAAAAACAAAGAACAGTCTTGACACAAAGAACATACTTCTTAAAAAAAAAAAATGAATTTGCTATTAAAAAATAAACACCCAGACATCTCATAAAAGCATATTATAAACTAGCATGAAATCAGATTAATATAAAATTCATGCTGAAATGGAACAGAAACAAATCCTTAAAGAAAAGAACATCACACAAACGAATGAGGTTTAAAAAACTGTAAAAAGCAGGACAAGCTAAAAAAAGATATATACAGGTTGTGAAGTAGTGAGCAATTGTATATTGTGTATACTATGGCTGCAGCTGCAGTATAAAAACCTTTTGCGCTCTCAAGATAATCTTTTTAAAGTATGGATTTGCAACCCTAAGATTCCCTGTTGCCATGACAGCATGAAACAGTTGTTGCCCATCATTATGGATCATGTGTTTTAGAAATTTGATTATATTGCTATAGTATTTAGGTTACTTGGAAAATAACCCTGCTGCTTTTCAATGTATTTCATTTTTAGGGAGATGAGGCTTATTAATTCTTTCAAAATGCACACTTATGGAGGGTGAAATATCAGAAATATAGTAGACTCTGCTCTTAACAAAATTAGTCTTTCTATGAGTACAAATACTCTACTGGATATTTAATTAACATAGTGCTATAGAATTCTGTAAATACTTCTACACCAGAGGTCAGACTCTGTTAATGTGGAATGATGTGACCAATGGAAGTATGAAATATTTTCAGCACATACAGCCCTTTCTATTTCTGAATGCTACAGTATTATTTACTAAGTATGCCACATTTGCTATATAACACTTATATAAGGTAGCAATTATGCCTTGCAAAGGATGAGCTTATGGTTCTCTCAGGATATTTTCATGCTGTGAAAATTTTTGGTTTTGTATATATATACATATATGTTTAATACCCTAACTTCCATGGAATAGCAGAGGGGATGCAGGTGGGATTATCTGGGTCTTATTGAATTTCTTGCTGTTTAAAAAATTTCAGTCCTCTAAGTCCCAGGTATGGTAAATCAGAGGTGACTACACCACTGGCAACCAGACCGACAGACAGAATCTCCTTTACTCACAATTTTAAGGGCAGCATTTCTTCACACTTCTGCTTGAGCTCTTAAAATATATTTATATATAATAAAGCATGTGTGCCTTATTCTTGAAAAATACAGGTAAATAGATCCAAAATAGATTTGCAGAGGGTTAACACTGACACTGCTCACACCCAGGCTGAAGCACAATTAGAGGTGCTTCTGCAAGGTCTTGAAGGCCTGGCAAAGAAGCCAGCTAGATCAGACTTTGTTCTCCTGTTGTCTCCTTACCAACACAAAAGTTTTTATTTGATTACTGCTGCCCTGTACAACATGTACAATCATACCACCATTTTGAGATGCACCACATCAACATAGTCTATATCTAATAAAACAAGGTTTCATGATTAACCATTTGCCAAATAGGAAAATGATTATGGGATTCTCCATTAGTGTGCCATCAGTGGGACAGTGAACTAGGGCAAAGGCATCATGATCTGGTGTCACAGAATCAGCTAACAGGATTAAGCAGCTGATTTTATCCCCTTTGGTCTTACTTCAAACTCCTGATAAACAGGTGATTATTGTAAATAGCTTAGTGTTTTTTTAAGCAGAGCGAAACAGGTATATTTATTTACACATAAGCCTCAATCTCTCCATCAGATAAGGGATGGACAAGCTTTTCTGTTTCAGGCAACACAGATTTTTTCTGTACTGCAGAGGAGTAGTGGAGAAGAAAACACAAGCAACATTTGGTTCTTAATTTTTTCTATCATTAAACATGGCATATAGCTGAAAAGGTAATAAACACGATAATGAGTTTGGCAAATTCAAGAAATTATCTCTAAATTTGAGGTGATTTGCTGAGTTAACATGAAGTGAGCAATGTATTCATATACTATATTGCATCCAACTGACTCTGCTAAAGATTATGAAATATATTTATGATGTATAAAAAGCAAAGTTGAGCTTCACAGTACAACACAGCTTAAGGTACACTACTAAATCAAAATATTCAGGAACATTCAGAAATTCAGTCGCCTACATCAGCCAACTGTTATGATGTGGCCTTGCACTATTTTGGCCTGTAACAACTAGCACTACCCCAAGCAATTCCCCAGCCTGGGATGGTGTATGCCCCAGGGAACAGCCCCATAAGCAGCAGGCTCATAGCACTTCATTTCAGAGGTCTGGGCACAGGCCATGCTGTGCAAGTGTTCCTGGTCAGATTTAATTGACCCGAATTTGGAGTCTACATTAACTGAGACACATAGGGTAACACAGAGATGATAAATACAGGCACTGCCATGAGAGCAAACAAGAGGCTTGCACTGAAACCAGTCTCTGGCATACGCTGAATGCTAACCTCAAGTATTAATTTTTAGAACTCAGATGATTTAACAGTGACTGTACTCCTAAATATCTCTGTGCATAGTTCTGCAGTTTATTATAAGTATGCTGTTTACAGTTTATTGTATCTGCTCCACGTAAAGGACCCTTTATTCTACCGCTGTCTATTATATGATTCTATTGCTTGGAAACATCCAGAGACACAATCACAGTCCAACAGTACAGAAAAGGCAGTAGCAAATGCCAGTTTTTTCTGTGGGTTTAACTAATATTGACAACACTGCCTCAGTTTCACCTTGTAACAGCCACCAGGAGCTTTATCCACACTGGTGTGTAGGTAACACACTTGCTTTTCTGGCCTGTTTTGTTCAACTATCACAACTCAAACATCAGAGATCAAAATGGCAATCAGTAGAAGCCATATCTGGAGGCTAGATGCAATGCTACTCCCATGTCTGTGGGTCTTCTGAACTTTCTTTTTGAGACTCAGTATGTACGTGCAAAATTACAACCACACAAATATGCTTAAAGTTTGAGACATTTTTTTTAATTACTTATTTATTATTTGGGGGGTGGGGGCTGATTAGTAAGGTATTTTATGCCTCTTTAAACTAAAATATTTTGTTTCAGCATATTCCTTTCCTTCTCTCACCAGAGATCTGATTTATGAATAACCCTGAAAAGCCTGTATGAAGCAGAGTTGGAAGAAGTTGTGTGAGGAAGCAGACAGCCTCTGCAGCCATGTGAGGAGCAAAAGACTTGGTCACAAATGAGTCAGAAAAATTATAAGAGCTGCTGACGGCAGAATCAGTCAGCATAGCTGTCTAGAGGGGAGGAAACTGAGTCAAAGCTACTAATGATGCCTTGACAGCCTCCCCATGGATTGGTAACAGCAGCCTATCTCCTCTAGGAACCTCACTTAGCTCCTGGCAGTCAGCTGGAAAGAGTCCCAGAAAACTCCTTGCTATATAGTGCTTTATATCTGGCAAATCCCTGTTTTGCCTAGTCTGATCCTGAACTGAACATCTACAGCTGGTTAGCAAAGCACTGACATAGATGAATACGTAACTGCCAGAGAAAATTATCCCCCTTTCTAAAAAGCTAACTTTGAATGCTACATGCCCCTCCTATTTTGCATTAAGCTTGCCAATTTATTAGAGTTCAAAAAGCTGTATTTTCTCTTCTTCAGTCAACTATTTTATTTCAGAATGTTAACCCAACTGTAATCTTGTAGTCCAGTTTTGTATAATGTAGAAATGTGGGAATTTGCTTTAACAAATCCCCCTGCATTATGCTCGAAGCAAATACATTTCTTAGCTTTCCCAGAACCCTTAATAGAGCCTCCTGTAAACATGATGGGACTTGCTGACAGAAAAAGCTATCCAGAGGGCATGCTCTGAGCAAATGCATGCAGCAAAACATCTAACACATCCAAATGGAATTATAGCACAGAGGGCACCTCAGCATGTTTATCCTTTCATGGCGTGCTAGTAATTTGTTTTTTCTTACTTCAGTAGTCTAACAGATCTTTACAAGTGTCCAAGGACAAGCCAGATTTCTATTATGAGATGTATATAACTTAAGCTAAATGTAACAAACTATAAGACATAGCCTTTTCTAAAATCCTTCATTTCTGTCATTTGTGAGAGCATATGTGTGGGTCCACCAGAAAAAAGATTTAAATTCCTCAAATATAAGGTGGTATTTATACTTTACTTACAGTATGAAATACATGCCAGTCATGCTCATTCTACCATAAATGTATTTTTGCTTCCATATTTGGAACAAGCTACTTGTGGAAGTTTTACATATGTTATTAACAATTGCCCTGGACATATGGCATTAGTATGCATCAGGACAATAAATTTTCAAGAAAACCGTGAAATTCACCCATGCTTGAAATGAAGTAGAACAGCATAAATCTGGGTGTCCCACATGAAGGAATTAGCATGAAAAGATGTCTCTAAGCTTTTTTGGAGTTACGAAGACCAAGAAGGTCTATGAGCAGGAATGCTTCCCCCTCCTGTAATCCCCCTCCCCTGTAAAGAGCCAAACATTAGGTGCGAACCCACAGTGTTTGTATACCTTTTAAAGCAGAGCATTCCAAACAAGCCACAGAGAGAGGTCAGGGTTTGGCCTATAACTTGGTAGAATTATCCTCATAGCTCTAGGAAGCCTCTTAGCTCTACAACCTTCATAAGGCAAGACCAAAGAGAAAAGCTCCATCTATTCAAGCAGGAAATTCTGTGCATTTTACAGTAAGATCCAAACTACTGAAGTTGTCTCTTGAAATTCTGCAAGCTCTATATAAAATGTAGGAATTAAGTTCTTCAGAATGTCAAAGTTGTCATATGATTTTGCTTTTTTTTTCTCCTATCTAAAGAGTCTCATAAATTCATCCATATAATGTACTCCACAAATTAATTCTAATTACTACACTACTTACAAATCAGAAAACCACCTTTGCAATGCTTTCTTTTGATAGGTACTAACCATATCAGTAGTATCTGCCTGCTAGCAGACAAGGACACAAAACACACCGTGGTGAAGCCTGATGTTTTTTTCAGCAAAATTTTAAAGGAATGTTTTCCCATCCCATTCCAGAACTGATGCCTGTCCTATACTTAAAGAAGTAGGTCAGCAAGAGCTGCATTGCCTGGGGTCCTTATTATCCTTTTGCTGCAGCGAAAGCAGCTTTCTTCTTCAAAAAGAAGACAAAAAAATCTGTTCAAATCTAAATTTAAAAGCTAACATTACAGATCTTGGTACAGCACAGACAAGCAGCTGATTTGCATCTGACCTGTCTCGGTCCCAGGCTTCCCTTTCCTCTAGAGCTTTTGGTATCTGAGTCAGTACAGGCCACTATAGATAAACACAGGCATAGGCAGGGACATCTTAAGAAGTTGTCAAGAAGTTCAAACAACTGGCCTGTTTCCTGGGGAACAGCACCATTCCTGTGCATACAGATACTATTTTCATTACTGTGTTCTGGGCTTTTCCACCCATCTGTATGTTTTTACTCCTAATAGGGTTTGCTTTTGTAGGAATAGCTCTGGTGTAAAGCCAAGTGCAAAGGGCTGAGTTGTCAAGCAGAGAGGATGCTGGTTTCACAAATATCAATAAGACATGCAGTAAAGGGTTCTTAGAAAGTTCTCAGGCAAGAGAGAAGTGAGTAAGGAGTAATTCTATGGGCCAGTGTCCTGAGCATGATGGAGAAGGTGAAAGAAGAGTTGCTAATGCTAGTGGGAGCAGAGAGGCTGCCAACACCAACCATTTTGCTGTAACTGGAATGGTCTGACGGAACACAGCAACACACTTGTATTGTATTAGTCAAATGACACAGTTACCACACTGAGAGGAGCTCACTCCAAGTGCTCGCAAAGCTGGTGAAGCTGCTGGAGCACAAACCTAGGCACACAGTGCCCATTCACATTCCACACTACTGCTTAAATTGGAGAGGTATAAAGTTAAATTCAAGCAAGTAAACACAAAATCAAAGTTGCCTGAGTCTCAAGGTCCACAATAACTGCAATATACTTTACTTTATACTCTAGCATAATTTTGCTTGCCTTGGACATTAAAGTAATGAATTCTTGTCATTGTATGTTGTGCTGAACTAGGTGACAGACTGCTTCTGTCATTTACTTCACCAGCAGGGCCTCAGCTGGCCTAAATTTATAAAGTCAGACATCTGTATGCTTGGCTATTAAATTTACAGACTCTTAGTCCTAACTATACCCCAGAAAAACTTGACAGAATTAACAAAAAAAAAAAAAAAAAAGG